>NC_045435.1:130087913-130132628 GCF_002776525.5 Piliocolobus tephrosceles | reverse complement strand
ACACACACACACACACACACACACACACACACACACACACACACACACTTTTTATTACTGTCCACAAGGTGGTGCTATGAGAGTGACTTTTTCAATTTCATAACCGTATAATTATAAAAGTAAACGTGGGCAATTTAATCACATGCATATATATAGGCACACACGCCTACAAACCTAAAATATTTATACAAATTGATGTAATGGGTATTTAGTTTTGGTGATACTTAGGATTGGTATCACTAAGCATAGTGTGTAGGATTGCTCTGACCCTAGGAGTCATCCCCTCTTCCACTCCAATGCAGCAGCAAAACCTGTAAGTGGTATTAATAGCTCTGAAATAGCTCCATTTGCACTGCTGTCTCCATGATACAGGTACCACTATCTCTCACCTGGACTATTACAGTAGCTGTCCGACTGCTGTCCTCACATTCTGTCTTGTCCCCTTCCAGTCCCTTTTCCACACAGCACCACACAGCAATCAATTATCTTTAAAAAAAAAAAAAAAAAAAAAATTCAATCCTGATTATTTTATCTTTAAAAAATTAAAGCCTGCTGAAGTATATTAGAGTAATTCATATTATGATCATTTCTATGCACTTAGGACAAAAATGCCAAAATCTTCACATGATTTACAAGAGCCTGCAAGGTTTAGCCCAGCTTCATCTCCTGCCACTGTCCTCTCGCTGCCATGTTCCACCCAAACCAAGCTTGTCCCCACTTCAGAGACTTTTTCCTGCTGTTCCCACTGCCCACAACAATCTTTACCCCCATCTCCTCCTTCAGATCAGCTTAAAAACCACTTCTTCAGTAGCACCATCTCTGACACCATCCCCCATCTAAATTAGGTCTCCTGGTTCATCTCTCTCAGCACCTTGTTCTTTTCCTTTATATCACTCATTGAGTGATATGGTTTGGCTGTGTCCCCACCCAAATCTTATCTTGAATTATAGCTCCCATAATCCCCACGTGTTGTGGGAGGAACCCGGCAGGAGGTAATTGAATCATGGGGGTGGGTTTTCCTATGCTGTTCTCGTGATAGTGAATAAGTCTCACAAGATCTGATGGGTTCTTTGTTTGTTTGTTTGTTTTTTGAGATGGAGTTTCACTTGTTTCCCAGGCTGGAGTGCAAAGGCGCGATCTTGGCTCACCGCAATCTCCGCCTCCTGGGTTCAAGCGATTCTCCTGCCTCAGCCTCCTGAGTAGCCGGGATTACAGGCATGCGCCACCACACCCAGCTAATTTTGTATTTTTAGTAAAGACAGCGTTTCTCCATGTTGGTCAGGCTGGTCTCGAACTCCCGATCTCAGGTGATCCACCTGCCTCAGCCTCCCAAAGTGCTGGGATTACAGGCATGAGCCACCACACCCAGCCAATCTGATGGTTTTATAAAGGGCACTTCTTCTGCACACGCTCTCTTGCCTGCCGCCACCACATAAGACGTGTCATTTCTCCTCCTTCACCTTATGCCATGATTGTGAGGCCTCCCCACCATGTGTAACTGAATCCATTTTACCTCTTTTTCTTTATAAATTACTCAGACTCAGGTATTTCTTCACAGTAGTATGAAAATGGACTAAAACACCCAGGTTTATCCTTATTTGTATGTTTATGTGTTAAATACCTAACTATCCACTAGTCTAGCGGTTCTTAAACTTTTTTTTATCTCAGGACCCCTTTGTGCACCTAAAAATTAAGGACCCCAAAGCACTTTGGTTTATCTGGGTCACACTTGTTAATATTTATCCTATTAGAAATTAAAACTGAAAAAATTAAGTATTTATTTATTTAAAATAACAATAAAACCTATTATATATTTACCTAAAATAGTATGTTATGGAAAAAAATTATATTTTCCAAGAAAAAATAGTAAAAAGTGGCATTACTTTACATTTCTGTACATTTGTTTAATGGCCAGCTTAATATGAAACAGCTGTATTCTCATATCTGCCTCTGCATTCAATCTGTTGTGATACATTGTTTAGCCTGAAACATATGAAGAAAAGTTGACTTCACATATATAGTTAGTTGAAAAAGGGAGATGAATTTTAATAGCTTTGTGGCTATTCTTTTTGATACTACACCAAAACTCTACAAGGCGTAATGTTTTAAGGGTTAGTTGCAAAGTAGAACCTGAAACTGTATTAGTGAACTTTTCAAATCTGTTTCATTAAAATCCATTGGTGTATGTTACACTTTGAATGGATCTTCCCCATGCGTTGGTCATTTGAAATATATTGATTCAATGTATTATGAAAAGTATTAAATCATATTTTATAATATAATATCAAAAAATTCACAGCAGTTAGTATCACCACCAATCATATCAGAAAAGCCTTTAAGTATTGGTAAGCTGTCATTAAAATATGTTACAGGACAGGCAAATAAGAAAAATAGACTTCATTCTGGGAAAAATCACATTCTGGCGTTTCTTCTTCTTGTTCCTCAGTTATCTTACCCAGTGGGTTTGCAAATTTTTTAGGAGCAAAATCTAGCTTTCACATCAAATTTCATGTGGAATCCCAACATGCACAACAGATACACACAGAGCTGATGTGGATAAAGCAGAGTCGGGGCTCATGGTTCTGGCCATTTTGTCTCCTTTCTCACTCATGGTGCTGCTTCAGATGCCTTCCTTGAACCCATGCCTTCCTACAGAAACTATTTTTGAAAGCCCCTGATAGTGCTGCCTGTGGAATTAGTTAGATTTATTTGGTAGCAGAAACCCAATTTGAACTGGCTTAAACAAAAAGAATATTAGTTGACTCACACAATTAACAAGTCTAAGGGTAGTCCTGCCTTTCCACACAGATGGACTGAGGTGTTCCAACATTGTCATTGGGGCCTGATCTCTCTTCTGTCTCTGTTCTGCAATTTGTCTTCTAAGGCAAGTATCCATTCCTATCAGCAAGATGGCCATGCCTACTAGCCAAATCCTACACTTTCATTCTCTCTTCTCAGACTTCCCTGCAGAAAAAGCAATTCTCCTCCAATTGTATTACCAAGGCTCTGAGTCACATGGCCCTGCCTGCATCTATTTCTGTGGCCAGGGAAACATAATGTTCTGTTTGGCCAGTCTCTAGTCACCTCAGCATCGTGGAACTGGGGATGGATTTAGCTTTACCCAAATCATATTAACTGAGAGAGCAGAAGCAACATTTCCTTAAGGATAATCAGTGTGTTGTTACAAGAAAAGTGACTGGAGACTGGGCTGACATGAATGTTCACTTCAGCTGCCTTGACCTCTGTGCCCTGATTAAGCTCTCCTCCTGCCCTCCTCCCCCACGAAATATTCGACTACACCTCAATGTGAGCACTCCTAGTCCTCCTGCTTTGATTTTCCATGCCCAGTACTTTGGAGTCATGCATAGATGATGATGATGCCTGCAAGGCAGAGCTAAGGCTGAGGCAGAGCCTGGAGCAGGCAGCAGGCAAGTGAGAGTCTAGTTGCAAGAGCCAAGACCCAAATCCCAAACCAGAAGTAGGCTGTAAGAGGAGCACATGCAAGCAGAGGGCTAGGAAGTCAGCCAGGTGGAAACCATAGAGATGTCTGAAGCCACACATAGAAGTTTCTGGATTTGTGGTGCTGCCCCAGCTGGCTTGCAGACCCTCTTGCTTTAAGATTGCTTGCCCCTACTATAGAAAATACCACAGCCTCAGGATTAAAATCAGACTCTGTGATTTTCTTAGAAATGTATCACAGAGAAGGAAAAAAGAAAAAAAAAAAAAAAAAAAAAAATGCTCACCAGGCAGTGGCTAGGTGTCCACACAACCCCAGTTCCTCAACCCATTAACATCTCTCACATGGATACAATTTTAGACCTGAATAGAACTTAACACTCTGATATTTGTCTTGAAATACTTGACATGTATTCAGGGGTGGGGGAAGGGTTGCACAATCTAGTGAAAGTGAAGGGAGAAGAAATATTGTGGTCATAAATTAGCACATGTTGAAAGGCTATTTGTACCTATTTAAACTACCTGAAAGTGTGTGAGGGTCTTCCATTGTTCCACATTATTGCCTGCATCTTTGTTATTCTGGAGGGTATATTGTATCACATTGTGATACAACACATCGTGGCTTCAATTTGCATTTCTCTGGTAACTAATAAATTTGAGTGCCTCTTCATATGTTTTTGGTACTTCGGCTCTCTTGTGAAAGTGTCTGTTCAGATGGTATGTTTGTTTTTCTATTGGACTGTTTTTTTGTTTGTTTTTGTGTGGTTTTTTGTTTTTGTTTTTGTTTTTTTGTTTTTTTTTTTTTGCAGCTGCAAGATTTAAGAGAGTGAAAACAGAGCTCCCACACAAAGGGAGGGGACCCAAAGAGGGTAGCAGTTGCTGGCTTGAATGCCTGGGTTTATATCCCAATCATTGTCCCTCCCACTGTGCTCTCAGGCAATAGATGATTGGCTATTTCTTTACCTCCTGTTTTTGCCTGATTAGCATTTTAGTGAGCTCTCTTTACTACCTGATTGGTCAGGTATGAGGTAAGTTGCAAGCCCCGTGTTTAAAGATGGATGCGGTCACCTTCCCAGCTAGGCTTAGGGATTCTTAGGTGGCCTAGGAAATCCAGCTAGTCCTGTCTCTCAGTCTCTACTCTCAACAGGAAAACCCAAGTGCTGTTGGGGAGGTTGGCCAACGACCATTCTAACTGCTTCCTGCTGAATTGGGGCATAGTAGGGGTTGTGTAGTTGAGATTTCCTCAGGAGGGGTGCTTTCGATGTCATTAACTTCAGAGCATGGGCTAGCAGGCCAGTTCAGGGGTCTGTGGCAGATCTTAGCCATGGACTGCATCTGGGGCTCCATTTGAAGAAACATTTGTAGTTTTACAGCTTTGATTCTGGAAGAGACAAACCTAGCAGGGAGGTTAAGGATACAGGGATTTAAATATATAACCTGTAGTGTAGGGGATTATTTCTTTGGCACACTTTACAGGCCCTGACTATCTGCTTGATAGTTTTGAAAAGGCCTGGTCCAGTAAATAATGATTTGGCCATCTGATGGGTGCTATCAATGCCTAAGTGAAAGGTTTGGTGAAGCGTTTTAAGTAATTTCCATTGGTTAGCTGCAGGCAAAAGTATTTTTCCTTCTCCTGTGGCTAGTCATCCTGAGGGGAGGAAACTATGCCCTCATGAGGTTCCCCATTCTATTTCTTCTTCTGAGTACTGGGGCTTGGTTTCCCAGAGGGGATTATCTCATACTAGGGGTCCTTCTGTAAGCATTTTTAATGGAGGGTCCTGTCTTGTGGCTCTTGTTGTGTCAATATCCACTTGGCGGTCCCCTTCTATTTCCCTTTCCTTTTCTTTCTGATGACCCCGGCAGTGTAAGACTTTCACCTCTTTAGGTTTCTGTACCGCTAATAATAATCTCCTAATGGCTTCCTGATGTTTGATAGCTGTTCTCTCAGAAGTTAGGAATTTCCTTTCTTTCCATATTGTTGTATGGGCATGGAGGAATAGGTAAACATACTTAGAGTCTGTATATATATGTACCCTTTTTCCTTCTCCTAATTCTAAGACCCGAGTGAGGGCTATTAGTTCTGCCAGCTGAGCACTAGTTCCTGGAGTGAGAGAATTACTTTCAAGTATTCCATTATCACTGACCACTGCATACCCCACTTTTCGAAGTCCTTTTTCTACAAAGGAACTTCCATCAGTATATAAGTTGAGGTCGGGATCAGTCAAGGGAACCTCTAGAAGGTCCCCTCGAGTGACATAGGTTTGAGTAATTACTGTTTGACAGTTATGTTCTATCTTTTCTTCATTGTCTGGAAGAAATGTGGCTGGGTTAATAGTTGCACAAGTGCACAGTCGCAGCACTGGCCTTTCAGGTAATAGAGCCTGATATTTAAGTAAACGGTTGTCTGACAGCCACAAGTCTCCTTTACAGTGAGTATGCCATTCACATCATGAGAAGTCCACACAGTAAGATCTCTTCCCTGTATTATTTTAACTGCTTCAGATGCTAAGACTGCTACTGCTGCCACTACCCATAAACAATGAGGTCAACCCTTTGCCACTGCATCAATTTCCTTACTCAGGTATGCCATGGGTTGCAAGCTCATCCCTTGGACCTGTGTAAGGACTCCTTACACAGAAAAAGACATCCTTAAGGTCCAGGACTGTAAATCACTCTTCTTCCTCTGGATTTGGGAAAGCAGAGTATAAGGGTTAGGTACAGCTGGGTATAGAGGGACAGCAGTCTCGTTGATAATCCTGAGATCTTGCACTAACCTCCACTGTCTGTTGGGTTTCTGTACTCCTAAAATTGGAGTATTGCAGGGGCTATTGCATTCTTTAACTAGGCCTTGGGCTTTTAGGTCCTTAACAATTTTTTGGAGTCCTTGTTGGGCCTCAGGTCTAAGGGGATACTGCCTTTGGTAGGGAAAGGAGGCGGAATCCTTTAGTTTAGTTTGAACAGGACAGGAATTCTTTGCTCATCCATATTGTCCTTCTGTTGCACAGACTTCAGTATTAATTCCTTCCTCAAGCAGGGGACAACAAACGGGCATTCCTTCTCCTATGTTCAGGTGTATAATGGCTCCTGCTTTTGCTAGAATGTCTCTCCTTAACAAGGGAGTGGGGCTTTTAGGCATAATTAGAAAAGCATGTGAAAAGAGTAAAGTTCCCCAGTCACAACTTAGTGGCTGGGAGAAGTATCTAGTGACTGGCTGTCCTAGGACCCCTCAAATAGTGACAGATCTGGAGGACAGTTGTCCAGGACAGGAGCGTAAGACTGAGAAGACCGCACCAGTGTCCAAGAGACTGTTAACCCCTGGCCCTCAATGGTTAAGTATACCCAGGGCTCTGTGAGGGTAATGGCATGGGCTGGCGCTTGCCCCATGCACTCTCAGTCCTGCAGCTGGATCATCTGGTTAGGGACTTCTGACTCAGAGGACCTTCATCCTCTGGGGCAGTGGGCCTTCCAGTAATCCCCTTGATATAAGGGGCATGGACAAGGAGGCATCTTATTTCTATTTGGACAATCTTTTTTAAAGTGTCCTTGTAGACTGCACTGGAAGAAAGGTCTATTAGGCATTCAATTTGCCCAGCTTTTCCCTTTCCCAGAGCCTCCAAAGTTCGCTTGCCTGAGGGCCATGATTAAAGTGGTGGCCAAATTTTTTTATCCCATTTGTCCCATTCCACCTGACCTCTATTATAAAAAAACCAAGGTTGCCAAGTTCAATAGAGTTTCTAAGTTTTGCTCTCAGCCTAAGGCAGACTTTTGAAGTTTTTTTCTAATGTGTGATAAACATTTTCTACTGAGTGATAAACGTATCCTTTAAGATTCGTTGACCTTCAATAGAGTCAAGTGACAGAGAGGTATGTTTTCTCAATGTCTCCCTTAGTCTCTCCAGAAAGGCAGTAGGATTTTCTTCCTTTCCCTGTGTTATGGTGGACAGCAATGAATGATTCATAGGCTTCTTCCTAGTTTTCCTTAGTCCTTCTAGCATGCAAGTTAGCAAATGTCCGTGGCACCAATCTCCATGTTCTGATTTTGTGTCCCAGTGAGGGTCTACACTGAGAACTTCCTGCTGGTCTGTGGGAAATCGTTCTCTTTCCTCTGTTGTCATCCTATCATTGACCTGAGTGAGATACCAGAGATCACCAGTCTCTCAGGCTGCAGTTTTGGTGGCACTTTTCTCATTTGGGGTTAGTGTCTGATTTGGCAGTAACATTATGTCTCTCCATTTCAGATCAAAGGATTGTCCTAACCCTTGTAAAACATCAATATAGCCGTCAGGGGTATCTGAGAATTTACCTAGGTCTATTTTAATTTGCTTCCAAGTCTGAGAGATAAAAAGGTTCATGCACTCTGGCTGGGCCGAATTTTCCTCCTCCTGCTGCTTGGAGGGGGCATAATCGGGGAATACTGGTACTTTTTGGTTCATTGTTTACCCCTTTGTCTATCTCCTTTTGGACCATTTGGGTTGAAGGGGGATCCTTATTAGTTGGGGAAGGAGTCAGGGGGATGCTGGGGTAGGCAGGTAGACTCTGAGGGCTTCCTGTAGGGCATAAATCACACTTTTTTAACATAATTGCAAGTTGTCTCTTACTGAAAAGAACGTTTGTACATATGGCATTTCACTCCATTTGCTTTCTTTTCTACAAAGGAGGTCTAGCTGTAAGATGATGTTATAATTTATACTTCTCTCAGGAGGCCAGGTTTCTCCCCCTTGAAGAGGATTATCATGGCCAGGCAGTACTGCAGATGAACATAAGTCATTTTTTAGCCTGAGGGCCAAATTGGTCTCAATTCTCCAGAATACAGCTTAGGGGTGTTTTTGCCTTGGGGGGACTGTTTCCCACCTGAAAAAAGAACATAGGGATGCCAGCACCCCTAGTCATTTTCCGATCACCATTTGTCATAGAGCATCCTCTGTGGTCCTAATGCTTTTCCTTTCCAGGGTGCGTAACCACCCATGGAGCTATGCTTATCAGATTAGTTATGCTCACCAATGTAGCAGTCCTGCAGCCCTTTTCCCACCTCTTTTGACCACAAAGAAAGGGCCCTGGGCTGCTGGATTCTAGTGGTCCTTTACCAGCATTCCCAACATTGCCTTTGTGCTCAGCGGTGAGTCTTAGAGCTGGGCTGGGTTCCTGAGTATTTCATAACAACCCAGCTGCCCCATCAAGATGCATTTGCATAAACAACAGTTCTCATACAAATTCGTTTCAGAGAGGGTGTAGCTAACCTTTTGAGTCAGGATTGAGATAGTATTTTTGATTCTGTAAGTACCTTAAGGCTTGGCTGAGTGCAAACAGTTCAAAAGTTTGAGTAGACCAATTATTAGGCAATTCTCCTAACTCTGCTTCCTCAAGCGTCTCCCTATCAAGTACTGAATACCCATTGTGGTTTTTTCCTCAATCATCTAGAGGAACCATCTATCATCCTGTCCTGAAGGGAGCTCTTCCTAGGTCTGGTCAGACCTTTGCATGGTAATTAAGATTTAAATCACCTGTAAGGAAATCTGTTGGGTTAAGGGAATTATCAGTGGTTAGTGTTAAATTACTTTTTTCTAACAGAATAGCCCTATACTTTAAGATTTTTGAGTCAGTAAGCTACCTTTTTGCTTTTTTTGACTTAGAATAATTCTGAACTGGTGAGGTGTGTGCACAGTGAGGTTTCCTCTAAAAGTTACTTTTCTACTTTCTTCTGTTAGTGAAGCAGTTGTCTCTACAGACTGAATGCATTTGGGCCGTCCATGGGTTACTGGGTTGAGGATTCTTGATAGGAAGGCTACGGGTTGTCAGTGGTCTCAGTGTTTTCAGGCTACGCCCTTGTTTACACTGATAACAAGGTGGTATTGGAGTGTTAGAGGGTCACAGAGAAGACCTTCAATTATCTATTATAGGTTTTAAATTTACCCTGGCTTTTAAAGGAATAGGGCACACTTTTTTTTTTTTTTTTAACTATTTCTATCTTTCTCATTCTTCTCTCTTTGACTCCCTCTTTGTCTCTCCGTCTCTCTCTCTCTCCTTCTCTTAGGCATTACAAACTTGGGGCCCTGGCAAGGGTGGTAGGGAACGGGTCCCACATAACTGCCCATGTCGAGAGCTGTGTACCTAAATAGGGAGGGACACGAGGGATAAGACTGCCTGGGTTTATAGCCTAGATGCCTAAGGATGCAGTGTAGAGCTTCCTTAGATGCCTTTGGAGATACAACTTGCTAGAGGAAATGAAAGTCTGAACCATTAGTACTAGGAGGCAGGGATCAGAGGAAGTAGATTCAAAGGTAAGGAGAATTTTGGGGCTACACTTTCAAGAAAGTCGTGGTCGGGACCCAGGAGGTATGGGTCAGAAGGAAAGGTAGGGGTGCACACATGGGCGACTGTTGAGTATAGACTTCTGGCTGCGCCATGATCTCAACTGGCTAATGCCGGGAGTTTGGGATGACAACTTTCTGCCTCTAGTTGGCCCTCGGCTTCCCCAGGAAAATTGAAAGTTGAAGCTGGCTCCAGGCAGACCAATGTTCCCAACCCAGAAGGGTTGGGGATTGTTAGAAAGCTCTTCCCCAGATAGCCTCACACCTGAGTCTTAAGTGTGACAGCCACGCTAATCGTTTTTAACTGTCTGACAGGTGCCTGGTATTTTCCTCCAATTCTAAGGAAGGACAGGACAGAATAGCAAGCGAAAGTGGTCCAATATTACTCACAGCTTTGGAGGTCCCTTTGTGGTTGCCAAAATGTTACCAGGGGATCCTTGTTCCCAGAGCTCCCAAGATGGTGGCGGGCCACTTCCAAGATGGTGGCAGGCCTTGTGTTCTCTGACCTGGGGTTCTTGGCCTCACGGATTCCAAGGAATGGAATCTTGGGCCATGTGGTGAGTGTTATAGCTCTATTAGAAGCCATGGGTCATGGAAGAGAACCGTAGAACCCAGTGACTAGTGTTCGGCTCAATTAGGACGAACCCTGGCACTTAGTCATGCAGGAACAATGGCAAACCTTTAGCCCGATTGGGAGCAGCAATGGGCACCTCACTGGATCAGGAGCACAGCAGGCATCCTGCTGGATCCGGAGGGATGGAAGTCAGTGGCAAGTCTGCCATGGTGGCAAACAGCAGTAGTGGATGGTGAGCAAAAGCTCACCTCGAACCATAACAAACACGGACCAGAAGAGAGTGCAGTTGCAAGATTTAATAGAGTGAAAACAGAGCTCCCATGCAAAGGGAGGGGACCCAAAGAGGGTAGCCCCCCCCCCCTTTTTTTTTAATAGAGATAGGACCTCAGTATGTTGCCCAGGCTGGATTTGAACTCCTAGGCTGAAACAATTCTCCTGTCTGAGTCTCTGTCTTGTCTTTTTGTTACTGATTTGTAAGTTATATGCTTATTCTGATACAAACACATGTATTGCAAATATCTTCCCTTCACTCTGTGGACTTTTCACTCTGTTAATGGCATCTTTTGAAAAACAGATGTCCTTATTTCCATGTAAATTTGTGCAACCTCTTTGAAAAACTGTGCTGAATATATACACTCTGTGACCCAGCAATTCCACTCCTAGGCTGAATCTACCTGACTGAAATACATATTTATGCTTACTAAAAGACAGGTTTAAGTATGTATATGGCAACACTACTCTCAAAAGCCAAAAACTGGAAACATCCCAAATGTCCATAACTAGTAAAACAGATAAACAAAAACTAGAATTCCACATAATAGAATAGTATACAGCAATGAGAACGCATGAACTGTTGCTACCTGCAACAACATGGATGGATCTTACAAACAAAATACAAAGGGTAAGAAGCTAGACAAGAAGTAGCACATGCTATATAGTGCCATTTATATATAATTCAGAAAAAATGCAAAACTAATTTCTGGTGATAAAGGTCAGGAGAGTGATTACCTTTGGGGATAGTGACTAGGAGAGGTACAAGGTGCTTTGTGAGGTGCTAGTAATGTTATATTTCTAAGTCTGGGTGCTCGCTACATAGTTGTATTCACTTTGTAAAAATTAACCAAAAGGATACATTTAAAATTTGTTATTTCTATATGTATTCTAGTTAGTAAAAAGATTTTTCTGAAATAGGGCATTTGGATCAATGAGATGGCATTGTGGGTCCAGAAATAAGCACTAAAATTTATGGTCAGTTTGCTTCAGAGAAATAAGCCAAGACACTTCAATGGGGAAAGAGTAGTGTTTTCTTCAAATGGTGGTGGACAACTGGACATTCATATGCAAAAGAATGAAGTTGGACCCCTACCTCATACCATACCCAAAATCTAACTCAAAATGTATCATAGACTTAAAGGTAAAAGCTAAAACTATAAAATCCTTAGACAAAAATAAAAGAGTAAATCTTTGTGATTTGAGATGAGGCAATGAGTTCTTAGATACAATACCAAAAACATAAGCAATAAAAAAAATTGATAAGTTAGATTTAATCGAAGTAAAAAACTTAGGTGCTTCAAAGGATGCTATCAAAAAAAAGACAATCAACAGACTCAGAGAAAATATTTGCAAATAATTTATCTGATAAGACTTGTATCCAGAATACATAAAGAACTAATAACTCAACAATAACACAATTTAAAAAATGTGAAATGGTTTGAATATACCTTTCTCCAGAGAAGATACACAAATGGATAAATAAGCACATGAAAAGATCAACATCATTAGCTGTGAAACAGGTTTAATAATGATCAATCCCAAGGAATGATTGCCACTGAATGGAGGACACCAAAGATCATTACTAAGCTAACCATCAGTAATAACAGTCCAAACATTTCTGCCCACTGCATCCTGGGCTGAAGTTTTCCTACTTGTCCAAGTCCAGTAAGACAGAACCCATTCACATGCAACAAGTTATATGAAGCAGATTCATTACTTACAGATAGGCAGCAAAGGACGAAACTTGGATTCATTGACAGCCAGTCTCCCAAGGCTCAGGAAAGCTGCCTGGGGTGGATGAAGCCTTGACTGCATTCCCAGCTTGCACTCCAGCTGAGATACCTTGAAAAGCAGTCCACCCTGGGCTATATATTTCAGAGGAATATGAATCATGAGGCTAAAACATTGAAGGACATCTTGTTTCTAGGGGAGGGAAACAGAGCCCAAGCTGTCCCAGACAGTTACTCCCTATGTCAAGATGTTACATTTCCTTGTAAGGATAGGGACAAAGTCCAGGTTATTTCAGGCAGTCCTTCCCTATCTCAGGGTGTTTCATTCCCAGAGCATTCACCGGTTATTCTGAGAGCTACAAGCAAGAAGAGGGGGAGAGGCTGGGTTGGCCAAGAGACCATCAAGCATCAGAACTACAAATCAAATCCACATGAGATACAAAGTCACACCCTCTAAGGTGACTATATTCAAAATGACATGTTTAATTGAATTAAGTTTGTCCTAAAGCTGCCTCCATAGATAGTTTAAGTTTGGACTAAAAGTTTTTCCTTGTACAGTGAGCTGTAAACTAACTTGATGTGCAAACACACTGTAACCTACTCTTGTAACAAGTAGCTGAGTCTCAATCACAGCAGCCAACTTTCAGCCAATCATGAGTGGCCAACTGTTTATTATTATTATTATTTTTTTTTGAGGTGGAGTCTCACTCTGTTGCCCAGGCTGGAGTGCAGTGGCAATCTTGGCTCACTGAAAGCTCCACCTCCCAGATTCACGCCATTCTCCCGCCTCAGCCTCCCGGGTATCTGGGACCACAGGCACCCCCCACCACACCCAGCTACTTTTTTACATTTTTAGTAGAGATGGGGTTTCACCATGTTAACCAGGATGACCTCGATCTCCTGACCTCATGACCCGCCCGCCTCGGCCTCCCAAAGTGCTGGGATTACAGGCGTGAGCCACCGCACCCGGCCTTAAGCTATTTTTTAAAAAGGCACATGCTGCGCTGTAACCAATCCAGTTGTTTCTAAGCCTCATTTCTGTTTTCTATACATCACTATTCTTTTTCTGTCCATAAACGTTATCTGACCATGCAGCTGGAGTTGTTCTAAACCTATTCTGGTTATGGGGACCATCTGGTTTGTGAATCATTTCTTGCTCAGTTAAACTCTGTTAAATGTAATTTGCCTAGTTTTTCCTTTTAACAGATTGGTGTCAGAAGTGGGATCTGAAGTAGAGCTTTCAGTAATTCCCAGGAATAGCAAGTGACCAAGTGAGGCATCCACCAGGCCCAACTGGGGATTGTGGTTAAGTTCTCAGATTCCAAAGCTCCACAGGTTTGTGTTTTGAGCTATCTGAGTTTGTGTGAGCAAATTTTTGATCCAGACTGTTTGGAAGTTGATTCTGGAATCATGAATAAAAGCCATTCAAATCTTTAAGTTAAATTTGTTGGTATTTTGTCCTTTAACAGTTTGGGCGAACCAGAGGAGACCCAACTTCTGAGACCCCTTGTGGAATGCAGGAGATGCACTGCTGACCTCTTTCGAGGTCCCATCTCTTCTCCATAGGGCCTCAAATGTTGTGAGTTCCTCTCAGGTTGAGCTCTGCTGTTTTCTTGTTAAGCACTCAATTCATTTTTGGCTTTTGAATCCAGGGTTTTGTACTGTGAGAAGGCATATAACCTTTCAGGGTTTGCAGTGAATGACAAGTCACTGGAAAAACTGTGCTAGGTCCAGAGTCAGATTAGATTTGATAGTTAACTGAATTGAACTCAAGAGGCCTTGGGTAACTGACTGGGTTAGAGAGAAACTAAATTGAGTTGAGGGTCAAATTAATTGTCACAATTCAAGGAGTCTGAGATGACACCATTTGGGACTCCGGCTAATTTTATGTATCAAAAGTATGAGCCCAAATTGTGTGCATTTTGGAAGAACAGGTTAACTTCACTAGAAACAACTAAAAATTAAAGTGGCCATGCATTAGTCCATGCTTATGCTGCTATAAAGAACTGCCCGAGACTGGATAATTTATAAAGAAAAGAGGTTTAATTGACTCACAGTTCTGCAGGGCTGGGGGAGCCTCAAAAAAACTTACAATCATGGCAGAAGGGGAAGCAAACATGTCCTTCTTTACATAGCAGCAGCAAGGAGAAGTGCAAAGTGAATGGGGGAAAGCCCCTTGTAAAACCATCAGATCTCATAAGAACAAAGTCACTATCATGAGAAAAGCATGGGGGAACTGCTCCCATGATCTAATCACCTCCCAGAAGGTCCCTCTCCCAACACATGGGGATTACAATTTGGATTACAATTCAAGATGAGATTTGGATGGGGACACAGAGCCAGACCATATCAGGCCACAGTGGGAAAGTTTTAATTTGGATACAGTTGTTTATTTGCAAGAGACATTAGAAAATAAAGAATTAAAAACTGCACAAAAACAAGGAGATACATTTTTTAACTGGTATGCAGAAGCATCTAAAGATTAAATAAATCAATATTTGCTTTCCTAAAAAAATTTGCAAAAGGCATATAAAAAGCTTAAATAACAACTAAGAATGTAATGAAAAAGGACGATACCCTGATTGAACTCTCTAGCTGCTTTTTCTCTCCATCTATCTTTACTTCAATACTCTGAGTCCATTAACCTTCTTGTTCAATTACCATTTCATTCTGGGGATAATAGAAAAAGGGGAAGTTAGTAGAAAACAGACTTTTCTTGAAAGTTCCATGTGCTGTGGAAAGCTCACTAAATTTTAGTCAAACTTAGTATCTATCAGTAGGTAGACTAACATCTTATTAAATTCTTTTGTCTTCTTCCAAATCCCACCTAAAACACTGCAGTCTGGGCATGATGGTTCACACCTGTAATCCCAATTTGTTGGGAGGCTAAGGCGGGAGGATCACTTGAGGCCAGGAGTTCGAGACCAGCCTGAGCAACATGGTAAGATGCTGTCTCTACAAAAAATAAAAAATAAAATAATTAGCAGGCATGATGGCACATGACTGTAGTTCAAGCAATTTGAAAGCCTCAGGTGGGAGGATCACTTGAGCCAAGGGGTTCAAGACTGCAGTGAGTATGATCATGCCATTGCACTCCAGCCTGGATGAGAGAGTAAGACCCTATCTCAAAAATAAAATAAACAAAACACTGCAACTTACTTAACCTTGATACTCCACTACTGCTGCTGTCTGACAGTGAAGACTATAACTGTGTGTATGTAATATTAGAATCAGTGGCCCCTCATGTTGATTTACAAGATACTCCACTGGATAATCCTGAATAAATACTTTCTGTGGATGGGCCTTATGCCAAATATTCAGAAGGAAAATATCAGGCAGGGAATGCTGTTACAGCTCAAACTGCATAGCAAGCCTTACCTGTTTAAGGTGTTTTTTGTTGGCCATTGTGTCTTACCTAGGCCTTTATCTGTATCCTCCTTCCTTGGTTTGGGCGAATAATGGTATTTAGACTAAAGTCTCAGCTCTGTGCTTTTGAGATGGAAATTTTCTACATTATTTACTAAGCCATTCCTTTGAAAATGCAAATTTGGGTTAAAACTTTTTAATAGTTGCCCCAGCACAGTGGCTGATGTCTGGAATCCCAGCACTTTGGGAGGCCAGGGCAGCTGGATTGTTTGAGCCCAGGAGTTCAAGACCAACTTGGGCAACATAGCAAGACCCTGTCTCTATCTTTAAAATAATTAATTTACAACTTTTTAAATAGTTATTAAAAATGGGGTAAGTAAAGCCGATAGTGATGGGGTTAAAATAAAGGCTAAATCTACCAAAGATTAGACAGAACAGAGGACTGGTCTGCCAACAGTACAAGATCCCAAATCAATTTACTCTTTTTACCCCAGTTTGGAGAAATTTTTTAAGTCAGGAGGCAGAAATTACAATGAACAACCTAGCTAACAATTCCTTAGGGTAATGATCAAACAGGTCAGTAAAGAAAAGGTTAAATGTCCCATGATTTAACCCCCTGATGGAATGGGATAAAAGTTGTTAGGTGAACCTGTCAGTTTCAAAATTATTTTTCAGTAAAGTCTTAAAGTCATAATAAATTAAGAGAGATTCATAAAATGCCTGGGTTATATTTAAGTAGGTTAAAATGCTAAAACATTATTTTTTAAGCCAAAGTTTAATTTTATAAACTTTGGCATCTTGTTTTTATACAGTATAGAGAAGCTAATATTTGGGTCTGTTAATAAACAAAAATTGTGTTTTGAGAAAATGTTTCTAAAAATTATTTTAAATGTTGATATAAAACAGTTCAAAATTGCTCACTTCCTAGGTTTTCACTAGAAATTGGGGTTACTAATTGATTTGTTTTTTCTAAGACCAGCCGAGCGGGCGCAAAAGAACCAGCGGGTAGGCAAGTGTAACAGCAAAACTGCACGTTTATTTTGGTAACCTAAGGTGTGCGGGAGAAGTCTGTCGGCCTCCGGCGAAGGAGGCCGGCAGAGTCCCCCTGTGGGGCTCTCGGACGGACTTCCCACAGTCCCGACATCCCGACAGCAGTGGGGCTGTGAGAGGGCCGCGTGGCTCACTGGCTGTGAGCCGCTTTTCTAGGAGTGGGAGGGCAATAGGCGGGACACGGGCGTGTTGGGGGGCGTTCTGCAGGTGCGACCAGGTAAATCTTGGTCTCTTCGGATTGACGTCACCTGGCGCATGCCCAGTTGATCTGCACCGTCCCGGGTCCCTGGCTGCATTTTGGCGCGCGCGGGAAGAGTTGGGAGGGGGGATGAAGAACCCGGAAGTGCACCATCTTGCCTCCATTCGTCCAAACAGTCCAACCTTTTATTGATAATAGTGATAAAGGGGCGCCATGGTCTGTCTGGCTACTTCCTGCTGTTAAGAGGCGTCGTTAAGGTCAGGGCCCATGGTTGGTATTTGGATGCACGGATGAAAAATAAAATAAGGCACAGTATTAGTATAGGAATGAGGAATGGAAGCATTTGTTGGAATATGGGCAAAACCCAGAAGGATAGTCCTGGCAAGGTTGGGGAGTATGAGATAGTTAAGAAAATTTAGTAAGTTTGAGGTGAGTGGGGGAAAGCCAAACTGATTTCCACTGATTGCTTTCGGTAAGGGCCCTTTTTAGCTGGGAATGAGGAACGACTGTGCAAAGTAATTGTTGGCCAGGCAGCAATTAAGGAGTGGAGTTTTTTCGTGGAGTGGATGGCTTTCCACTTACTCCTACTACAGAGATATTGGATGGAAGGCTAGGTCCAGAGAAGGACAGCAAAACACAATAGGTAGCCTTGCTATTGATTAAAAAAGTAATTGTCTTACCCGCTACCAGGAGAGTTACCTGCGGCTTGGCAAGGGTGATGGGGGTCCCCGAGTCTCGGCACCTTCAGTTGTCATCGTCCAGATGTAGGAGCTGGAAGGAGCTCCCAGGATCCTGGGAAAGGGGGTCACATGGAGGCGCGGCACCTGTTCTCAGGGTGGGGCAATCAGACTTCCAGTTTCCTCCCTGCTGGCAAGCAGGGCAGGGGGTTGCTGGTGGATGAGGGTTAGGACATTCACTGGCCTAATGTCCTGATGCCTTGCACTTATAGCAAGGCTGTGTTGGGACTCGGGGACCCTGCGGACACCTGTTGGCATAGTGTCCTGCCTTGCCACACTTATAGCAGGCTCCTTTCGCGGCCTTGGAGTCTGTGGGGTATGTGCTCTCTGGTCTGGGGTTACGACTGGGCTGTAAAGCCGCTGCTAGGAGCTGAACCTTCTGTTCAAGGCAAGCTTGCCGTCTCCTGTCTGGAGTGATAGACCTTAAAGGCTAATTTTAACTAGGTCTTGTATTGGTGTCTGAGGACCATCCTCTAACTTTTGAAGTTTTTACGAATGTCAGGAGCTGATTGAGAAATGAAATAAGACGCTCAATTTTGGAAAGATCGGCCAATGAAAAAGGGACATGTACTCTGACTACCCCCCGCCCCAGCCACCTCTCGCAAAGGTGCTAACACTGTAGGAGGGTGTGGGCAGAGATAGGGGAGTCAAGACGGCCAGTTGGGGGCCCCGAAGGAGGCACGGGACCGAGTGGATTACTAGTAGATAAGGAGGAGAAAGGAGGAGTCTGGATGGGGGAAGGAGGAGGAGTCTGGGCAGGAAGGGAGGGGGTGGAGAGAAGGAGTATAGGGACGAGAGCCCAAGGCCCAAAAGCCTTGTATGTAAATTTCGGACCACTTGCCTAGCCGCTGGCAGAAACTGCTGAGGTCCATCACGCCACAGTGGAAAGGAAAATTAACCGCTTCCTCCTAAGGTCTTGTTCAAGCTGTAAGGTTTTTAAATTGGCTAGGAGGCACCCTAAGGGGGTGCTCTTTGGAAATTTGGACTGGGGGTTTCCCGTTTGTTTCCTCTTTACTTACACAATGGACACAATGGAAATGGAAGTGGATCTCTGCCTGGCTTCAAAGCATCCTTTGGAACCAGCAGAGACAGACTGGAGGCTCTTGAAGCCAAGGTGGAGATTACCTTCAGGTGGACGTCTCCGTCCTGAACGGGTCTCCGAGCCACTTGGTGGCTCCAAATGGACCTTGGACCTGCGCAGGATTTTGGCCAAGGGACACAATGGACACAATGGAAATGGAAGTGGATCTCTGCCTGGCTTCAAAGCGTCCTTTGGAACCAGCAGAGACAGACTGGAGGCTCATGGAGCCAAAGTGGAGATTACCTTCAGGCGGATGTCTCCGTCCTGAAGGGGTCTCCCGAGCCACATGGTGGCTCCAAATGGACCTCGGGCCTGCACAGGATTTCTGGCCGAGGGAGGTAAAGAGGAGACAAGGGCACTTACCCCAGAGAGGCCATGAGAGTGAGGGAAGCGGGTCTCAGGTCCTGGTCCGTCTGCGGTGTGGAAGCAGGAGGAGGTTCCTCAATCCTTAGAGGCCTGAGGAGGGGTCTCCTCCCGGGTCTTCAGCACCAACTGATTTGTTTTTTCTAAGACCAGCCGAGCGGGCGCAAAAGAACCAGCGGGTAGGCAAGTGTAGGAGCAAAACTGCACAGTTTATTCTTGGTCACTTAAGGTGTGGGGGAGAAGTCTGTCGGCCCCCGGCAAAGGAGGCTGGCAGAGTCCCCCGGTGGGGCTCTCAGACGGACTTCCCACAGTCCCGACATCCCGACAGCAGTGGGGCTGTGAGAAGACCGCTGGGCTGTGAGAAGGCCTCGTGGCTCACTGGCTGTGAGCCGCTTTTCTAGGAGTGGGAGGGCAATAGGCGGGACACGGGCGTGTCGGGGGGCGTTCTGCAGGTGCGACCAGGTAAATCTTGGTCTCTTCGGATTGATGTCACCTGGCGCATGCCCAGTTGATCTGCACCGTCCCGGGTCGCCGGCTGCATTTTGGCGCACGCGGGAAGAGTTGGGAGGGGGGATGAAGAACCCGGAAGTGCACCATCTTGCCTCCATTCGTCCAAACACTAATAGTTAAAAATTCTAATTAATATATGGTAATTAAAATTAGAAATAAGAGAAAAAAAGTGAGACATGTTTTTGTAAGTGAAACTTAGATGAAAAGTATGTTTTTGTTTTTTTTAAAAAAGTGATTTTTTCCTAAAGTAGAATGATTGGTTGTTCCAAAATAAGAAAGAGGAAAACTATAGGACAAATAACTTAAAGGATATAAAATGTAGAAAATTCATGAATCTTAGGAAATAAATTTTATGAGTGATCAGGATGACTAAAATTAGAAAGGAATTATAAGTTTTTTAAAACATGGAGCATTAATATCAAAAGTACCCTGATGCAAAAATAAAATTTGGTCCTCTCCATTGAAACAGGATTTCCTTGGAGTAAGCCTCTTCTCTTAATAGGAAGTTGTAAAAGGTATTTTAGGTAATTGGCCTGCAAAACAGAAGTACTGTGTTTTATTAAGATAATTTCCTGTTCTTCATGTTGTCTTCTATTAGATCTTTGATTACTTAAGAAAATCGAGTCTTCTTAATATTAAAAGAGCTAAGGTTTTTGTCCAAAACGATGTAAACTTCTATATTTGCCTTTAAAATCTTTGATGGTCACTTTGCAGATTTTTAGGTTAAGTCAGCCAGTACTGAAATTGCTGACATCTGCAATTTGAATGAACTTTATAAGATTGATCCAATTCAACTTATGTATGATAACCTATCTAATAAACAGGCTATGCACCTGAATTGGAGGGAAAAAATGATATTTTGAAGAATGTAAACCAATGTTAAACATGAACTCATGGAGAGCACAGATGGTCACCTGATCCTTCCTGAGTCTTTCAAGCCCCCATTATAAAAGTTCTGCATACCATGACTTATCATGGAAAAGATAAAATGATTAAAATTATAAAAATGTGGCATGGTGACTGCTCTAAAGTTGCCAACATGGTTTATGACCAATGTTTGGTTTGTCAAACTCATATTCCTGGGGAGACAATCAAAACTTAAGGTATGTTTCTGCTACCTGATGGGCTGTTTGACCATTTACAGAGAAATTTCATTCAATTGCCATTTTCAGCACATGTTTTTCTGGTTATATAGAAGCATTCCCATGCAGGAAAGCTGATGTGATAACAGTAGCTTAAAAGTTATTAGACAAAAACCACATGATTATCTCAATAGATGCAGAAAAGGCCTTTGACAAAATTCAACAGCCCTTCATGCTAAAAACTCTCAATAAATTCGGTATTGATGGAACGTATCTCAAAATAATAAGAGCTATTTATGACAAACCCACAGCCAATATCATACTGAATGAGCAAAAACTGGAAGCATTCCCTTTGAAAACTGGCACAAGATATGGATGCCCTCTCTCACCACTCCTATTCAACATAGTGTTGGAAGTTCTGGCTAGGGCAATCAGGCAAGAGAAAGAAATCAAGGGTATTCAGTTAGGAGAAGAAGAAGTCAAAGTGTCCCTGTTTGCAGATGACATGATTGTATATTTAGAAAACCCCATTGTCTCAGCCTAAAATCTCCTTAAGCTGATGAACAACTTCAGCAAAGTCTCAGGATACAAAATTAATGTGCAAAAATCACAAGCATTCTTATACACCAGTAACAGACAAACAGAGAGCCAAATCATGAATGAGCTTCCATCCACAATCGCTTCAAAGAGAATAAAATACCTAGGAATCCAACTTACAAGGGATGTAAAGGACCTCTTCCAGGAGAACTACAAACCACTGCTCAGTGAAATAAAAGAGAACATAAACAAATGGAAGAACATACCATGCTCATGGATAGGAAGAATCAATATCATGAAAATGGCCATAGTGCCCAAGGTAATTTATAGATTCAATGCCATCCCCATCAAGCTACCAATGAGTTTCTTCACCGAATTGGAAAAAACTGCTTTAAAGTTCATATGGAACCAATAAAGACCCCACATTGCCAAGACAATCCTAAGCCAAAAGAACAAAGCTGGAGGCATCACGTTACTTGACTTCAAACTATACTACAAGGCTACAGTAACCAAAACAGCATGGTACTGGTACCAAAACAGAGATATAGACCAATGGAACAGAACAGAGTCCTCAGAAATAATACCATACATCTACAGCCATCTGATCTTTGACAAACCTGACAAAAACAAGAAATGGGGAAAGGATTCCCTATTTAATAAATGGTGCTGGGAAAATTGGCTAGCCATAAGTAGAAAGCTGAAACCGGATCCTTTCCTTACTCCTTATACGAAAATTAATTCAAGATGGATTAGAGACTTAAATGTTAGATCTAATACCATAAAAACCCTAGAAGAAAACCTAGGTAATACCATTCAGGACATAGGCATGGGCAAGGACTTCATGTCTGAAACACCAAAAGTAACAGCAACAAAAGCCAAAATTGACAAATGGGATCTCATTAAACTAAAGAGCTTCTGCACAGCAAAAGAAACTACCATCAGAGTGAACAGGCAACCTATAGAATGGGAGAAAATTTTTGCAATCTACTCATCTGACAAAGGGCTAGTATCCAGAACCTACAAAGAACTCAATCAAATTTACAAGAAAAAAAAACAAACAACCCCATCAAAAAGTGGGCAAGGGATATGAACAGACATTTCTCAAAAGAAGACATGCATACAGCCAACAAACACATGAAAAAATGTTCGTCATCTCTGGCCATCAGAGAAATGCAAATCAAAACCACAATGAGATACCATCTGACACCAGTTAGAATGGCAATCATTAAAAAGTCAGGAAACAACAGGTGCTGGAGAGGATGTGGAGAAATAGGAACACTTTTACACTGTTGGTGGGACTGTAAACTAGTTCAATCATTATGGAAAACAGTATGGCGATTCCTCAAGGATCTAGAACTAGAAGTACCATATGACCCTGCCATCCCATTACTGGGTATATACCCAAAGGATTATAAATCATGCTGCTATAAAGACACATGCACACATATGTTCTTTGCGGCACTATTCACAATAGCAAAGACTTGGAATCAACCCAAATGTCCATCAGTGACAGACTGGATTAAGAAAATGTGGCACATATACACCATGGAATACTATGCAGCCATAAAAAAGGATGAGTTCGTGTCCTTTGTAGGGACATGGAAGCAGCTGGAAACCATCATTCTCAGCAAACTATCACAAGAACAGAAAACCAAACACCACATGTTCTCACTCATAGGTAGGAAATGAACAATGAGATCACTTGGACTCGGGAAGGGGAACATCACACACTGGGGCCTATTATGGGGAGTGGGGAACGAGGAGGGATTGCATTCTGAGTTTTACCAGATGTAAATGACGAGTTGATGGGTGCTGACGAGTTGATGGGTACAGCACACCAACATGGCACTAGTCTACATATGTAACAAACCTGCACATTATGCACATGTACCCTAGAACTTAAAGTATAATAATAATAAAAAAAAAAGAAAAAATAGTTATTAGAGAGTTTGTTCCCTTCATGGGGCATTCCTGGAGAAATCTCCAACAATAGAGGTACTTGAATTACTGGACAAGTTGTAAGTTAGTTAAATAAGGTATTATACATACAGTAATATTAGGCAAAGCTAACTGAATTGACTGGATTGCAAGTCATTGCAGATTGATGGCAATAAGATCCACTTCCACTGAAAAAAATAAGTTGACCACTTATGAAATAGTCACTGGAAGCCCTACATCCCTAATAATAAAACTTCATATATCTTCTGCTCCTCTAAATTCTGACTAAATGCTGTAAGGCTGTGATGCATTATGCCAATGTGTATTGTCACTTAGTAAAGGAGGCTTTTTGTGATTCACCACTGAGGACATCAAACTGTTCATAATCTAGAACCTAGAGACTGGGTCTTATGGAAACAACTTGAGAGAAAGACTACCTTTGAACCTCATTGAAAGGGATCATACCAAGTTATTCTTACAGTCCACACTGCAGCAAAATTTCAGGACGTTGAAACCTGGGTCCCTAATCTCACAACTCAGAAGGGTTTCTCCAGTTTCTTGGAACTGTAATACCCATTGGAAACCTTAATGTAAAGCTAACCAGGAAAGTTATCCGTTAGAAGCAGATGACATCCTAGACGTGGACAGCCTTCCCAAGATCCCAGATCAAGACTTCTCTACCATGATGAAATTGTTACTTCTCTTAATTTTTCCTTGCTTATGCCTACTTCTTTCACTTCGCAGGATCATGCTGAAATTTAAATTTCACAATTAGTGTCTTCTGGGGGTTACTTGATGAAGTGTTATATCTGTCATGCCAAACACAGATCTTTACATGACCTAATGGATCCTTTAGTTCTCCTAGCGGTTAACTTCAGCAATATTCCTGACATGACTGCTGTTCAAATTGTACTAATGGTAAGATTTCTAGGCCCGCTTTTTCTCACTCCCTGTTTTAATTTAACCCAGTAATGGAATACAAAAACAAAAGCAATGAGCATATCACAAGACAGGTTTGCATCAAAAGCCCAAATGGGGTTTCTTGCAAACTGACATATGTCCCAGGGTACTATAGCACTCTTTAACCTGTAATAACACTGATTCAAACCCTTGGGTAGAAACTGCTAATTCCACCATTCCAAATAATGTGTCCATGAACAAGAGAACTGGAAAAGGAACCTTGTGTGCACCCATGGGGTATACTTTTATTTGTGGAGAATTTCATGGCCAACCTTATGTGTGGGCAATCTAGTGCTTTGATGGATAGAAAATGAAGGCCAACATGGGCTAGGAATTTTAATGGTACTGTTGTTGCTCCATAATCAGTCAAAAACAAAACATTTGTCCACTATTCAACCTACATCATAGATTAAAGAGAACATTGCCAAGAAACATTAACCATTCAGAAGGGACATTATTTGTTAGGTTCTTTCCCTCATAATTGGCTCCATAGCAGAGTCTACTGCAAAGCTACAGCTTCCTTAAATCATCTTGCTAAAATTGTACTAGATAATAGAACTGCTTTAGACTGCCTACTGGCTGAACAGGCAGAAATTTGTACAGTTGCTGATACTTCTTGTTACAGGTGGGTTAATACATTAGGTATTAGAGAGACTCAGTTGCATAGGATTAAAAAACAGGTTGCTTGGTCAAAGTGGGTAGACCCCCCCATCTGGCTCACTCTTTGATCTACTCGATTTTATTTAGTTTAGTTCAACTGGCCCCTCCCTCTCCCAGAGAACACTCAAATTCACAATACTCTTTCTCCTTCCTCTCCTTTGTGGTTGACCATCTTGGGCATGAGATGTGCTACAGGAAGCATGCAGGTCACCCCTCAGCAGCAGCCCAAGATGCCCATATTGTTCAAGAACTGATCAGACTTGGCCAGGCAGAAAGACAGGGAAACCCTGATGGACAAAACAAAGGTAGCAGGTAAGCAACGACTTGACTGCTACTTAAAAGCAAGACAGATCCACTAACTAAGCAATTTAAAACCAAACAGAGAGATAGGAGGTGTACAAATGAGGTAGATAAGCAAACTCAATTGTCACTGTAAAAAATAAAATAGGCCTTCTCATTTGGTTGTTCATAGGATAGTCTCAGAATACAGCAGTGCTGGATCTCTGATGAGGTGTGTGCAAACGTGTACACTGTGAGTTATTTTCAAATTGTGAATCCAGTTCAGAGTAACATCAGATATGTTATACCCAGGGCATGAACTTTCAGGGTAATAAAAAGACCAAAAACTTGCTATATACACATGGCTACAATCTTTGCTTAAAGCTATTTGTAGCAGCCCCATGTAAAATGTAAAATTAAAAGCCAATTTGTCATTACTTCCATAGAGCAAAATTTTCCATTTTAGAAAGGAAATGGTACACCATGGAAAACACTGTGTTCCTTGAAGTGACCAGGTCACCTTGCCCTGAATACTTAAGTGGAGGCTGCTAGCACAAGGGTAAGGATGAAAGAGCCAAGAACAGTTCCCAGTATGTAAGGTATGACGAATCTCCTTGTTCTGCCCTCAATGTGATACCCTTTTTCAAGAACAATCAAAGAAATTTTGTGAACAACAGTCATTCTAATCTACTGGCCACACCCAGGCTGTGTTTATTTTTTGTTGCCCACTCCCCACTGCCGGCATCCCCAGCTCTTCTCTCCAGAAATCCTCACAGAGCTTCTTGATAGTTTTGTTTACATGGAGTTTGCCACTACATAAATAACTCTGAAACCTATCCTGTCTCTTCCATTTTTCTGTGCTCCTCCTTTTCATAAACTGCCTTGTGAGCCATGCTTTGTTCTAAGAAGCAAATTTAATCAGTCCTTAGGTGTTGATAGAAAGGTATCTTTCGGTGAGCTAATTGAAGAGTTTCCTTTTTTGATGGAAAGAATAGGGAATAAAGCAGGGATGGTGGGTGTGTGTGTGTGTGTGTGTGTGTGGTGTGGTGTGTGTGTGAGAGAGAGAGACAGAGAGAGAGGGAGAGAGACAGAGAACCTCCAAAATATCTCAACACAGACTGGTAAGGGGCAAGCTGCCCAGAGAGCTGAACTGATAAGGCAGGGAAGAATGCAGCCTAGGAAATATACACATTCTATAGAAACCCATAACAGATACCTGTTCAGTCAGAAAAGTTGACTTCTTGTAATAAGTCCGGCTTATCATTTTGTGTGAGATGAAAATAATATTTTCTCTCTGCCTTCAGCTTTCTCATTCTTAAATAACTGCAGCTCCAATCTATTTGCAAACAGTGTTAGAACTATAGCAATACTTTTTAAGTACTTTAGTCTCCTTCAGACAATAACAAAATAATTATCAAAGAAAGAAAAAATGATCACATTTTAGTGGAAGTCTAATGGTTAAGAGTTTGGCATGTATTTTTTTTTTTTTTCAATCAATTTAGAAGTTTATTTTTCCAAGGTTAAGGACATGCCTGGGAGACAGGTCTGTGCCTTTCTCCAAAGATGATTTTGAGGGCTTCAATATTTAAAGGGGAAAAGCAGACTAGACAGGAAAGAGGGAGGGTATGGTCATATTACTGAATCCACATGTTGCAAGAGAAATGGAGTAGGTAGGAGAATAGTCAACTATGTATTCATGACATGCTCAGCAATCTGCACTTTACATAAAGATAAGGTGAACATAGAGTGGTTACCTGTGGAGATAGTTACAGGTAAAAGGTTAAATATCTGCTTAGGAACAAAAGGAAAGGCTTGCACGACTCAGCTTTCAGCTTTATTTTTGCTTTTAGCATAGTGAATTGGGTTCCCGAGTTATTTTCTTTTTACATTTCTCCCCACTTTTATTTTTAAAATATTTCAGAGTAAGCAATTTTGGAAGAAAATGAATCTCTGGCCTTGGATTTTGTCTGATTTCTCATAGCTAAGAGAGTTTTTGCATAGAAGAATGGGCCATGTTGTTAGGAAAGCTCATTTTTAGCAGGTTGTGAAGTCTCATATCCTATGAAGAAAAAATAGGGGGAGGCACAGAGAAAAACAAACAATAAACAAAAATGGGCAACAATCCTAGAAAACTGATATAGACTATGATACTCTGAAATCCATACATCAGCAGGCAGGTATGAAAGTGGCTTATGTATAGGTTGTTGTTATTTTCCTCCAAAGTTTAAGTGGTCAAGCTTCAGTTTGCAGGGTTTTAAGAAAAATACAGCTTAATTTTTAGTAATTTCAAATCAGGAAAAATGGAGAAAAAAGGAGAAGAAAGAAGGAAAAATTGAAAACATTATTTTGGAGACTTGTAACCAGGAAAAGTTTTAGAATTCAGTCCAAAGTGTAGAAAATAATAAAAATGTGTGGGGAGGGCAAGATGCCTACTAGACACAGCCAGGTGGAAACAGCTTCCACCAAGGGACAGAGGACTGGTGTGCTCCTAGCAGCTCTTCAAAGGGAAGACAACAAGAGTGGACTGAGAGAAGACACAGAAGCTGGGCTGAAGGGGGAGAAAGCTGAGAAAGCTACATGGGGCTACAGTGCACCCGGACTCAATTCTGGCCCCAGTGGCTCTGGGGAAATGGGTGAGCTGAACTGGCAAGAAGCAAGCTGCTCTCACCAAGGGTCTCTGGAACCCTGCCAAGAGGAGACCCCACGACCACCATGAACAAGTTGGCAGGAAGAGCTGCTTAGAGAAATAGTAGGGTAGCAGGACAGCTGATATGGAGACCAGAGTGTTGGTGGTGGCACATCTGTAGTGGAGCACAGCCAGGGACGGCTATCCCCCTAGGCTTGACTCGCTCCCAGAGGAGACTCCAGCCCTAGGGGAACTGTCAGACCTGAACTCTGCAGAGTGGTCTTGCACATCAGACAGGGCTCATTGACCTGAACATCCCTTGGTCTGCCAGCCTTTTATACTCCAATTACGTAAAGTCATCTATCACATACACCTTTACCATTAGTCTCATCCCCATAACTGTATTTGTATGCACAGATCAAGAGTACATCATCTGAAACTGACACTAAGTAAGGATCAAAACCCTAAAACTCTCACTCAGCTTCAAACTAGACCCAGTGTTACTAGTGGAGGGTCTTGACTACAAGTCATCCAGGTTCTTGGCGTTTTGAACAAATAATTGGAAAAAATGCACAAACAAAGCCGGGGAAGAATGAAGCAATGAAAGCAGAGATTTATTGAAATAAAAGTACTCTCCACAGAGTGGGAGTATGCTTGAGCAAGTGGCTCAAGAGTGCAGGTTACAGAATTTACTGGTGTTTAAATACCCTCTAGAGGCTTCCCACTGGTTACTTGGATTATGCCTATGTAAATGAAGTGGTGGCCTGCAATGAGTCTGATTGGTTGCAGAAGACAATCAATCAGAGGCTGAAGTGAAGTTACAAAGTTACACCTTAACGCAAACATCTGATAGGTTGCAGGAGGGGACCAATTAGAGGCTAAAGTGAAGTTACAAAGTTATACTCCTATGCAAATAAAGACTAGGCCTATGACCAATCTGATTGGTTGTGGGAAAGGACAAATAAGAGGTACTTTTCATCTGCCATGCAGAAAGTTGGGGGCAGGGGTTGCAAAGGGAGTAGCCTCTGGTCCTTTTGTTACTTGGGTGTGGAAAGTTGGGGTTTTCCTTTTGACTTGGTTCAAGGAAGTCGGTGTGAACTAGCCTTAGGTTCCCTGCCTCCAGACCTTATTCTCCTGTCTCACCGCAGCCCCAGCCTGGCATGCCTGCTTGCAGGGCAGTCGTGGGTGCCCTGGGGGCCTGCACCATAGATTCTGCACTGGCAGGATCATGCCTGACCTGCAGAGAACTCCAGTGGGGCAGCCCCTGTGCCCACATACCAGCCCACATGCTCCCTCCCAACACTGCAGTTTCCCCCAGGCCCATGGCAACTCCCCACATTGCTTTGCTGGCAGGTGTCTGTGCCAGTGGGTTTTGCTTGCCTTGCCCTGCCAGGTGAGGGAATGCAACCCATCCCCCTCCCTCCTGTTGACTGCCATTGCAGATGGAGCCTTGACAGGCACAGGGCCAGCCAGCTTCACCCTTGTGCTAACACTGTGCAGAGAATAGTGAATTCTCCCCAATCCTGAGTGATGCCCCTGGTTGCTGGGCACAGAGAAAGCATCCAGACTTGCACCCTCCAGTGCTCCATTCCCAAGCTAACACCACCTCCAGCATGATCCTGCACTCAATCACCAGCAGGGGTCCCCCACCTCCCTCCCAACTGCATTGCCTCCACCACTGTGGTGAACACCAGAAGGGAGGCAGGCACCCTGGCACCCACCAGCATTCTACCATAGCTGCTGCTACCACTGCTGCTGACACGTGTGAACAAGGACAAATCCCATAGTCACTGCACTATTAAATGCTTTGGCTGGCACTACCCATCAGATTTTAGTGACCAGCGGTCTGGGAATACCTCAGTGCCACACCCTGTACCTCACCTCCCACCACTACAGTGGATTCCTAACCTTGAGGAGTCACAAAGTTGGTGCCCAATACAAATCCTCCAGAGTTAGAGTACACTGTCTAAGAGTTGGGAGCTGAGCATTGACACCCTAAAATCTTCCAGAAATGAAGCCAGCAAATTGAATCTACCTTATACCACAATCAAACCCTCAAGGTCACCAAATAGAATAAAAGAAAAAAAAAATCCAAAGGTCAGGAACCTCAAAGATTGTAGGAAGACAAGCCCACAGAGATGAGAAAAAGTCAGTGCAAGAACCCTGACAACTCAAAAAGCCAGAGTGCCTACTTTCCTCCAAATGACTGCATCACCTCTCCAGCAAGGGTTCTGAAGCAGGCTGAGATGGCTAAAGTGACAGAAAATTGAATTCAGAATAGGTACAGAAATGAAGATCATTGACCTACAGAAGTGTGTTGAAACCCAACCCAAGGAAGCTAAAAATCATGATAAAGCAATGCAGGAAATGATGGACAAAATAGTGAGTATAGAAAAGAATGAAACTGACCTGACAGAGCTAAAAAACACACTACAAGAATTTCATAATGCACTCGCAAGTATTAATAGCAGAATAGAATGAGCAGAGGAAAGAATCTCAGAACTTGAAGGTTGGTTTTCTGAAATAAGACAGTCAGACAAGAATAGAGAAAAAATAAAAAGGAATAAACAGAACCTCTGAGAAATATGGGATTATATACAGAGATCAAATCTATGACACATTGGTGTCCCTGAAAGCAGTGAGAAGAATGGAACCAATTTGGAAAATACATTTCATGATATCAACCATCAGAACTTCCCCAGCATAGCTAGAGAGGCCAGCATTGAAAATTTAGGAAATGCAGAGAACCCCAGTAAGATATTTTACAAGAAGCTCACCCCCAAGACACATAATCATCAGATTCTACAAGGTCAAAATGAAAGAAAAAGTGTTACAGGCACTAGGGAGAAAGGTCAAGTCACCTACAAAGGGAAGCCCATCAGCCTAACAGTGGAACTCTCAGCAGAAACCCTACAAGCCAGAAGGGATTGGGGGGCCAATATTCAACATTCTTAAAGAAAAGAAATTCCAACCTAGCATTTCATATCCAGCCAAACTAAGCTTCATAAGTGAAGGAGAAATATATTTTTCAGACAAGCAAATGCTGAGGAAATTCTTTACCACCTACCTTACAAAAGCTCCTGAAGAAAGCACTAAATATGAGGGGAAAATACTATTACCACTACCAGCCACTACAAAACACAACAAAGTACATAGACCAGTGACACTAAGGCAACCACATAAACAAGTCTGCAAAATAACCAGCCAACATCATGATGACAGACTCAAATCCACACATATCAATACTGACCTTGAATGTAAATGGGCTAAATACCCCGAATAAGAGGCACAGAGTGGCAAGCTGGATAAAGAATAAAGAACAAAGAACAAAGAACAAAGATGCATTGGTATGCTGTCTTCAAGAGACCCATCTCACACGCAGTGACACACATAGGCTCAAAATAAAGGGATTGAGAAAAATCTACCAGGCAAATGGAAAACAGAAAAAAGAGGTGGGTTGGTTAATATTAGGTTTAACCAACTACTGCATTGAAGGATGCCTAGATGGCTGGTAAAGTACTGTTTTGTCTATGAGGGTGTCGCCAAAGGAGATTGACATTTGAGTCAGTGGACTGGAAGAAGACCCACCCTGGATGTGGATGGAGACCATCCAATCAGCTGCCAGTGCCACTAGAACAAAGCAGGTGGGAAAAGGTGGGATAACATTGCTTTCTGAGTCTTCTGTCTTCCTTCTTTTTCCCACATTCGATGTTTCCTTTTGTTCCTCCTGCTCTTGGACATCAGACTCCAAGTTCTTTGGCCGTTGGACTCAGGAATTTGCATGAGTGGTTCAGCAGGGGCTCTAGGGCCTTCATTCAGCCACAGACTGAAGGCTGCACTGTTGGCTTCACTGGATTTGAGACTTTCAGACTCAGACTGAGCCACTACTGGCTTTTCTTTTCCCCAGTTTGCAGATGGCCTATCATAGGACTTCATCTTGTGTGAGCCACTTCTCCCTACTAAACTGCCTTTCATATATCCTATTATTTCTGTCCTATTATGTATTACATATATTATTTCTGTCCTATATACGTATATCCTATTATTTCTGTCCCTCTGGAGAACACTGACTAATAAAACAGGGGTTGCAATCCTAGTTTCAAACAGACTTTAAACCAACAAAGATCAAAAAAGACGAAGAATGGCATTACATAATGGTAAAGGGTTCAATTCAACAAGAAGATCTAACTATCCTAAATACATGTGCAAACACCAGAGGAGCTCCCAGATTCACAGAGCAAGTTCTTAGAGACCTTCAAAGAGACTTAGACTCCCACACAATAATAGTGAGAGACTTTAACACCCCATAGACAACATTAAACAGATAACTGAGACAGAAAATTAACAAAGATATTCAGGACCTGAACTCAGCACTGGATCAAATGGACCTGATAGATATCTACACAGCTCTCCACTCAAACACAGAATATACATTTTTCTCTTTGCCACATGGCACATACTCTAAAATTGATCACATGATCAGAAGACATTCCTCAGCAAATACAAAAGAACTGAAATCAAAACAATGTCAGACCACAGTGCAATCAAATTGCAAACCAAGACTAAAAAATTCACCCAAAACCACACAATTACATGGAAATTTGAATAACCTGCTCCTGAGTGACTGTTGGATAAACAATGAAATAAAGGCAGAAATCAAGAAGTTCTTTGAAACTGATGAGAACAAAGATACAACATACCAGAATCTCTGAGACACAGTTAAAACAGTGTTAAGAGGGACATTTATAGCACTAAATGCCCACATCAAAAAGTTAGAAAGATATCAAGTTAATAAACTAACATCACAACTAAAAGAACTAGAGAACCAAGAGCAAACAAACCCCAAAGCTAGCGGAAGACAAGAAATAATTGAAATCAAAGCTGAACTGAAGGATTGAGACACACAAAAAAATCATTCAAAATATCGGGGGGCAGGTTTTCTGAAAAAAATTAATAAAGTAGGCTGCTAGCTAGACTAATAAAAAAGATTAGAGAGAGGATTCAAATAAACACAATCAGAAATGTCAAGAGGGATATTATCATTGACCCCACAGAAAAACTAATAACTATCAGAGAATATTATGAATATTATGTGCATAAACTAGAAAATCTAGAAGAAACTGACAAATCCCTAGACACATACACCCTCCCAAGACTGAACCAGGAAGAAATTGAATCCCTAAATAGGCCAATAACAGGCTCTGAAATTGAGTCAATAATAAGTAGCCTACCAACCAAAAAAAGGCTAGGGGCTGGATGCAGTGGCTCAAGCCTATAATCCCAGCACACTGAGAGGCCGAGGCAAGTGGATCATTTGAAATCAGGAGTTTGAGACCAGCCTGGCCAATATGGTGAAAGCCCCCTAGACTAAAAATACAAAAATTAGCTGGATGTGGTGGCACATGCCTGTAATTCCAGCTACTCAGTAGGCTGAGGCATAAGAATCGCTTGAACCCAGGAGGCAGAGGTTGCAGTCAGCTGAGATCACACCACTGCACTCCAGCCTGGGTGACAGAGTGAGATTCTTTCTTTAAAAAAAAAAAGCGAAGACCAGATTCAGATTCACAGCCTAATTCTACCAGATATACAAAGAAGAGCTGCTGTTACTATTCCTGCTGAAACTATTCCAAAAAATTGAGGAGGAGGGACTCCTCCCTAACTAATTGTATGAGGCCAGCATCATTCAGATACCAAAACCTGGCAAAGACACAACAAAAAAATAAAACTTTGGGCCAATATCCTTGATGAACATGGATGCAAAAATCCTCAACAAAATACTGGCCAACCGAATCCAGCAGCACATCAAAACTCTTATCTAACACAATCAAGTTTATCCCTGGGGTGCAAGGTTGGTTCAACACATGTGAATCAATAAATGTGATTTATCACATAAAGAGAACTAAACATAAAAACCATATGATTATCTCAATGGATGCAGAAAAGTCTTTTAATAAAATTTAACACCCCTTCATGTTAAAAACTCAGTAAACTAGGTATTGAAGGAACATACCACAAAATAATAAGAGCCATGTATGACAAACACACAGCAAACCTCATACTGAATAGGCAAAAGCTGGAAGCATTCCCCTTGAAACCTGGCACAAGACAAGAATGCCCTCTCTCACCACTCCTATTCAACATAGTATTGGACGACCTGGTGAGGACAATCAGACAAGAGAAAGAAATAGAGGGCATTTAAATAGGAAGAAAGGAAGTCAAACTATCCCTGTTTCCAGATGACATGATCCTATATCTAGAAAACCCCATAGTTTCAGCCCAAAAGTTCTTTAAACTGATAAACAACTTCAGCAAAGTCTCGGGATACAAAATCAATATTCAAAAATCACTAACACTCTAGGTTGGGCACAGTGGCTCACACCTGTAATCCCTGCACTTTGGGAGGCCAAGGAAGGCAGATCACAAGGTCAAGAGATTGAGACTATCCTGGCCAACATGGTGAAACCCCATCTCTACTAAAAATACAAAAACTAGCTGGGCATGGTGGCGCGTGTCTGTAATCTCAGCTATTTGGGAAGCTGAGGTAGGAGAATCACTTAAAACCAGGAGGCGGAGGTTGCAGTGAGCCAAGATTGTGCTATTACACTCCTGCCTGGGCAAGAAGAGCAAAACTCTGTCTCAAAAAGGAAATAAAGAAAAAACAAAATCACTAAAACACCTATATACCAGCAACAGTCAGGCTAAGAGCCAAATCAGGAATGCAGTCCTATTCACAATTCACACACACACACACCCACACATACACACACACACACACACACATACACACACACTAGGAATACAGCTAACCAGGGAGGTAAAAGATCTCTACAAGGAAAGTTACAAAACACTGGTCAAAGAAATCTGAGATGACAAGAACAAATGCAAAAACATTCCATACTCATGGATAGGAAGAATCAATATCGTTAAAATGGCTATACTACCCAAAACAATTTATAGATTCAATGCTATTTTTATTAAACTACCATTGACATTCTTCATGGAACTAGAAAAAACTATTTTAAAATTCATAGGGAACCAAAAAAAGAGCCCAAATAGCCAAGGCAATCCTAAGCAAAAAGAACAAAACTGGCAGTATAACACTACCTGACTTCAAAATATACTACAGGGATACAGTAAAAAAACAGCATGGTACTGATACAAAACAGCCCAGAAATAACGCCACACACCTACAACTATCTGATCGTTGACAACCCTGATAAAAACAAGCAATGAGGAAAGGATTCCCTATTCAGTAAATGGTACTGGGATAACTGGCTAGCCATATGCAGAAGATTGAAAATGGAACCCTTCTTTATACCATATATAAAAATTAACTGAAGATGGATTAAAGACTTAAATGTAAGAACCCTAAATTATAAAAACTTTGGAAGACAACCTTGACAATACCATTTTGAACATAGCAACAGGCAAAGATTTCATGATGAAGACACCAAAAGCAATTGCTACAAAAGCAAGAATTGACAGCTGGGATCTAATTAAACTAAAGGGCTTCTGTACAGCAAAAGAAACTATCAACAGAGTGAACAGACAACCTACAGAATGGGGGAAACATTTTACAAACTGTGCATCTGACAAAGGTCTAATGTCTAGCATCTATAAGGAATTTATACAAATTTATGAGAATAAAACAACTCCATTAAAAAGTGGGCAAAGGACATGAACATACACTTTTCAAAAGAAGATATACGTGCAGCCAACAAGCATATGACAAAACGTTCAACATCACTGATCACTGAAGAAATGCAAATCAAAACTACAATGAGATACCACCTTACACCAGTCAGAATGGCTATTATTAACAAGTCAAAAAATAGCAGATGCTGGTGAGGTTGCAGAGAAAAGGGAACACTTATACATTGTTGGTGGAAGTGTAAGTTAGTTCAACCATTGTAAAAAGCAGTGTGGTGATTCCTCAAAGACCTAAAGATAGAAATACCATTCAACCCAGCAATCCCAGTACTAGGTATATACCTAAAGGAATATAAATCATTATTTTGTAAAGACACATGCATATGTATGTTCATTGCAGCACTATTCACGATAGCAACCTACCTAATGCTCATCAATGAAATCAACCTAAACGCTCATCAATGGTAGACTGGATAAAGAAAATGTGGTACATGTACACCATAGAACACTGCACAGCCATAAAAAAGAATGAGATTATGTCCTTTGCAGGAACATGGATGGAGTTGGAGGCCATTATCCTTAGCAAACCAATGCGGGAACAGAAAACCAAATACCACATGTTCTCACTTATAAGTGAGAGCTAAATGATGAGAACACATGGACACATCGAGGGAAACAACACACACTGGGGCCTACCTATCAAGGGTGGATGATGGAAGAGAGCATCAGGAAAAATAACTAATGGGTATGAAGCTTAATACCCAAGTGACAAAATAATCTGTACAACAAACCCCCATGACAGAAGTTTATTATGTAGCAAACCTGCATGTGTACCCCGAACATAACACAAAGTTAAATAAAACAAAAAAAGGAGAATACTAAAAGTTGAAAAACATTATACAAGGCTAGACTCTAATAACAGATGTATTCTAGTTTATTTTGAAACATAATTTTTCTCTCTCTAATTCTCCAATTGTATTAAAATTTTATTAAAATCATAGTAGGACCAATTTATTTGTAGAATAAATTTTAGTGCTAGGGTTGGGCACAGTGGCTCACACCTTTAATCCCGGGACTTTGGGAAGCTGAGGTGGCCGGATCACATGAGTGAGTTCCACATCAGCCTGGCCAACATGGCAACACCCCATCTCTATTAAAAAAAATAAAAGAAGAAGAGGAAGAAGAGGGAGAAGAGGAAGAGGAAAAAGAAGAGGAAGAGGAAGAAGAAACAATTTAAAAAAGAAACGTTTATTATACTTGGCTTGATTATTGCATAAATGCAACAAGAATAACCATTTGCCATATATGCTCTTTTTTTAAAAAAAAATTGGCTTTGCTGGAAACTTTTTCATAAGGAATCCAAGATTAGACCTTCATAAAAGCTTCAAGCCCAGCCACGGATTTATCTGTGCCTGCAGATACCTGTGTGAATTGGGGGAATTCTTCTTTTCAAGGTCCCAAGAAAACTCGGGGTTCCTAGGCCTGTCAGTGACATTCTTTACTTACCACAAGTCAGGACTCTTTATTATAAAGGACAAAGTATGGGGCCAGTTTTTCCAAAGGGATTTTATTGGCTCCATAAGTCAGCCTCATTTTCTTAAGACAATTTTGAAAATAGTATGTTATTCCAGTTAATGCCTTGGTAAAATAACCAGTGTTTCCAATGATGAGAATATGGCATATGTTTTTAAGCATAATATGTCTACACACATGAAAGACATAATATCTAAGAGTACAGATAGTGTTTCCTAATGTTAGTTTAGGTCGATGCTTTGCCAATTGTTTTATCTTTCCTCATGTTCATCTCTGCAGCAGTAAAGATTTCCTAATTATCAAATTTCAAAAGTGATTATTCTATACATGCAAATACCTTGCCATAAATTTGATGTTTTTAGAGATTATTTTTAATGTGATCCAACAAGGCTGCCTATAAAATGATAGTAGAATTGTGTTAACAGGCAAATAATCACTGAAAATTAAGTTTACTATTAAGTTACAACATGGTATACCAAGTGTGTGCAGTTCTGAACTGTAGGAAGTGGCTTTTCTTTTAAATTTCACAAAATAGAATTTCACGCAAGGTATCAGAGAGATTCAGCCTTGTTAAAAAAAAAAAAAAAAAAAAAAAAAAAAAGGCCACCGTCCATATCGACTGAGGCAGTGTTTCTCCTAGTGCTCCTGCACCTGAACACTTCTGTCATCTGCTCATCTCACCTCAACCTGAACCCCACAACACCCTGAGAGGCTTTCATCTCTTCCTTTCAGCAACCAAGAACTGGCAAGCACTCACTGAAACCTTAATATTAAGTAAAATCCCAGGATCCCTCTGCTACGACAGAGGAGGTTAAGACTTAAACACAGAAAGTCTCATACTAGCATCAGGTACTTTACATGCTTCTTTAACGGTTGATTTAAAACCCCACTTGAAAATAGCTTCAGTATCTAATATTGTAATGGAAATGTACATAGCCAAAGAATCCCAAAGGAAGCACATGACAAACTTCCCAACGGACTCACCTCCATCACTATATTTTTTTAGCTCATAATCAAAATAATATTAAATCGATTGTATTTAAATGTGCATTAGATTTGCAACATGCTCTTCCACGTATCAGCTACTGTAAGCTTTACAGTGATCCTCAAGGTGGATTTAGTAGCCTGTTTTCTAGTAAGGAAAGAGATTCAGAGAAGGTAAACAAGCTGCCTGAAGTCTTATATCTACGAAAGTACAAAGCTAGGACTCAAGCAGGGAGTTCTGGTTCCATCTAGGGCTCCTTCCATCCTTCCCTCTGCTGCCACCTGTGTGCTACATTAGTGCGAGTTATATAGCTCACAGGCCTAAAGCAGCCTGTGAGGAAGGGAGGGCTGGGAGAGGCCAGCCCACCTTTTCTAAGGGCCCTTAGATCATTAGGATGTTGCCAAAGTTCCCAAACCACTCAGTCTTAGTCTTGAGGGATGACAGGAGGGGTAACTTCAAAGGCAAACACTATTCTGCCATCTCTCTAACCCCAAACAGCACCCTTCCAGAGTCTGAGGCAGAATAACAGTTTTAGAGGCTTTCTGAAAGACTCCAGGGCTCTTTGGTTTCCTCAAGCAAAAACTGAATGCTGCAACAGTAGGCCATTGGCCCTGGCTTGTACCACATTTATTCATTTATTCACTCGTTTGTTCATTCATTGTCTCTCCTCACTAAGATATAAACTCCCTGAGGGCAGGAATTTTGTCTGTTTTTCTCACTGATAAATCTCAGTGCTAAATACAGTGCCTGGCACTTTGTAATCACTGAATAAAAATATGTTTAATAATACCTAGATCCTATAAACTTCCTCAATTTTGACTAAATTATATCTCACCACCACATGTGTTTACATAGCCATGCCAAAATTCTCAGAAGAAAAGGAAATGTGATGGCAGGGAGGTACCAAGAAGGACATTCTCTCTGTGCTAGGGGCCTTACTGAGATATGCGGAAATGGTAGCTTGCTACCAACAATCATCTTTCAAAATAGCCACTGAAAAAGGTGGAGGGTTGATTATAGTATAACTTAGTATTTGTTTTTTTTTTAAAGTCCCTAGATAGTCTATTGAGACAAAACTGTCAATTTTGATATTAAAGCAAATGTGTGTCATATTTTATAACTGAAATCCCTAAAGGAAACAAACTACAGATACTGATTACAACAGCTGGTCTAAATGCTTAGTAAACAACAAGAAGTTCTCCATTGAAATATTGCACAGCTTTAAACAAATAAAACCCAAGTCTTGGGGATCTAGGAATGGAGTCTGGTGCTGCCTGCATACAGGACTTGGCTCCTGGATATCTCAATTTTCCCAGCAGCTGCAAAGGAAAGAAGGGAGGGAGGGGAAAGAAGGAAGGAAGGACAGAAGGACAGAAGGATGAAAGGATGGAAGGAAGGATGAATGGAAGGACGGACACAAGAATGGACAGAAGGACAGACGGATGGACAGAAGGACAGATGGACAGAAGGAAGGATGGAAGGAAGGAAGGACAGGAGGAAGGAAGGAAGTACAGGAGGAAGTATGGGAGGAAGTACGGGAGGAAGTACGGAAGGAAGGAAGGAAGGAAGGAAAGGAGGACAGAAAGAAGGAAGCAAGGAGGGGGAAAAGGAAGGAGGGAAGGAAGGGCAGAAGGGGTTGGGAAGGAGGTGCTGCAAGTGACGAGCACAGTAGTTCTTGTTTTTGTTTACCTAATATGTAAACACAAAAGAATCAATTCAGCTTTCAAAGGTGTTTGATAAGTACAAAATTTTGATATCAGAAGCTTTATGTCAGTAACGTTTAGAAAATATACTGTTCAGTATGATCCAGTTTTTAAGTACATAGTGTAGTGCAGTTTATTTACTTACTTAGAAAATGCTTTCAGCATTTCCCTTGTAGGTAAAGACCTAAGGTCCCCTCAGAGCAGACCTCTGTCACGTCTGGTCACTTGAGGCAGTGGTATTCTGGAGCTGGTTCAACTCACAGCGAGGTCACAACATAAAATTACTCTAAGGTCTTGCTCTGGCACAGACAACACAAAGTCCTTGAGGATTCGTGCGGGACTACAGATGCCCCTGCTGTGCCATGCCTCAGTCATTTCATGTTTTGGGAAACTATGACTGTAAACTCGAAGCCAAAGCATGAAGCACCTCTGTAATACTTCAGAGGGTACCAAAGTCATGTGTTCCATAGCAGAGTGGTCTTCAAGAGCAACACTGAGATGCAACAACAAGCAATGGATAGTAAAGGAACAATCATAGTTCTGGTGCTGCTCTGACTTGGCATTTAAAAGCAGAACCAAACCACTCTAATTCAAGTAAAGCCTCTGGAGTTTTTCAACAAATACAGGAGGTAAGGGGCATCTTGTAGAACACAATTCAGGAGGGAAAGACTGGGGTTATTGCTAACAAGGGAGTTTGGTTGCTTGAGTAATTACATGATACACAGAGAACATTTTATATGTATATACAGAAAAAACTATGTTCAGGTATTAAGAATGATTATCACTGGATGGTGGTATTGTGGATGAGTTTCTTATTTATGATTATTTGCTACAGTTATTTTTTAAAAGTAAAGCCTCAGCATATATTTAATATCCAAAACATTCAATTTCCTCCCAATGGCAGGAAAGGGGTTGCCCCCAGATCCAGAAGTTTTCCCCGTTAGGGCGAGTGGACCCTGCCCTTGAATCCAGACCATTCTCTCACCTGTGCTCTAGGGCCTGTTCCACTCAAGGCTCACTAGAGAATAGCAGGTCTGGGTTTCGGCGGTGCACAGACCCCGGGGCTCAAGAAGGTGATGGCCTGAACGTCACCAGGCTCAGTAGAATGGGGAAGAGAAACACAGTCACAGACAAGATCCCCAGACAGATGCAGGCAGCACCATGAAGGTCACCGACCCCAGCTGCATCCAGCAAGTCCCTAGAACTGCATCAGGCAAGTGTGACTGTAGCTGATCTTTTATCTTTTTCTCAAATTTCTTTAACGTTGTGCTTTTACAATTTAAAATGTAAAAAGCAAAAACAAGATTTGGTCAACAGGTATAGAGAAGATTTCCCCTGACTATTATTCAAAGTAAGGATTCTTCAGTCAAGGTGACTTTTGTGCTGCTCTTTCTTGTTTGCCCTCTAAAGGGGAATTTTTTGTGGGAATGAGGTGGGGGAGGAGGACATTTCTCCTAACATCAAGTTGACTCTAGGGAGCCACGTCTCCAACTCCTGAAAGCCATGAGGGATGTCTGATGCCTGTGGCTCTGCCTCTGTCCCACTCCCCCATGCCAATGACTAACTCCTTTGTGACAGAGGCAAGAGCAGGAACCACTGGACCACAGACTTTAATAACTCTGTCTACATGCTAGCATAGGATCAGTGAAATCTAAATTGAAATGTGTGGTTGAATGGCTTTCTGAAAATGCCCTCTACCTCTAAGTCTCTGCAGAAGTTAAAACCTTCTTCAGAGAAAGGGGGAAAAAGCACTCTCATGGATGGCTATTGTTCACCTCTCCTTTTTCACAGCAATAACTCAGAGGAGAATGGATTTTCTGTTGCTGATGGATAGGAAATGGGATTTGAGGAAACAGGATATGATACAGAAAGTAGAATCTGAGAGTCAAAGGCTTATATATTTATCCTTTAATAAGGAGAGCAACTCTGTGGAGAAAAAGTGAACAAGGGAGTGAAGTGAGGAAGGAGAGAGAGGCAATGGCAGGGTGCACCTGAAACTGTATCAACTACATGGGTGTCCCATAGAAATTCAGAAATATGCCTCAAAGGGTATGTCTCTCTGTAACCTAGTATCCCAGCAGTCAAGGGGAGTGCACCTGACAGCTCCACCTTAGGATACTCCTCTAACAAGTCATTGACAATCTGCCTCAGGACAATTCATGCCAAAGAGAAAGAACTTCTCCATCAGCTCCTTTCTATAAGACCCACTCTGGTTGTTTCTTGCCCTGTACTTCTGGGCATGAATGTGGGCACTAAGTCGGGCTCCCCAGCTTGCTATGTCTCAGCAGCAACAGGGAAGCCCCAGGACGGAAGGCAAGAGGTCTGAGGCACAGGCAGGAAGCTAGGTGCTGTCTGATGGTGAGGTTGGTTCCAACCCATGCATAGCCAGTCACCACTGCAGCCACTGGAACTGGAGACAGGAGCTGAAACAGGCATAAAAGGTGTCTACTAGAGGGAGAAGTGTGGAAACGTCACAGATGTAAACGGCAAATAAGATTAGTAGAGAAGTGTAAGGATTGGTGGAGAGTGAATTCTTTGTCATTATGAAGAAATATGTCTGATTCATGGTTGGGACCCACTGTGTGAAGCAGTGTCCAGGGAGTTGGCGGTTTAATTCTAAGCCATATGGAGGCAGACAGCACTTTAGGAAGGAGGGTACAAAAATAAGAAATTTGTGGCAAGTCAAATATCCACATCCTGTTTCCATGTAGAAATACCAATTTAGGCTCAGATTTGCCTCAATGGTTACTTAATACATAATGACCATATTAAAAAAGCATCCACATTGAAAGGGTTCAAGGTGAGTCTAACCAAGATGTACTTGTCAGGATTCTGTGATCTTACTGGCTGGATTCATTTTTAAAATTCAGCTTAGGCCAGGTGTGGTGGCTCACGCCTGTAATCCCAGCACTTTGGGAAGCTGAGGCGGGAGGATCACGAGGTCAGGAGATTGAGACCATCCTGGCTAACACGGTGAAACCCCGTCTGTACTAAAAAATAGAAAAACATTAGCCAGGTGTGGTGGCAGGCACCTGTAGTCCCAGCTACTCAGGAGGCTGAGGCAGGAATACGGCGTGAATCCGGGAGGCAGAGCTTGCAATGAGCCAAGATCACGCCACTGCACTCCAGCCTGGGTGACAGAGCAAGACTCATCTAAAAAAAAAATAAAAATAGGCGGAGCAAGATGGCCGAATAGGAACAGCTCCAGTCTCCATCTCCCAGCGCGAGCGACACAGAAGACCGGTGATTTCTGCATTTTCAACTGAGGTACTGGGGTCATCTCACTCGGGAGTGCCGGACAATCCGTGCGGGTCAGCTGCTGCAGCCTGACCAGCGAGAGCTGAAGCAGGGCGAGGCATCCCTCACCTGGGAAGCGCAAGGGGGAAGGGAGTCCCTTTTCCTAGCCAGGGGAACTGAGACACACAACACCTGGAAAATCGGGTAACTCCCACCCCAATACTGCGCTATAACACTGGCACACTGGAGAATATATCCCACACCTGGCCGGGAGGGTCCCACGCCCACGGAGCCTGCCTCCTTGCTAACACAGCAGTCTGTGGCAATCTAACCGCAAGGCAGCAGCGAGGCTGGGGGAGGGGCGCCCGCCATCGCTGAGGCTTAAGTAGGTAAATAAAGCCGCTGGGAAGCTCGAATTGGGTGGAGCTCACAGCAGCTCAAGGAAACCTGCCTGTCTCTGTAGACTGCGCCTCTGGGGACAGGGCTCAGCTAAAGGAGCAGAAGCCTGTGCAAACGCGAACGACTCTGTCTGACAGCTTTGAAGAGAGCAGTGGATCTCCCAACACCGAGGTTGAGATCTGAGAAGGGGCAGTCTGCCTGCTTAAGTGGGTCCCTGACCCCTGAGTAGCCTAACTGGGAGACTTCCCCCACTAGGGGCAGTCTGACACCCCACACCTCACAGGGTGGAGTACACCCCTGAGAGAAAGCTTCCAAAGCAAGAATCAGACAGGTGCACTCGCTGTTCAGCAATATTCTGTCTTCTGCAACCTCTGCTGCTGATACCCAGGCAAACAGGGTCTGGAGTGGACCTCAAGCAATCTCCAACAGACCTATAGCTGTGGGTCCTGACTGTCAGAAGGAAAACTATCAAACAGGAAGGTCACCTATACCAAAACCCCATCAGTACGTCACCATCATCAAAGACCAGAGACAGATAAAACCACAAAGATGGGGAAAAAGCAGGGCAGAAAAGCTGGAAATTCAAAAAATAAGAGCGCATCTCCTCCTGCAAAGGAGCACAGCCCATCGCCAGCAACGGATCAAAGCTGGTCAGAGAATGATTTTGATGAGATGAGAGAAGAAGGCTTCAGTCCATCAAACCTCTCAGAGCTAAAGGAGGAATTACGTACCCAGCGCAAAGAAACTAAAAATCTTGAAAAAAGAGTGGAAGAATTGACAGCTAGACTAATTAATGCAGAGAAGGTCATAGACGAAATGACAGAGATGAAAACCATGACACGAGAAATACGTGACAAATGCACAACCTTCAGTAACCGACTCGATCAACTGGAAGAAAGAGTATCAGCGATGGAGGATCAAATGAATGAAATGAAGCGAGAAGAGAAACCAAAAGAAAAAAGAAGAAAAAGAAATGAACAAAGCCTGCAAGAAGTATGGGATTATGTAAAAAGACCAAATCTACGTCTGATTGGGGTGCCTGAAAGTGAGGAGGAAAATGGAACCAAATTGGAAAACACTCTACAGGATATCATCCAGGAGAACTTCCCCAACCTAGCAGGGCAGGCCAACATTCAAATTCAGGAAATACAGAAAACGCCACAAAGATACTCCTCCAGAAGAGGAACTCCAAGACACATAATTGCCAGATTCACCAAAGTTGAAATGAAGGAAAAAAATCTTAAGGGCAGCCAGAGAGAAAGGTCGGGTTACCCACAAAGGGAAGCCCATCAGACTGACAGCAGATCTCTCGGCAGAAACTCTACAAGCCAGAAGAGAGTGGGGGCCAATATTCAACGTTCTTAAAGAAAAGAATTTTAAACCCAGAATTTCATATCCAGCCAAACTAAGTTTCATCAGTGAAGGAGAAATAAAATTCTTTACAGATAAGCAAATGCTTAGAGATTTTGTCACCACCAGG
>NC_045435.1:130082380-130082913 GCF_002776525.5 Piliocolobus tephrosceles | reverse complement strand
ATTTATAGATTCAATGCCATCCCCATCAAGCTACCAATGAGTTTCTTCACCGAATTGGAAAAAACTGCTTTAAAGTTCATATGGAACCAAAAAAGAGCCCGTATTGCCAAGACAATCCTAAGTCAAAAGGACAAAGCCGGAGGCGTCACGCTACCTGACTTCAAACTATACTACAAGGCTACAGTAACCAAAACAGCATGGTACTGGTACCAAAACAGAGATATAGACCAATGGAACAGAACGGAGCCTTCAGAAATAATGCCACACATCTACAACCATCTGATATTTGACAAACCTGAGAAAAACAAGAAATGGGGAAAGGATTCCCTATTTAATAAATGGTGCTGGGAAAATTGGCTAGCCATAAGTAGAAAGCTGAAACTGGATCCTTTCCTTACTCCTTATACGAAGATTAATTCAAGATGGATTAGAGACTTAAATGTTAGACCTAATACCATAAAAACCCTAGAAGAAAATCTAGGTAGTACCATTCAGGACATAGGCACGGGCAAGGACTTCATGTCTAAAACACC
>NC_045435.1:129961949-130082280 GCF_002776525.5 Piliocolobus tephrosceles | reverse complement strand
CTAGGTAGTACCATTCAGGACATAGGCATGGGCAAGGACTTCATGTCTAAAACACCAAAAGCAACGGCAGCAAAAGCCAAAATTGACAAATGGGATCTCATTAAACTAAAGAGCTTCTGCACAGCAAAAGAAACTACCATCAGAGTGAACAGGCAACCTACAGAATGGGAGAAAATTTTTGCAATCTACTCATCTGACAAAGGGCTAATTTCCAGAATCTACAAAGAACTCAAACAAATATACAAGAAAAAAACAAACAACCCCATCCAAAAGTGGGGAAAGGATATGAACAGACATTTCTCAAAAGAAGACATTCATACAGCCAACAGACACATGAAAAAATGCTCATCATCACTCGCCATCAGAGAAATGCAAATCAAAACCACAATGAGATACCATCTGACACCAGTTAAAATGGCAATCATTAAAAAATCAGGAAACAACAGGTGTTGGAGAGGATGTGGAGAAATAGGAACACTTTTACACTGTTGGTGGGATTGTAAACTAGTTCAACCATTATGGAAAACAGTATGGCAATTCCTCAAGGATCTAGAACTAGATGTACCATATGACCCAGCCATCCCACTACTGGGTATATACCCAAAGGATTATAAATTATGCTACTACAAAGACACATGCACACGTATGTTTATTGTGGCACTATTCACAATAGCAAAGACTTGGAATCAACCCAAATGTCCATCAGTGACAGACTGGATTAAGAAAATGTGGCACATATACACCATGGAATACTATGCAGCCATAAAAAAGGATGAGTTTGCGTCCTTTGTAGGGACATGGATGCAGCTGGAAACCATCATTCTTAGCAAACTATCACAAGAACAGAAAACCAAACACCGCATGTTCTCACTCATAGGTGGGAACTGAACAATGAGCTCACTTGGACTCGGGAAGGGGAACATCACACAATGGGGCCTATCATGGGGAGGGGGGAGAGGGGAGGGATTGCATTGGGGAGTTATACCTGATATAAATGATGAATTGATGGGTGCTGATGAGTTGATGGGTGCAGCACACCAACATGGCACATATATACATATGTAACAAACCTGCACATTATGCACATGTACCCTAGAACTTAAAGTATAATAAAAAATAAATAAATAAATAAATAAAAATAAAAATAAAAATAAAAAATTCAGCTTAGAGTTCCTGTTTCACCCTCAAAGCAAATCTAAACCACGGCAGGTATGTGAAATGATCCCACTTCTCAAAAATTTACCAGGTCAGCTCTTTTCCAATCAGATTTATCCATTGGGCATTATAAATGTTGGCCATCATAATGGCAAGAAGAGTCAGAAACCAAGGAAAGAAGAGCTGTGGTTCTTGACCTCAGAAAACGTACAACTATCTAGTTTCTGAGATCAGAAAGTGCACAGAAAGCAGTATAGATACATGAAACAAAGTGAAATGATACCAATTATATCAGGAAAGCATACACACACAAAAATACAGCACGTGATTCATCTGGAAAGATTTAGAAAGTCTTTTGAGCAATTTATTAAAAAGGAAGAGTATGTGGTTTTATAGAGTGAAGATGGGAGAAAACACTCCAGGTGATGTAATATTATACTTAAACTCACCAGACAGGGGTAAGGTAAATGGATGTGCTTTAGTCAAGGAATAGGCTGAGGCGGACATCCAGGCCACAGTGACTCAACGGGATTGGTGTGCAGGTGCACACCTCCACTTGTTATATAACCTGTTTAAGTTCATCCTTGGCTCTGAGCCACTGTTGTCTGTAGAAGGTATAACTGCCCTGCTGAATCTGTACAGGCACACTGGTGCCCAGAGAAAGATGGAGAGAACCAGAGCTGTCCATCTTGCAGACAAACAGAGGGGAGCCAGGGTTCAGCATGACTCAACATGGCATGCACACTGGTGCCCAGAGAGAGAGCAATACTACTGACCACTAAGGGAGAGCCAGCAGCCTTGAAGGCGGGGATAGGGAAGCCAGGAACTGGCTTGTGCCCAGAGGGAAAGAGTTAAGCTGCTAACACTGTAAAGGAGAGTTGGCCTTGCAGGCCAGCCATGCAGCTGTGCGTGGGAGCTGGCTGCTGAGAGGAGCCACAGAGCTGGAGCAGAGAGCCAAGATAAAGATGGACAGTGTGAGTAAGCTGCTGATGAAAGAGTTGCTGAATAAAACTACATTTCACCTGCCTGCAGCCCCCAAGTGTTCTTTCAGCTATCTGCCCATCCACCCACTTCCCTCACACCCCAGACCCAGACCCTATGCTGAGTGTGACATTTGGTGTAATCACGGCCCTGGACCTGACAATTGGCATAGTTGGCAGGATGAGGTGAGTGGGTCTTCAGCCCGCGAGGGTTCCCAGGTCAGCTTTGTGGCTGCAGCATGGGCTGTGGCACCCAGTGGCAGTGGTGCTGCTTGGATGGGCCCCAGTGGAAACATAGGAGGAAGTGGATGGGTCTCCCGTGAGTGTGGAGAAGGCACTGAAGCACCGGGAAGTGCACAGCACTGAGGAAAAGCATGCCTTTGCTGGCAGAGTCAGATGGGCATTTGTGACTGTGCTATAGCAAGGATTGGACGTGCATTGGAAATGCACGTCCAATCCTTGTGGGACACAGTGCAGGGAGGAGGAAGAACCTTTGCTGCAGGCTTACCCAGTGATCCACCAGAAAATAGAGCATTAACAGCTGTTGGGCCCCAAGGGTGAACCCAGGGATCCCCCTATCAGTGGAACACATTTCCTATGGTGCCTGTATCCCCTCTAAGTTGCAGGAGTCAAGCAAGTAATGTTGGCAGTCACATACAGACTTAGCGCAAGTCATTCAGGCAAAGGACATTACTGCACAACCCAGTCTTGCTCAAGTGTTCCAGTTCACAGATTGCCTGCTGCAGTCAGAGAAAAGTGTAAAGCCTTTTCTGTTTGATAAGAGACTGACCAAGATGCCCAGCTTCTGGGGTCACCAGACGACCAGAGCCACATGTGGACTTGGCAATCCACCAGTCCCTGCACCCGGATAAGTTTCCAGGCAAGGCTGCATAGACAGCTATGAAAGCTGGTCAGTGAAACTAAAACCTGTGTCTCCGTATCTTGGCATCAGCCATTTGACTCTCCACTTGTGCATTGTGTATGCCTCTCCCATGCTTGAAAACATTCTGGGGGGTGGATGTTTGGCACAGCTTGGCAACTGTATCATCTGTCACAGACTTGCCGGACCACTTGATAATGGAACTGGGACAGTCCACCGAGAGCCAGGAACAGCTTGCCTTCGTGGAAGGGTGATGATGGACTTTCACAGTGTTGCTGCAGAGCTGTATGTATAGCCCCACCATATGTCATGGTCTTGTTAATGATGTTTTGTTAACCTCTGATTCTCTTGCAGAAGCGGCAACACCCCCCTTGCCTGGGATTGGATGGTGAGGCTGAGACAGCCAAGCAGGCTGTTCAGTAGGCACAAACCCTATGGGTAGTTAACCAGGGGTGCCCACTTAAAGTGGATGTGCATGTAACCACAGATAGTTTTGGCTAGAGCCTATAGCAGTGCATGGAATGCTTGGAAGCGCCAGTAGGCTTTTAGTCCCAGCTGCGGAGGGGAGCTGAGCTCTGGTGTTCATTAACAAAGAAGCAGTTAGTAACTGCATTTGCTGCCCTTCAGGCTCATAAGAGCGTGGCAGAGCAGGTTACAGTCATGCAGACAACTTACCCAATAGCAGGATGGGTGCCTTCATGGGTAACAACCTCCGGACTAGGATGGCACAGACACCCACTTAAGCAAAGTGGGGTCCCTACTTGGAACAGTGGAGTACGCTGAGTACAAGTCCCTTAGCGGCAGAGTTACAAGAAGCCTTGGGAGGTGTAGTCCTAATGCAGGAGACGGCCATGGGGCCTGAGGCAGCCCTAGACCCTGAGCCATCACCGTTTAAGGAAGGGCACCCTCCGATTCCTGATGGGACGTGGTACACAGATGGGTCTAGCCAGGGTGCTACTGCTGCCTGGACTGTTGTCACAGTCCAACCTAGTACTGACACTATATGCTTTGAAACCAGGTGTAGGCAAAGTAGCTAATAAGCTGAACACAGGGCAGTGTGAATGGTGATCACCAAGGAGGTGACACCCCTGGTAATCTGTGCTGATAGCTGGGCAGTTTATCAAGGCTTATGTATGTAACGGGCCCGTGTACCCAGAGCCTATGTATAAGACCTGTGTGTCAGGCCTGTGTGTCCAGGCATATGTGTCAAGCCTATGTATGTATATTGGGCCCGCGTGCCCAAAGCTTATGTTTCAGGCTTATGTGTCAAACCTATGTGTATGTATCAGGCCTGTGTGCCCAAAGCTTATGTGTTGGACCTGTGTCCAGGGCCTATATGCCAAAGCTAGGTATCAAACCTGTGTGTCCAAAACCTATGTCTCCCTTGGCCTAGGGGGTGGAATGTAAGGTACATGGATGTGCTTTGGTCATGGAATAGGCCAAGGCCGAGGCACACATCCAGGCCAGAGTGACTAAGCAGGATTGGTTTGCAGGCGCACCCTTCCACTTGTTATATAACCTGTTTGTTTAAGTTCATACTTGGCCCTGAGCCACTATCGTCTGTAGAAGGTATAACTGCTCTGCTGATGCTGTACAGGTGTGCTGGCACCCAGAGAAAGATAGAGAGAACCAGAGCTGTCTGTCTTGCAGATGGACAGAGGGGAGCCAGAGTTTGACATGGCTTGACATAGCATGTGTGCTGGTGCCCGGAGAGAGAATAACACTACTAACCACTGTAAGGGAGAGCTGGTTACCTTGAAGGAAGGCAGGGGGAAGCCAGGAACTGGCTTGCGCCCAGAGGGAAAGAGTGAAGCTGCTAACACTGTAAGGGAGAGTTGGCCTTGTAGGCTAGCCGTGCAGCTGTGCATGGGAGCCAGCTGCTGAGAGGAGCCACAGAGCCGGAGCAGACAGCCGAGATAAAGATGGACAGTGTGAGTATGCTGCTGCTGAGAAAGCTGCTGAATAAAACTACATTTCACCTGCCTATGGCCCTCTGACTGTTCTTTCAGCTATCCGCCCATCCACCCACTTCCCTTGGACCTCAGCATGGGCTGGACCTTAACGCTGAGCGTGACATTTGGCATAGACATGGCCCTGGACCTGACAACAGGTGTTGTTTTATTTTGTTTTCTGAGACAGAGTCTTGCTCTGTCATCTAGGCTGGAGTACAGTGGCGCAATCTTGGCTCACTGCAGCCCTATCTCCTGGGTTCAAGTAAGTCTCGTGCCTCAGCCTCCTGAGTAGCTGGGATTACAGGCATGCACCACCACGACCAGCTAATTTTTGTATTTTCAGTAGAGATGGGGCTTCACCATGTTGGAAATACTGTTCTGAAACTCCTAAGCTCAAGTGATCCTCCTGCCTTTCAGCCTCCCAAAGTGCTGAGATTACAGATGTAAGCCACCGTGCCCAGTCTACTACCAAACTGTTTGAAGACTAAGAAATGCATATATGGAGTAAAGAAAGAAATATCAGGAACATTGGATTTCTTACCAAAAAAAATAGGTGAGGGTATTTAAGCGTGTATTAATTTTTAAATTGACAATTCATTTTTTAGTCTAAGGAAAACTAGAAATAAAAATACAAAGAAAAGGGAAGGGAGGGAGGGAAAGAAAGGAGAGAGGGAAAGAAATGAAACTCCTACAATCCCAGGACCCAGAAAAACCAAGCTAATTACCAAAGCTCTATAAGCCTTTCTACATGTGCGTATCCTGGGTTTTTATTTGGTGTGATTTGGTTTTTTTTTTTTTTTTTGAGACGTAGTCTTGCTCTGTTGCCCAGGCTGGAGTGCAGTGGCCGGATCTCAGCTCACTGCAAGCTCTGCCTCCTGGGTTCCCACCATTCTCCTGCCTCAGCCTCCCGAGTAGCTGGGACTACAGGCGCCCGCCACCTCTCCCGGCTAGTTTTTTGTGTTTTTTATTAGAGACGGGGTTTTACCGTGTTAGCCAGGACGGTCTCGATCTCCCGACCTTGTGATCCGCCCGTCTCGGCCTCCCAAAGTGCTGGGATTACAGGCTTGAGCCACCGCGCCCGGCCGTGATTTGATTTTTTAAACAAAAATTATACTCTTTTATAATCATTCTTTACTAGAAAATAAATTATAAATGTGTAGTAATCTTCAGTTGGGTTTGGAGAGGCATATGGAATTCTATATTTAAAATCACCTGAAACTGTATCCACTATATGGGTATCTCATAGAAATTCAGAAAGATCAGAGGGTATGTCTCTCTGTAATCCTGTACCCCAGCCTTGAAATGCATTTTAAAGGGGTTTTCCCCACCTTTCCTTCCTAATCTCAGAATATGGCCTTGAAATACAGTTTAAAACTCTTTGTTTCCTTCCCTTTCCCACCAGGCATTCTCATGCACAGTGCTTGCTTCTCTAATTATGTGCTTGCTTAGAAATTCCAGGGTCTAATTTTGAAACAAACCAGATGCAGAGATTCAGCTGTGGAATCCTCCTGCTTAGGAGAAGTTACAATTAGTCCACCACCTCACCAGGCCCAAATCAAGATGATGCCCACTGGACCTCCAGATGGATGATTACTCAACCATTAGAAAAAGACACAGACCTGCACTCTCTTGCACCACTCCCGCATGTTTTCCATACCAAGTTTTCCTTCTGAAACCACTTCACTCAGTCCAAAAGCTGAGATGGTTCCTTTGAGGCTTAAGCCCAGCCATTCTCCCATTTGCTAACATTTGAATAAAAGCTGCTTTCCTTTTACCACACCTCACTTCTCATGCTTTGACTTCCAAGTGGTGAGCAACTGAACTTGAGTCAATTACAAATTTGGTGCCCCATGTGAGGAGCTGTGTGTTTCATGAAGCCTAGACTGTCTGCCTGGTTTCTACTGGAGGAGGCAACAGCTGCTCAAAAGTGCCAGCAATTCAGCTAGCTGACTCCATGGCTGGGGACTTCAGGGACCTCCCAGCAGCTGCCAAGAACACTTTTGCCCCTAGGATTTCCCTTCTGTCCCCATCACAGCATCAACTGCCCACAACGCTTTGCTGGTGCAAGGAAAGTGGCATTTGGGAAGCTGAGGCACTTGGACTAGGTAAGTCGACTGGAGTGTGAATGGGGTTTCTCTGTCTCTTCCTTTTGGGCCTTTGTGCCATCTGGACCTAGTGCAGGAGATCCTTTTGTGGTGCCGTCTGGGTTTCAGACAAGACTTCAGGACTTTTCTCCAGTTTCCTCCTTCAGGGATCAGTTCAGGGTGCTCCATCTGCATTGGCACCGTCTGTCGGTGTCTCTGTTTAGTGCTACCCCTTCCTCCATCTGCATTGGCACCATCTGTGTTTGTGTCTCTGTTTAGTGTTACCCCTTCCTCTGAGGGTGCTCTAGGATGGTCTTCACAGCATCAGGTTCATCTGATTGTCAGAAAAAGCAAGATAGGCTGCTTCTCTCCTCACTAAGGGAGAAACAGTTTCCAATACCCTGGCCCTGATTTTGTCATCCTCTTTGGGATTCCGGAGTGCTCTCCGTATCTGGGTTAAGCTTTGTCGGTAGAGAACACATGTGAACTCTTTTCTAGACTATATGGGACTCCAGCTGGTTACATATTATAGCCAGTTTTTGTGTACTTTTTAAACTGATGGACGAATTACAGCAAGAAAAGTTCAGAGCTCAAATTCACAGCACATTTAACCTGCAACTATAAAGTTAAGCAGAATATTCTGAAGCTCTTTCTTTTCTTTTCTGCCTGCTTTGAATCTGCTGTTACTAAACTGCTGGTGCTAAGACTCATAATTTATTGTCTAACTGTAACGTAAACATTTGAAACTCCTTTAAAACTGAAAAGAAAAGGCCAGGGTGGGAGGATTGCTTAAGTCCAGGAGTCCAAGACCAGCCTGGACAACATAAGGAGACTCCATCACTACAAAATAAAAAAATTAGCCAAGAGTGGTGGTGCATGCCTTTGGTCCCAGCTACTTAGGGGGCTGAGGTGGGAGGATCTCTTGAGCCCAGGAGGTTGAGACTGCAGTGAGCCGTGAACACATCACTGCACTCCAGCCTATGAGACAGAGTGAGACCCCATCTAAAACAAAACAAAACAAAACATTAGTGGGGATGTTCTGTCAAGCTACAAAAGAAAAAAAGAAACTAATAAAAATGCATTGAAAAAGGGTTTTTTTTTAAAACAAAAAGAAAACTGCCCTAAATATGCTCTACCCAAATTTGGTCTATAGCTTTCCTTACCTTACCCAATAGGGCAAACAAAATTTAGCCATGTAAACAGATTTCAATTTTGACAGAAAAATAATTCTTATCCAATAATCTTATATAAAATCTTAAGTTTACATTGCTATCTTATGGCTAGAATTCCAAGGTGAAGCTATTGGATCTTTGTGGATATGTATTCATGTTTAGATATGTTTATGTGATGTACATGTTATGTTTTGTTTTGTGTCTTGCGTGCTACCAAATGGCTTATAATTAAATACTCATAAATTAAGTCAAAATGCATTTCAAGTTCACATGAATTTATCAACCTTTAATAAATAAACTGGCTTTAAAATGATTGGTAAAAATAAAAATTAAAATGTCTTCAGAATCATCAGCATACATTTTTGTTTAGGTAGGTAAGTTTTATATTTGCCTCTGTTGGATATTTTAAGGTGTCAGGGTTTGGCACAAAGGTTGTGAAACTATAAACCCAGCCAAAAACAGAGTAATCTTTGTGTAACTTTTTTAAACAAATAAGACTGATTTAATGTTGTTGAGTTCAATAAAAACAGCTAAATATTCTAAGTTATCAGCAAAACACCGGTGTATTGAAGGTTCTTACTTAGGTGAACACCTGATGTTCACAGACTTTAAAATATGGTTAATAAGGAAATAACTTTAAATTATTACTAGCTTTGTGTAATATCTCAGTTTCCAGAAGTAAACTATTAAAAATGAAAGGGTCGAGTACATGTAAATAGGATAAATGCCTGCAGATGAACTTTTTGTGCAATTAAAAATTTTTTAATTGTTTTAAATTGAATAGTAAATGCACATTGGATGTCTGAGATATTTACAATTAAGAAAGGGTTATGATATGAGGAAACATTTCTAAAAATTATGGCATGGTTTTATCTATAAAATCCTAACATCTGAAAAACAGTTCAAGGTTTCTTGCTTCCTAAGTTTTCACTAAAATTTAAGGTTACTAAGACTAAAAATTTTTGTTAATATGTAATTCTATAAATAATCTTATTCTAAAATAGCTTTATATAAGTTGAAAGTTATTTTAAAATTATTTATGAAAATATTTTAAAAGCCAGTAAGTAGGAATATTTAAAATTATAAATATAAAATTATATTTTAAAAAATTCCAAAAACAATTTTATGTGAAAAAATATTATAAGGTAAATTTTTTTCTTTAAATAAAATGACTGATTTTTAAATGAAGGAAGTATAAGACATACCAAAAAAACCAAGCATGTCATAGATGGTCTACATAAATAGTGATAACATTCATAAAGGAAAATTTATAAAAGAAATTTGGTATGTGATTAAACTAGCTATAATTAAAAGGGAATTATTTATAGTAATCTTTCTAAAGATTGTTCGCCTATGTTTAAACCGGATTTTGTTAAGGTATGAATTTACTTTTAATGAAATTATAAGAGATTTTGCTTTTTAATTCTATAACCTGTTTCTTTTGAAAACTTCTCAGATTCATATCTCAGAAGTTCAACTGTTGTGTCTTGCTGCTTTCATCTTTTTCTCCCCTTGAAAAAGCCTGAGATAACTTCTTCAGCTTTTTTTCATCAGCTCTTTTATCCTTCTGGTTCTAACTGCTCATTAGCATTATGCCTGATGCTAAAATGTTTTATCTTAAAGGTCTAAAAAAGCAATGTTTTCCTCCAGTATAACTTGATTCTGTACTCTCGGCTTTTCTTGATATGTCTACATGTTTTAGTGCATGTAATCAAGAAACTTCTCATGCACTTATTAAGAGCCATGTATTCCCATGCTATACCCGTAACTTTGAATACACACTTCCCGTGTCTAATTAAATTCAAGCACTTTTTTCATCAGGTTTAACTTCCAGGTAATCTCAATGGGCTTCCCATAAGAAAAAGCAGTCACGCTGCAAAAGGTTTTTCTTTGCGTTTTTGGTAACTAGCTTAAGAAACAACGTTTTATATTTAATCAAGATAATTCCTATGTTGTCTTTATCAGGTTTTGATTGCTTAAAAAAACAGATTTAAAGGGGTTAAGGTTTTTACATCCATATAATCTTCTATATTGCCTTTAAAGTCTTTTGATAATGACTTTGGTTAAATGAGTAACTACTGTTTTACAATGACCTATGGTTCTATTTTGATCATATGTTTTGCATCCTTTAACATCTTTGACAAATGCCTTCAAAATCACATCTTAAATCTCTGACTTATTGCTGGGGTTTATCAAAGCTATAAAAATTAATCACCACTGGCCAGACATGGTGGCTTACTCCTCTAATCCCAGCAGTTTGGGAGGCCAAGGAAGGAGGATCACTTGAGCCCAGGATTTTGAGACCAGCCTGGGCAACAAAGTGAGATCCTGTCTCTACAAAAACAAAGCACAAAAATTAGCTGGGTGCGGTGGCTTATGCCTATAGTCCTAGCTATTTGTGAGGCTGAGGCAGAAGAATCACTTGAGTCCCAGAGGGCAAGGCTGTGGTGAACCACGATTGCATTACTGGACTCCAGCCTGGGGGACAGAGCAAGACCCTGTCTCAAAAAGAAAAAAAAAAATTAATCAGTGAAAGGCTGTAAAATCTTTTTAAAGCTTCTAGTCAGGTCATGGACTTCAGTGTCACTATCTACAATCCCATGAAAAGGTTGTTATCCAGTACTATTAACTAATCCTTGTGCTGTTAAGTTACAGGGTTTTGACTTCTGAGTATAAATATCTCATCTAAAGAAGGCACAATAGCCAGGCGCGGTGGCTCACGCCTGTAATCCCAGCACTTTGGGAGGCCGACGCAGGTGGATCACAAGATCAGGAGATCGAGACCATCCTGGTTAACACAGTGAAACCCCGTCTCTACTAAAAAATACAAAAAAGAAGCCAGGTGTGGTGGCAGGCGCCTGTAGTCCCAGCCAGCAGTGAGCCGAGATCGCGCCACTGCACTCCAGCCTGGGCGACAGAGCGAGACTCCGTCTCAAAAAAAAAAAGAAGGCACAATATTCTTGCCAATATATGATATCAAACTCAAGTTAACTAAAGCCTCATCTTTACACTCAGGCAAAGGTGACAAAGTAAACTGCTTTCATGAGATACAGGGACAGGCCTATATTCAAAAACATTAATATTTATTTAATAATTTTGCCTCTATCCTAATTAATAGAATGTATTCTATACCTTGATACTAAATAATTTATATGTTTAGGTACCTGTGAGCTTCCTTTCCTGTCATTCTCAGAAATAAGCAAGGGTTATGACCTTTTGTTTAAAATGCTGTTAATTCTTTATGTTTTATTTTACCTCCAGAATTTGAAACTATTCAATCCCTCTAGGCCCAGGGACTATTACAGAAGACATAGGCATATGAGATTGTAAGGGCTGGGTTTTGAGGAATGCGATTAATTCAGACCTTCCAAATCAAGGATGGACACACAGATGCCTAAACAGCTAAACAAAATACTTGTGTTTTATATAACTAATTGCTACAAGCCAAGATTATGGTAGCTCAGTGCATAAAATTTATAGATAAGCCAATTTTATAACCTTGTTTCTTATGTTTTGTCTTTGGCTCGTGGTCTTAAGGGTTAGTATATGCCTGCCTGTGTCCATTCCCATCTGGCCCAAAATGTTTAATTGACTATAAGTCTTTTGACTCTAAGTCCCTTGGCCATAGGAGTCCCACCAAGGGACACGATGAACAGCAGGTAGCCATACCACCCTGGCATCAATATGAGACAAAATAAAAGACTGGTCATCTATACTGCCTCTGGCATATCTTGACCAAATAAAAGGGAAAATACAAACAAACAAGACGTTCTAAGCCCTCCAACATACTAAATGGAACCCCTTCTTGGCCAAAGGTGATCCCCCAAAAACCTGAAAAACTAATTTAGGTTTTCACAGAGAGCAGGGGGATGGACACACCTCATTATACCCTCCCCACTTTGGAATTCAGATGCAACTGACCAACATTAACATTAAAATATAGATCATAAAACTGACAAAACAGACTCTTTGTAACAATAAGATATCAAATTATAAACAGGACCCGAGACTATGCCAGGCAACAGTGAAGTCGCACACTCCTACACTTCAAAAGTTATGTTCTTGCTGCCACAAGGTGTTTCTTTCTCACGAGCAGCCAAATGAGTACTGGATTCAAGATAAGCTAACTGATCCCTACTCCCTGTTCACCAGCCATAACTACAGCTTTAATTAGACAAGAGACTGATTTCAGTACATTTCTCCTGATGAAAAGGTCACTAACCACAGACAAGTGCTGGCTGGTATACAGAAATCGCATACTCATGTGTTTTTGTGTACATACAGGGTCTAGTTATAATACATTTATAAGTCTCCATCCCAAAACAAACATGGGTCGTATGTTACATACATATCTGTTTAATACACATGTGTCAGGACCAACTGTATGAATATTCATAGCCCCTCCTATAACCTGTTAAATATCTGTATTTAGCCAAACTGTTGTCATATCCCCACAGGAACCCCAGGTACAATCGACAATGGGAACTGCGCACTATAATTAAGACTAAATGCTGTGTATAGTTCCTGCACAACTCTGGAAATACACCCTCAGCCCTACAAGACATGCACAAGCAAACTAGTGCTATGTCTAATCCTGTCATGTCCTTAAATCAATGGTCCTCCTAATAATTTGGATCAGGCCCCTCCTAGTAAAAAGCAGTTGCTCATAATTTCAGCCATGATTTTAAAAATAAGTTTATTCTTCTACTGTGGACTATATTGCTATTACACCCTCACCACTCACACTCCAACAAATATCTTCTGTATATTTCAGAAGTTTTCAAAAATTTTTCAAGGTCAGAGACTCAGAAAAGTTTTCAATTACAAGTGGACAGGTTTTCTTCTGTTGCCCTCTAGCTGTGCCCCTTTTTCAGCAGGAAGTAGTCAAATTGACATCTCCCACTTTCCATAAAGATGGAATATAATTTCACAGTAGGGAGTTGTAACCAAGTAGCTAAGCCTCAAATTACATGTTAAGGTTTTTTTCCCTTTCCTTCCTAATCTCAGAATACAGCCTTGAAATGTAGTTTAAAACTCTTTGCTTCCCTCCTTTCCCACCAGGCACTCCTGTGTACAGGGCTTGCTTATCTAATTGTGTGCTTGCTTAGAAATTCTAGGGGCTAATTCTAAAGCAAATCAGACAGAGACTCAACTGCAGAATCCTCCTGCTTAGGGGAAGTTAGGAACAATGAATTCACCACCACCAGGCCAAAGTTGAGATGAACCAATCAGACCTCCACACAGGCAATTCCTCAAGATAACCATCAGGAAAAGGTACACAGACCTGTACCTTCCTGCATCACTCATCCGTGTTTCTCATACTAAGTTATCCTTCATTCAGCCCAAACAGCAGAGATGATTCCTTTGAGGCTTGAACCCAATCATTCTCCCATCTGCTAGCATGTGAATAAAAGCTGCTTTCCTTTTACCACACCTCGCTTCTTGTACTTTGACTTCTGAGTGGTAAACAGCCAAACTTGAGTCAGCTACCTCCCTGTAGCCCCAAATCCAGTTTTACCAACACAACGAGCTATGTGACTGGTGGGAGTGTCATAATCCTGGAGTGTACCATGGAGTGGAAGGTTAAGAACAAACCTGCATGTGTGTTGTTTTTTGTTTGTTTGTTCGTTTTAGAGACAGAGCCTGGCTTTGTCGCCCAGGCTGGAGTACAGTGGCATGATCTCGGCTCACTGCAATCTCCACCTCCTGGGTTCAAGCAATTCTCCTTCCTCAGCCTCCCCAGTAGCTGGCACTACAGGTGCGCACTACCACGTCCAGCTAATTTTTGTATTTTTAGTAGAGACAGGGTTTTGCCATGTTGGCCAGGCTGGTCTTGAACTCCTCACCTCAAGTGATCTGTCCGCCTTGGCCTCCCAAAGTGCTAGAATTACAGGCATGAGCCACTGTGCCCAGCCTGCATGTATGATCTTTATTGAAAAACATACTGTGAAATAAAAACTGACTATGAAAATATGGAGCATATGTTTGCTACAACTGTTTATAAGATAACAGCTTTCTAACTGGGCTCACTGGTTTTCCATCTCAAGACTGTGCATACTGCTCCCCTCCCTCACCTCCACCCACTTATTTTGCACTCTCTGGAAAGAGAAGTTAAAATTCACAGGGCATTTTAACGCAGTGAATGGCACAGGGTTTTCCCTACCCTTACTCTCTACCCATCAAATACTCCAGGACAGAAGAATTCTAACCAAATTCCCTTTGTTATAATTTAAAAATACTTAGGAATATATTTAATGAAACTTTCTGACCTTTGATTTCTAGATGTAAATATGCTCATCCAGGAGCCTCTTGGGAGTAGAAAATTTTATTTTATGACATATATAATTATGAAACTCTTACTTTCCTTCAGCACATTGCATTTTTCTGACAGTTACCAAAGGAGTCATTCAATAGATAAGACCTTGATAGGAAAAATAATTGAGCTTAACATTATTTGAAAATAATTGGACTATTTTCAAAAAGCATTTTTTATTTTCCATTTTGATTTAAAATAAACTTATACACTAATAGATCATATGCACCTGTAGAAGAGTTTTGAAATTAAAATAAAGAATTCCCCACAAAGCCTAAATAGATTTCACTTGTATTACAGAATAGATGAGTATCAGAAAAGTTGCTACAAAACAACTCCTCCTTTCTCGTATTCACTATAAAATAGGAGATGTGTCCATTGCAGAGAAAAAGCTTAGGTCTTATGAAATGAAGATGGCATCCAAATCCGGGGCATGCTGGGTAGTGCAGACTCCAAATGGGTTAGACCTCATTGGAGTCGTCCTGTCCATTTGCCCACCGAACACTGCAGAACTATCCTGACTCCAGAGCTCTTCCCTCAGTCCTTTCATCTTTTTGTTGTCCTAGTCCACAGGAATTTCTGCACAGTAGAAGAATCCCTGACTCTGAAACTCTGCTCCTTTCTTTCTTCTTTAGTTGAAGAAATTAAAATGCTCTGACATGCCTTTGCTCATCTTTGCTGACTTACTCCTACATATGCTTCAAAAATCAGGTCAGATGCCTCCTCTTCCAGGAACCCTTCTCTGACAAATCGTTCTCCTATTGCTCCACCAAATTGACTCAATAATACATACGCTGACAGATTATTCCATCCAGTATTTTTTTTTTTTTTTTTTTGAGACAGATTCTCACTCTGCCACTCAGGCTGGAGTACAATGGCGCAGTCTCAGCTCACTGCAACCTCTGCCTCCCAGGTTCAAGCAATTCTCCTGCCTCAGCTTCCTGAGTAACTGGGATTACAGGCACACACCACCATGCCCGGCTAATTTTTGTATTTTTAGTAGAGATGGGGTTTCACTGTGTTGGCCAGGCTGGATACTTCTTAATGTAAAGACCTTAGAGTCTATAAAATAAATCACTATTTAATAAACTAAATATTTAACACTCCATATGTTGATTTTAACCCAGCACAAATATGTCCAAAATAGACTCTATAGTGATTTTAAAATTCTCATTCACTGTGAAAGAATGAAAATTACACCCAAATATTCATTTCCCTTCTTCTATATTACTATAGTAGTACTAAAAGTTTTCATCTGGACACACAACCTCCCAGAATACATTTCCCAGGCTCCTATGCAGCAAGATGTAGCTACATAACTCAGTACTGGCCCAACTGCATGTAAGCAGAAGCCAGCAGTGCAAATACCAAGCTGGGTTCTTAAAGGGAAAGGGTGAATGCTCAGTGTTTAACAAATGGTACCAAATGTGCTCAATAAATGTTAACTTAAAAAAAAAAGGTAGGTATGACTAGAACCCAGAGGGCAACCTGAAGAGTTATCAGAGAGTAAGTAGGCTGGAAGGGATAGTCTATGATCAAATCAAAGATTTTGGGATTTCATCCTAAAGCCTAAGGGAAACTCCAAAAAAATATTTAAGCAGGAGGCTGACATGGTCAGATAGATTTCTCCCTTAGAGAGCTCAATCTGGCAGCAGAGTAGCACATGGATCAAAAGAGTCAGTTCTTCTCTCCAAATGAACCACAATAACTTTTCACAAAAACATTCCACACATTGCACCCCCTAGATAAATATGTTTTGTGAAATCTAAAGGTGAAAATGGGGTAGACAAGTAGTGTAAACAGATTATCTACCTGATGATGACAATTCACAACTGTCTGATGGGGGCTCGCTGCCTTGTCTCTCTGTAGGAAGGAAAGCATATTATTGCTTTTGTCCTTATAAATCCATAATAACCTAAGTTGCTACGAAAAAAAATTCCTTGGTCCTAAGACCAAGAATATCATTTAAGGTATAGGATTAAGCTATTATGGAAGGGTGTCCCGTGAACAGGTGTAAATTCACTAAAGCTCTTCTCAAGATGAAACCTGATCTATCTTAGTCTGCTTTTTCCATGTGAGTGTATAAGGAAAATCCTCAGGACTTTGCCTGTTTGTTGACATCCTTTGGAAGCCCCAGGACTATGGAACAGAACACTGGGAACAGATGCTGCTGGGGGCATCCTCCAGAAAATCTCCACCTGGAGTTGGACTGACCAGCCCTTTCCATGACATGATTTCCTTCTTTCAGGAATGGGAGGTACCAGTACAATTGTGATCCTCTTGCTTAAAGAATACCAAGTAAGGCTTGGATACTCGCCTGTGAAATGTCTGCATATCTGCACTGAGGGAAAATAAATAACATATGCAAATCCTTGCTGGAAGGTTGGGGGAGGGCTTTCCTTCCCAAATAAAGTAAAATAAAAATCACTATGAACCAAGAGTTCATTTCTTCATGGGTAGTGAGTGTAGGCAAATTTACCAAAAGTCTGAAAGCTCCTCTGGGGAAGACAGAAAGCACTAGAATACCACCTCCAGTTTCTGAAAGGGTAGCCGGTTGGGTCTGCAGAGCCTCAGCTATAAAGGTATAAATGACTCCTTGGTTGTCTGCCCTAATCACCAAGGAAGCAAATCAAGGCCTCACCCACTTCAGACAATTGAGTCTCATCTTCAAGCAGGGAATGGAAATGGGACTTCTAACACCTGAATATTCTTGAGACATTACATCTGATATGAAAAAACCCTTTGGCCTTTGTCTCTTGATGTCCAACAATGTACCTTCTGTTGTGATTAAACGGCAAATCATAAGTTGCTCTAGTTTCTAGTGGGGTATGAGGAAGTGTGGGGAGCAGTTGCTCCTCACATCCTAGGGCCAGGGGCTGGGACAAAGCTAGATCTGGAAACTCTCTACTGGGGTCACCACTCCTAAGAGAGTTGTGGCCAAGGGAAAATAGTAAACACCAGCAACCATCCTGAAGAACCTCAATCCAGAGGGCAAAACACAGCATCTGCACAGTGGAGGTATATCTGAGGCCAGAGAGAAAAGTAACCAGACTACTATAGCTATCTGAAGTCAATAGGGATGTGGAAGGATGAAATGGAGGAGAAGAGGGCTAGACAGAGACAGGGCTAGATTTGGATGTCAAGTGGGAATGGTCCAAGAATATACTCTAAAGATACTGAATTGTCATGAGATGCTGCATCTTGACAAAGAGGAGAATGTAATTGATTTGCTTCTGTGGGGTCATAAACAGGGACTCACAGAAACAGCCTCCCACCGACATGTACTGGCAGATGCTTGGGTACACAATAAGCACCCTGAACCAAATCCCCGTCTCATGTGGAGAAGTCCCAGCACTAAGCAGGACTCCTCTCCCACTCTATGGCAGCCTGGGCCTTGAGGAATCTTTGGTTCTGACATCACTGCCTGAAGTAGTGGGAGCAGAGGTCTCACTCACTCAGTGTAAAATCCCCATATAGGACTGTCTCAGTCCCTTCTCCTGTTATAACAAAATAACTTAGACTGGGTAATTTATTAATAATAGAAACATTTCTCACAACTCTGGAGGCCAGAAAGTCCAAGATCAAAGTGACAGTAGATACAGTGTCTGGTAAAGGTTCACTTTCTGCTTTTAGCCTGTAATCCCAGCACTTTGGGAGGCCAAGGCTGGTGGATCACCTGAGGTCAGGAGTTCGAGACCAGCCGGGCCAACGTGGTGAAATCCTGTCTCTACTAAAAATACAAAAATTAGCCAGGCATGGTGGCAGATGCCTGTAATCCCAGCTACTCAGTAGGCTGAGGTAGGAGAATTGCTTGAACCCAGGAGGCAGAGGTTGCAGTGAGCTGAGGTCACAGCATTGCACTCCAGCCTGGGCGACAAGAGCAAAACTCAGTCTCAAAAAAAAAAAAAAGCCACAATCTCCTTGTGTCTTCACATAGAAGAAAGGCATTAACTCTGTGTTCTCAAGTGGCAAAAAGACAAAAAAATGGGATGAACTCATTCCCTCAAGCCTTTTTTATAAGGGCATGAATCTCATTCATGAGGGCAGAGTCCTCATGACCTAATCATTTCCCAGAGGCCCCATCTCTTAATATTATCACCTTGGGGGTCAAGTTCCAAATATGAATTTTGGAAGGACACCAACCTTCAGGCATAGCAAGAGCCCCCCAAAAAAGAGGCCTTAATGCTCAGTCTAGTAGAATAACAGTGTTACCTATTTTTAAAATGTAGCCAAAACAACATGATACTGAAGCCTTCTTACTATTTGGGCATTCAATAAAAATGTGTGTATGTGCCCAAATTCTCTTTGGATTATACATTTAAAAAATAACAATCAGGCACAGAAGAAAATTACATGAAACACACCAGGAGACACATACAACCTTAGAATTCTGTCTCTGAAGAGGGTACATTCACCTATTGTAGGTCTACCTATAATCTCCTATCTGAGAGTCTAACTTTTCATATGGGAATTCACAGTTAAGACTCTGAATTACTTGAGACTGGGTCTTGTCTGCTTATTAGCAGGGGCAACCTCCTGTTGTGTCACAGGCATGGCTAATGTCCCATTACGGCTTCTCCATTACTTAGCTCTAATTATTCTAAATTAGTGTTTTCCCATGGCACATCAAAATGGAGGAGCAAAGCCTCTTCTCTCTCTTTGAACATCTCCTCTATTCCTCACCCACATTCCAGAGACAGGTAGCCTAGCTACCCAGGAAGCTAACTGCTTCTGACAAAACAGACCATTAGAAGAGTAGCCTTTCAGGGGTGAGGAACAATGAAAATGAGACAAATTCTGCTGATTCCAACACCCCTTTGTCGGGAGCTTACCAAACCTTTCAGTGATTTCTGCATTTGGAAAGCAGAAATTGTTTATTTGCAGACTGGAGGAAGCTTCAAGATTATTGTTCAGCGTCAACAACTAGAACAGAAAAAGTGCCCAAAATATGCATATGTAAATTCATCCCATCTCAGAGTTATCTCTGAGGAATTCGTGATTTATTATACAATACTGCCACTGTATTGAAGTGAATTACATACATGCATTATCTCTTCTACTAGATGGGAAAGTCCGAGAGGGCAGAGAAAATACTTATTGTTTCTTTACTTCTAGGAACAAACCGGAGAATATAACCACGCATACACACACTCACACTGTGTGTCCAAAGCCTAGCACAGAACCTTTCCTATTATTGTAATAACTTTAGTTGAGTAGCACTCTTTGACCATCAAAAACAAAAACAAATAATGTTTTCAAAGATTTAACAAAAGCAAGATATACAACTGTCAATACGGATTGTGCCCAATATTTTCAAATATAGCTATATAGATACTGATGCATACAAAGGAGATAGGTAGAGAACACCAGAATGTTAATGATACTCATTCTGTGTGGTAGAATTGTTTTTTTTTTTATTCACGAAAATTTGCAGTCTGTTTCAAAAAATGAACATGTATCATTTTTACAGTCAGGAAAATATTTCTAAAAATATTTCTGTAATAAGGTTGTATATCTAAATTGTTAAATGGACTCATGCATAATTTCCAAGTTGCTGAAAGCATCTAAGTTTGTAGTGAGTGCTTAAGAGTTTAAAGGCGAAAAGGGAGAATAAGATGGAGATTATTACATTCTGTGTTTCCTGAGTCTCCATGATTTGCTGCCCTCTGAATGTGACTGAATAGACTGTATGGGAAAGACTTCCCACTTCCACAATCATCACAAAGCCCCTGGGGTCCACAACCACAGATGATTCGGGGTCCCTATCAGCAGATCCCCAAAGCCCTGCTACTGGGAAGGTGATGAACTGGGAGAAGAATGGTAGGCATGTACAACCTGGGACTAGCATATACAGAGCCTCTGTGCAAATTACAGATGAGTTTCACGAGGCCCCTTCCTTGCCAGGCTGTGACTTTCTCCTCCGTCCTGCACTCTGGCACCTTTGTACAGGGCACAAACTGCCATCCTCTGCTTCAGAGCAGATAATAGGTAAATATATAAGTAATATCCCTAGATCTTTGTCAAATTTCCTCCATAGGGGTTCTACCATTTTGCCTTCCCACCAGCAATGTAAGAGAGTTTCAATTTCCCCAGTCTTGTCAACAGTCATCTAACTTTTGAATTTTTGCAAGTTTTACATCTCAGCAGAGTACTTTTTATTAATTTTTTCTTGTCTTGAGTTTTGTTTTTAGCCATCTTAGGGGGTGGCTGTTTTGTCTCCCTCATCACTAACGCTTGGAGGAGGTGTCCTTTTCATTCATCTTTGCCACTTTGATGCCACTGTGCCCCTGTCTCCTGAATCCCAAGCTCCAAATCTCATGTATAATCAGTCTCCATTATCTACTAACCCATAGCAAACCCCACGCCTCTCCCTCTCACCTCTGTGAGTTCAGCTTCTCTCAGTGTAATTTTGCCTCGCATTTCTCATATTTTGAATTAAGCTAAGCATTTTCTTTATTAGTGTAAGCTATTTGCATTCTTTTTCTGTGAATTCTTTGTATCTCTTGTCCATTTTTAAAATCAACCTGTTTATTTTCAAAGGGTGAATTATCCAGGGGAGAATTTTGCAATAGCAAAGCAGAGCTCAATTAGAAATTCTGGAAGCTAAAAATAATTTTTCCCTATATTTAAACACCAGCAAATATTTTCTGCCATTCTCAATACTCATCCCTATAATTTGTCATTAGCTAGAAAGAAAAGCAAACTTGAGCAACCAAAGTAGAAGTTCGTGATGCTAATTCTTTTAAACATAAGAATATTTTCCAGATCAATCAGATTTTTAAGACACACTGAAATTAACCTATGCATAACGTCTTCTCAGATTCAATAGTTAAGTTTTGTTAAAACAGATCTTATTATTAAAGATTTTAATTAAAGTCATCTATTAAATCATCTACTTCATCTTAAATGTGTAATATTTTATTAATAAAAAATAAAATTATATGCTAGCTATTATAGCAGTTAGTTTTTAGCCATATTTACCTTTCTCTTTTATTAAATAAATTGAAAAGGTTTGATTATAACATCCAAAGAAATAAAATTATTTCAAATTATTATGCTAAATTCAAATATAATTACTCTTCAAGAGAGAATACCAGGATTTCTATGTGCTTCCACATTTAATTATAGGAGTACCATGCCCTTATCAAACAAGTAGCTTCCCCAGTAAAATAACTTCCAATGTTAGCTACAAATTGTACTGTATTATTATACATTTTTAAAATAGCATATTGAATTTGTTTTTATAATTTACTATATTAGTTAGGGTTCTATCAAAGAAACAGAACCACTAAGATAGGATTTGTTACAGGAATTGGACCTCCTGCAATTATGGGAGCTGGTTAATGGTTTCTATGAGACTCTTCTCTTCCAGTCTGATGCTGGAGAGGCAATCAAGAGGGAAGGGCAGGTGGAAAGTGAGGGACAGCAAGAACAAGCTGGAACCCACAAGCACATCCAGAGCTCACAAACCCAGGTAAACCTGTGTCAGTTCCTGCTGCCTCTGACCTTAATGGTATGGGTGTCCTGGAGAAGCCAGGTTCTTTTGTCGTGTAGCTAAACACACATACATGCCCAGGAGTCAGAAAAACTAAAGAAGGATCCAGGGAAAGGTGCCGCAATTGCAGATCCAGCTGCTACCTCTCGCCAGGAGGTGAGCTGGCAGGTAAATGACAACCCACGTAAACTACAACATGGCTGCTGCTTCACTTTCAGCCTCCAAATACCCCAAGACTCTCTCTTATGGTGCACCTGAACAGAAACATAGGAAAGGGAAGTCTAGGCACTGCATTTCAGCCTAGTCAATTTGACATATATTGAAGCCACAACAGTCTACCTCTTGTCAACTTGGCACCCATATGTATGGTAGATGCATATATTAGTTCATTTTCACACTGCTAAAAAGAACTACTTGAAACTGGATAATTTACAAAGAAACAAGATTTAATTGACTCACAGTTCCACATGGCTGGGGAGGCCTCAGGAAACTTACAATCATGGTGGAAGGCAAAGGAGAAGCGAGCCCTTTCTTCACAAGGCAGGAAGGGGTGGGTGGGAAGTGCCACACTTTTAAACCATCAGATCTCATGAGCACTCTATCGTGAGAACAGCAAGGAGGAAGGCCGCCCCCATAATCCAATCACTTCCCACAAGGACCCTCCTTCAACATGTGGTGATTATAATTCGACATGAGATTTGGGTGGGGACACAGAGCACAAACCTTATTAGTGCACTTGGCAGCAATCACAAGCATAGACCCTGAGAATGACCCTGTATGGTAGGTGCATCAGAATATTTGTTTGGAATTCTGAGCTAAGGAATTCGGGAATGGCCAACCAGGAGAGTCGTTCTTATCTATAAGGAACACCTGAGCCTCTGGATGGTCCTGTGGAACACCTGCTGTAGAGGAGAATCAAGGACTTTTCTTTTGGGTTTACAGTAAGGTTGCCAGGTAGAGATTGTTAGGGGGAGTGCTAAGTGAAAATGCTATATAAGCTACTTGCTTTCTGCAAGCAGCTGCAGTTCTCTTGCCATTCTGTTTCCACTGCACTGCTCTATATGTACATTTCCCCACTAATAACGCCCTGTGTCTCATTTGCTGGCTCTGGGTCTCTTCATGAGCCTCTCGAACCTGGTGTCATCTCTAGTGAAGTTAATAGGGGTCCAGCATGGCACCATACACATGTCCTTAAGCCATACATCTCCAAAGAAAGACAAAAGCAAAGCCATACTTTGCCTACATACCTGACACACAACCAAAACACACAAAACCAGGGGTGGATGCAAAGTCCTTTTGTTTTTCTTGGGTAATGTTCCTTTTTCTCAGGGCAGATTCACACTCCCCCTTTGCTATCCTGTAACGTAAGTACGAAGAAAGTTAAATACTTTGAACGTGTTTTATGTTAGATGACAAAAAGATAATAAGGGAGAAAAAATTCAAACATATTGTGTTAATATTTTGCAACTGGGCATGTGCTTATGGTTCTCACCTTTCATAGCTGAGTTGCCCTCAGCACATGTCTCAGCTAATCCTGGTTCCTTACCAGGTGGAGTAGATAAACCAATTCTATCAGGTCCAGGTAATTTAAATAATAACATGGCTGCTTGCAGTTTATTTCCCAGTGTTTTTTTAATAATATTCCTTGAAATGTATAGATTTCAAAGAGTTGAATACCATCACTGCGGCAAAACTCCTTCCACTTCCATCTACTTCTATATGTGAGTAAATATGCGTGTTTCTTATATCAACAAAAATAAAAATGGGAAAGTAATTGTTCAGCCTTGTCTCATTCTATAAATAATATTCACCCAGATAACTAAATAAGTGGAAAAAACTATATTACTAAAAATTTATTTCCAGTACAAGGTTAATGTTTTAGTATGTGTTTATCAAAATTTGTAATATATTTGTTATTTTGATCAATTGTACACAAAACCTATCTAAATTATGATTTTAACAGAGCCTTATGGTCACAGGAAATAAAACTAAAACTTTTATTTACACACATACATTTGTTGCAGAAAATACAATAGGACAATCAAAAGACTTCCAAGCCTAAAAAGGTATTAAATTAGAATGAAATTCTTTGGGGTAGTGGAATGAAAATATGAGTTCAAGGAGAAAGAGTAAATAAATAAAATGTCTAATTTGAATATTACAGAAGAGCATTTATATTAAAGAAAAACTTCATGAGCTTTTAAAATAAGGATAGCAGACATCAAATCATTGTGGTATTTACATTCTATTGGATATATTTAAAAGACCAATATATCAGGTGACTTTTGTTTGTTTTTATTTTTTATAGACATGGGGTTTCACCATGTTGCCCACACAGTCTTGAACTCCTGGACTCAAGCAATCCACCCACCTCAGCATCCCAAAGTGTTGGGATTATAGGTATGAGCCACCGCACTGGTCCCAATGTAGCAGTTTTAATTTAAAATGTTAATAACTGCTACATGCCAGAAATTACATCCTTTACTATTATACTTTATAAATCTATAACAAAAAATTTAGATATCAACTGAAGGGTGTTCAGTAGGTACACAGTTTTCAAAAAATGTTTGCTTAGGTGTAGCCAAGCAAAAAGTAACAATGTCAGTTGACACCTTCTGAGGTCTTACTGCTCACCACTGTATTAAGCTTTTCTCCTAATTTAATACTTTGGTGACAACTGTGTGAGGTAGATCCAGTCAGGCTATGACTGTGGGGCTTGACTCAGGGAGAAGTGGTGTTCTGCTCTCTCTCCTATTCCTGACTTGGGAGTAGGGTTTCCTGACTTGGGAGATATGGCACCTGGCGACCTAGTCCAGCCCCTAGCTCCTATCCTTAGCAGTCCTGCCCAGAGCCTCTTGCTTCTTGGGTCCCCCTCATCTAGTGGGCAGCTCTCTGAACCTTCTGGGAACTTTCACATCTGTAACTCACCAGTCAGTGGTGTCTGCTCCACCACCATCCCCTCTCAGTTCCATCATCTCTCTCCAGTTCTCCCTGCCCTGCTCAGGTAGGTGGAAGGCAGTTCAACAAGTCCATTGCCCAAGTCCATGTCCAATCAGGGAAATATGACTGCAATGGGCTGAAGAGTGGCCCCTCAAGATGCCCAGGTCCTAATCTCTGAAACCTGTGAATATATTACCTTACATAGTAAAAAAGATTTTACAGATGTAGTTAAATTAAGGATTTTGAGATTGGGAGATTATCTGGGTAGGCCCAGTGTAACCACACGGGTCCTTAAGAACGGAAGAAAGAGGGTCAAAGTTAGGATAAGGCCATGTGAGCCCAATGGGATCCCTTCCCTTAACTTTGGAGTTTGGTATGAAGAGCTACAGCACTCTCACTCCCATCAACTGATGGCTCACAACTCCAATACTGCTTTCTCTGCTGACCCCCCATGGCCGCCCCCATCCCCATCCCTTCTGCAAGCTGCCTTTGGCCTATCCAGATGGAAAAGAGTGTGGGAGTGATGGCTGGGATTGGCTAAGCCAATCCACATTTTACTAGGCCCGGAGGAAGGTTACTGGTCTCAATTTTTAGAGGCTCTCGGCATCTTTCTCTGTAGAATGTGAGGAATATAAGACTCCTTTGTCTTCAACTTTAAGCCCTGGACACCAATTCCTAGGCCAAGGAAAAGCCCCACTCGGTATTCTGTTACTCTGATCCACAAGTACTAGGGGGCAACACATTTTTCCTGAGGAATCTGTTATTCTATAGGGTTAGATCCGACTGCTCTCACTCCGTATCTTGGTACCTTTTATAGGAATTTAAGGTTCTTCATTATGAGAAAATATTAACTCATTTCTTTGTAATCCGATTCTAATGAATCAATAATAAAGCCTACCCTTTTTTTCTCATGCATCCAGTACCTTGCCTTCATCTTACTTCCAATCCACAACAATTAAATCCAATAATTAGAACTAAGATCACTGAGAGCTATTCAATGCGTACGCTTGGTGAAATTCATTCTACTACTAACGGGGCCTCCTAGTGCTCCACACTCACCATCTGCCCTTTGCCAAGTGGTGTTATCACTTAGGATGCATTTGACTTCAGGTAATAAAGAAAAAACCCCTGCCAAACAGTAGCATCTATGAATAGGGAAGTGGTTAAATAAATAGAGGTGGCGGGGCACAGTGGCTCATGCCTATAATCCCCAGCACTGTGGGAGGCTGAGGCAGGTGGACCACCTAAGGTCAGGCATTCAAGAGCAGCCTGGCCAACATGGTGAAACCCCATCTCTACTAAAAATACAAAAATGAGCGAGGCGTGGTGGCACATGCCTGTAATCCCAGCTACTCGGGAGGCTGAGGCAGGAGAATCACTTGAACCCAGGAGGTGAAGGTTGCAGTGAGTTGAGATCATGCCACTGCACTCCAGTCTGGGCAACAGAGCAGGACTCCATTTCAAAAATAAATAAATAAATAAATAAATAAATAAATAAAAGTACATCCACACAATGGAAAATTATTTAGCTGATAAAAGACATGAGAATGTTACATACTGATGTGGAAACGTCTCTAGGACATAATGTTAGGTGAGAAAAGTAAGTTTTAGAACAGTATACATAATGTTGCCATTTCTGTAAGAAAGGGAAAAGGGTGCTTATTTGCTAATATTTACCCATAAAACACTGAAAGACCACAAAAGCAACTCTTATAGTTGCCAGTAAAAAAGGAGGAAAACAGTGAAGACAGGATGAATGAGGACAAGTATAGGAATAAAAACTCTAAATGAGTACCCTACATTGTTTTCATTTGTAGCCAGGCAAATGCATTACCTATCAATGTTTTTCATCTTTTAAAAAATTTGGTTATGTAAGACGTTAATATTTGGAATATTTGTGTAAAGGGTCTATGAAAATTCTCCATACTGTTTTTTGCAATGTTTTTATAAGTAAAGTTATTTCCAAATAAAAAGTTTGAAAAGATTTTTAAAAATAAAACTTAGAGAGAGTATTATAAGGGTAACAAATAAAAGACATAAAAATAATCTAAATATCAAATATTTACTTACTGAGAGAGGAAATAGAAAAGGGGATGTGGGGACAGGACAGTAGAAAGGGAAGTGGCTAAGAGAATCAGAGGACTAATTAAAAAATAATAATAAAGAAAAGAAAATCTGGCATCCTAGACCCATTTTCAAGGGTCCCGTGGACTTCTCCCCAGGTGGTTATTAATATAAAGAAGACTCCACTACTACAGATAAATCAGTGGTTCTTGATACTATCTTGGGACAACCTTGCCTTCCAAGCACTGCTTCCTGCTGGATGCTTTCCTCCCTCCCCCATGCTCCCCACACTGTGCAGGGCCACAGGCTCAGAAGGTAAGACCAGAGCGTTTGCAGCAGGATTTGATTTCTGCCCTTTCAGTTGAAAGCACTATCCACATGCTGCAGCAACTGGCAGTATTCACACACTTCCTTCCACAGGAGAAAGCATGCAAATTAAATCCTCACACCGCAGGTCAACAAAAATGAAAGCCTTTACTGTGGGTAATGTGTTTACCAATCCCAATTGCTGGAAACCAGAGCCTCAGAGTCTGGTTACCGCAGTGCGGGAGAAATTGCTGGGAGGGTTCTTGAGGGAAGCCTGCAGTGCAGCTCGCCCAAAGCACGCAATCTCCTGCTTGCTTTCAGGCTGCCGCCTCAACATTCTCAGGAAGCTCTCCATGTTCACAGAGATTGTGCAACCTGAGGTCCTAGTCTAAAAGAGTCTAAGGGAGTCCCCAGGAGGGTTGCTGTGAAAATAATATCAGCATCCAGGTGGCAGAAACAACAGTTTTAAAAAGTTTACCACTCTGACACCAAATAGACCTCTGGTCTATTTCTTTAGCCTTAACACTCTAAGCAATCATGCAGTTTTAATTTGGGATCAGTTTCTCCAAAGCAAATTTGCTAAGGCTCTATTTTCTTCAGCAAGAATGGGGTGGCAAAGGTGGATTGTATGAGCAGGACCTGTAGAGACTGCATAAATTCTACACTAATAATAACTTATATTTGTGCAATAATGCAATGGCATACTAGTATTTATTGAGCATTTATTAAGTGCTTTTCATACTTGATCTTTTTAAATCTTCATCGCAATTATATGGAGTACTTTTATCCCTAATACAACGCGGAAAAAGCTGAGATTTAAAGGGTTTAAGTCATTTGCCTAAGACCGGTCAGCCACAGTATTTCATCAAATCTAAGATGCCACCATTATGTCATATACCATTAAAAAAGAAAAGCATGCTGCTGATTAAACTGTGATGCACTATCAAGTGCAAGACAACTCCCAAGTCAGAGGCATTAAACGTGAAAAAATATGGGTCTTCGATTCTGACGTGCAATTGTGAGTAGTAGAAATACTCTGCCGTTTACAGTGCATTTCCACAGTAATCGTCAAATTTCTTCCTCAGAAAAACCTTGTAAGTTATAAAGCAGGCATAATTATCCCATTTTTAGGTGAGGAAATAGCTTCAGAGTAGGTAAGCAATTTGCCCAAAGTCACAGAGCTTGTATGCCTCATGACTCAAACACGGAAATTCTGGCACCTAAGACAGCACTTCCTATATCATGCAGCCTCCCCTAACCTAAAGAAATGTCTTAGGTGGCTGGGGCATGGTGGCTCACACTTGTAATCTTAACACTTTGGGAGGCCAGGGCGAGGAGGGAGGGTTGCTTGAGGCCAGGAGTTCAAGACCAGCCTGGTCAACATAGGGAGCCCTCATCTCTTACTAAAGAAAGAAATGGCTGGGCACGATGGCTTATGCCTGTAATCCCAGCAGTTTGGGAGGCTGAGGCGAGCAGATCACTTGAGCTCAGAAGTTCGAAACTGCCCTGACCAACATGGTGAAACCCTGTTTCTACTACAAATACAAAAATCAGCTGGGCGTGGTGGTCCATGCCTGTAGTCCCAGCTACTCGGAAGGCTGAGGCAGAAGAATCGCTTGAACCTAGGAGCCAGAGGTTGCACTGAGCCAAGACTGCACTACTCCACTCCACTCCAGCCTGTGCGACAGAGCGAGACTCTGTCTAAAAGAGAAGAAGAAGAAAAAGAAAAGAAAATTTTAAAATGCCTTGCTGGCCAGGCACAGGGGCTCATGCCTGTAATCCCAGCACTTTGGGAGGCCAAGGCAGGTGGATCACTTGAGGTCAGGAGTTCGAGATCAGCCTGGGTAACATGACAAAACCCCATCTCTACTAGAAATACAAAAATTAGCTGGGTGTGGTTGCACACCCCTCTAATCCCAGCTACTTGGGAGGCTGAGGCACAAGAATCGCTTGAGCCTGGGAGGTGGAGGTTGGAGTGTCCCGAGGTGGCTCCACTGCACTCTAGCCTGGGTGACAGAGTGAGACTTCGTCTCAAAATAAATAAAGAAATAAAAATAAAAATGCCTTACTATTCTTATTTATCAACAGAATTATTTGAACACGTATAGAGGACAGGCAGCAGGAGATCACTTATTGTTACAACCATGACAATATTATCCTGCTGAGCTCTTTGTTTGTGAGTAAAATGCTGCCCCTTATTCAGTTTAATTCATGAAACACTTACTGAATGTATGCTATGAGCTAACAGACACTGTGTCAGGCAGGCGGGCTACTTTAGTTCACAAATTTTACTATGAAAACTTTCACGCATACAGAAAAATTGAAAGAATAATACAGGGAACCCTCAGATACCTCCATCTGTGCTGCAGTTACTAACCTTTTGCCATGTTTGCTGTCACCATATGTATGTTGGTAAACTCAGCGAGCATAAGTTGCAGACGTTATAACACCTCACCTTCAACATTTATCTTCTAAGAACAAAAGTAATTTTTTACATAGGCATAATACCACTATACTTGTGCATGTCAGTTTTGTGTGTCAGCTTGGCTACACTACAGTCCCGTTATTCAAACACTAATTTAGGTGGACTTTAATCACATCTAATCTGTAGGGGTAATTTAATTCTGTAGTCACTTGATTTCAAGGGAGATTATCCTAGATAATCTGGGTGGACCCGATTCACTCAGTTGAAAGGCATAAGAACAGAGCTAAGGCTTCCTGAAAGAACTAGAAATTCCACCTGTAGACAGCAGCTTCACCCTGCGCCCAAGAGCTCCAGCCTACCCTTCATGACAGCCTGCCCTACGGATTTCACACTTGCCTAGCCAGCCCCCATAATCACATTCGCCAGTTCCTTGTAATATATTTCCTTATTCTCCTACTTGTTCTGTTTCTCTTATTAAAACCTGATAGATATAATACCTATGGAAATTAACATTGTGCCAATAGTGTCTTCCTTTACTGATAATTTTTAACCTGAGGTCACGGGATGGGCTTCAAGGGTTGGAAAAAGCCTGAAACTGTATGTAGCATTTGATATGTTCGTACATTTTGTTAATTTTCCTGGAGGAAAATCTAGCTTTCATCAAATTCTCAGAATGTGCATTACCTCCTAAATGATCAAGAGCCACGGCATTAAATACATCTTCCTAGCTCCATGAACCTGACAACAGTGATAACAGAAAAAGGCCAACTGACTTTAAGGGAGGCCTGAGTGAATCCCTGGGATAGGAATCTGATAGTGGTGGGGGAAACAGCCAGCCACCCTGCAGTGGTTCCAGAATGTCATTCTCGTTAGTTCATAGTGACACGGGTATCTACAATATATTACCAATCTCTTAAAGACAAGGACAGAGGGAGTAAGTCCCTGCAAGTGTCATTGTTAGTGACTCCAGGCACAGAGCAACTTAAATTTAGCCATCTTTATGGAGGCAAAGAAGCACAGTAAGGTTTTGCATTTAATCTTGATGACCTCATATTTTAAATAAATATTTGGCATCAAAGGCTGAAGAAGAATCCTTTGGTCAATATCCTTCTTGCCAAGATTAAAATGTAAAAGGCAGTGAAATGCATGTTATCCAGAGTGGGAGAAAGGAGAGTAGCTGTTGACTGACCAAGTTAGAAGGTGCCAATTAATATTAGTCAACACTTCAGAGAGAAGAAAAACCTTTTTAAAGTTTTTTTTTAACAAAAATAGTACATTCTCAAGGAATCATATTTTTTCCTATTTTGAGTTTTATTAAATCCTTGTAAGAGTTCAGCTTTATAAATGTAGGCATTCCTCCTATTTACAAAAATCTTACTTGTAAGCAGCCATATTATATTCCCTTCTTGTCACACATCAGGTGCTCACTGCCCAGACAAGACAGAAAAGGGCAGAGCAGAATCCTGCTGAACGTGTTCCCCTCTTTTAGTGGGGGTCGGGGGGGCAAGTGTGCTTCCTTGTGTTGGCTAAATTCAGCCCAGCCCGAGCTAATCCTTGTCTGAGCAGGAATAGCCAGCAACTCCAGGAACATTGTCATATGGGGCCTGGAGTTGGTCACAGGGGCATCAATCTAATGTCCAGTATCACCACGATGTGCCCTGTGCCCAGGGGTAACCTCCTAGCTGTTCTCTTCTTCCAGTGAGCTGGCCAGTTCCACAGCTCAGCTTCTGCCTTTTGTTTCCTTACTTATGACTTTATTTCCTACCTGTGACTGCAACCTTCTTCCAAATACCTAAGTTAATTCCACAAAAATTGGTAGTAGAGTGTTTGAACTAAGAAGGAAATGCCATTCCAGAATTTGACATGCATTTATTTCCACCAGTCTTCATGATCAGGGTAAGGGAAGAGTTAGTGAGTTTCCTGAATTATCAGATCAAAGGTTTAATGTCATAGCAGTTCATTTGTACTGCTCTAACAAAGCACCTGAGACTAGTTAATCGATTGATTGTTTCCTTTTTTTTTTTTTTAATCTTATTTGAGACTGGTTAATTTAAAAAGAACAGACATTTATTTCTCACAGTTCTGCGACTAGGAAGTCCACCATGAAGTTGCCAGCAGGTTTGGTGTCTGGTAACAGCCCTGGTCTCTGCCACAAGATGATGCCTTGTTGCTGCATCCTTCAGAGTCGACGAATGCTGTGTCCTCACATGGTAGAAGGGCAGAGGGCAAAAAAGGGGCCTAGCATTCTCTCCAGCTTGTTTACAAGGTCACAAATCCCATGAGGGCAGAGCCCTGATGACTTAATCATCTCCTAAAGGTCCCACATCTTTTTTTTATGGCTATGTAGTAAGTACATACATTTACGTGGGGGTATGTGTGATGTTTTGGTACAGATATATAATATGTAATAATCACATAGGGGTAATTGGGGTATCCATCACCTCAAGCATTTATCATTTCTTTGTGTTAGGAACATTTCAAGTATACTTTTTCAGTTATTTTAAATATACAATACATTGTTATTGAGTGTACTCACCCTGTTGTGCTCTCAAATATAAGGCCCTACCTCTTACCTCTGTCACATTGGAGATCAAGTTCCAACACGAATTTTAAAGAGAACACACACATTCAAACTATAGCAGGGGCTGATAGAAAAAATGTTAAGACTGCTCAGGTGAATTAAAAGATCCTTCAGGATCAAGATGCCTCAGTGCCACCTCTTCTTGCTTTGCCACTGAATAAGCCAAGAGCTGTAACTCAACAATAAAAAGAGAAATAAATAAGAGAAATTTAAAAGATAGGTAAAAGTTATAAAAAGGCAAAAAACGATAATAAATTGGAGAGGGCAAACAAAAATAAAAGCTATGAGAGAGAATGAGATGAAATAAATATAAGCTAATGCTAGGAACTGAATGTGTTCCTGTCAAATTCATGTGTTGAAAATCCAATTACCACTGTGATAATATTAGGAAGTGGGGCCTTTGGGAGTTGAATTGATCATGAGGGCAGAGCATTCATGAGTGGGATCAGTATTATAAAAAAGGCCCAGAGAGCTGGCTTTGCACTTCTATCATCTATGAAGCAGGAAGCAGGCTCTCATCGACACTGAATCTGCTGGCACCTTGATCTTGGACTTCTAGCCTCCAGAACTGCAAGAAATACATTTCTGTTATTTATAAGCCAGCCAGTCTATGGTACTTTGTGACAGAAGCCCAAAGAGAATAAGACCACTAAGAAAAATGTGGACATGAGCTAAAAGTGAGTAGCACAAAATTTTAAAAACAAGCCATGATTATGAAGACACAAACAGAATAAGAGGGCTCATATATTTAAAAGATAATACTGATTTGCTTTCTAAGAAACTGATTTGCTTTCCAGGAAACTGATTTGCTTTCCAGGAAAACTGATTTGCTTTCCAGGCTCACCAGGGCAAGTATTAAAGGACCAGCGAGTAGGCAAGGCTAGGAGCAAAACTGCAAATTTATTTTTTTGGTCACCTAGCTTCAGGGAGGAAGGTGTGGAGGGTGAGGTCTGTCGGCCTCCGGCAAAGGAGGCCGAGAGAGTCGCCCGGTGGAGCTCTCCCGCGGAGTTCCTGCAGTCTGGACAAGAGTGGGGGCTGAGGAAGTGTGCGCAGCACGGCCGCCGGGAGGCGCTTTTATGTCCTGGGCCTGGGAGTGGGCGGGCAGTGGGCGGGACATAGGCGGTCCGGGCCGGCAGTAGGCGTGGCTAGGCGGGTTCCGGTTTTTCTCCGTCGGACGTCGGGTTGTGCCTGCCCAGTCGACCTGTGTCTTTCCCGGGGCGGGAAAGTTGACGGTGAAGAACCCGGAACTGTGCCATCTTGCCTCTGTTTGGCCAAACAAATACCATAAAAGAAGCTTAAGTAAAATTGGGCCTTCATGCTCCCACCTTAGAGTCACAGCATGGAATTGTATCCAGAAGAAACCCAAGTTTGCTTCTAGATAAAACAAGAAAAAAAACAGGTCTTTGCAATGGGTCTTGTGAGAAGGCAAGATAGGGGAATTACAGTACATGCACAGCAGGACTATGCTCTAAAAGCCCTCTTCGGATTTATGTCCTCACGGGAGTCCTGCTTCTGAGCAACTGTCAGAGATTTCATCACCTTCTTCTCCACGTGGTTTCCTGCCCACCACTCTGTTCTCCCACTCCTCCTTCTCCAAGGTGTACTACTCATGCGCTGACTCCTTCCAAAAGCCATACAGCCTGACAAGTGACTGTCTTCCCCTTGGGACCTGTCCCATGTCTCCTATTCTGGTAACTTTTCTCCAAGGATATAATACTCCCTCAATCTAGAATTCTAGTGAATTAAGTTCCCTTTATAAAATGTAAATGACATCATAAAAAATATAGTATTTAAGAGGCAAAGAGTAAGGAAACTACCCCTAAAGAATATTTTAAAGTGAAATGGCAAAGTAGTGGAGGTTACAGCTTTAACACTAGCCATCTAGGTCCTGGCACTTCTGGTGATCTACAGGCTGTGCCAAGCTCAGGCTTAGGGAAATATGGAGATAGACAGAGGGAGAGACCTGAGAGTTGTAATTGGTCATTATCTCAATACGAACTGACCAGGCAAAGCGACTACTAAAAAAGGAAAAATTTAAAAAGATGATGTGTAGTTACACTCATATGGCAAATAGGGATCATCACCTGTGTCAGTACCAATTGACCAGCTGTGGCTGCCTGGAGTACAATGTGGAGCATCGTGAGGTCACATGTGAACTCAGCCAAAGGAGGGTCAGGATCAACTAGCAATGCCAGCTGTGGGTGTAGGAGTGAGGAGAGGCACAGGGCATGCAGTGCCTTGCTGGCCCTGGCCCTGGAAGCTGGCTCGCAGGAGAAAAGCAGTGTCTTACTGGATACAGTCAGGTTCAGAAAGTCATAAGCAGAAAGGCTTGCAGGAGCCAAGCAGGTACCATGAAAGAACAAAGCAGCCCCAGGGGAAGGGGTTGCCTGTGTGTGTGGAGGCCACATGGCTAGTAGAATAGTTTTGGCAGAAAGTGATAGAAAAACCCAACTCAACTGATTTGAATAATACAGAACTGCATTATTTTACCTAATGAGCCTTTGAGAGGTAGGATGAGCCAGAAGTGCTGTGGTGAAGGTTCCAGCTCTATTTCCCACTCTTCTTTCAATTTTCTTCTCCTCCATGTGAACAGCCCATCACCACCATCTGATAGTAACTAATTTAGGAACATAGGCCTAAACCATCAGTAGCTGGTATTCCCAGGGCTGGTCTAGGGATGGGCATATGATCCAATTTGGCCTAATCAGACTTCAGGGAATGCCTTATTTCATGGGTGAAGGAGAGGTTTTCTTTTCCTTCCTGTGGACATAAACAAGAAAGCTTATTGCCGCAGTCACTGCTGACCATCATCTTGCAACCATAGGGGGAAGTCAGCTTGAGGACGCTCCACATGGAGGAGAGGAAATCTGAAAGAGGAGTGGGAAATAGAGCTAGACCCCTCACTGAAGCACATCTGGCTCCCCCGTCTCTCGAAGTGCAACGTGTGTTAAGTTCAAGATGTGTTCCATCTGGAGGCTCTAGGAAAAGATTTGTTTTATTTCCTTTCCCAGCTTCTAAAGGCCCTCTGCATTCCTTAGCTTGTGGCCTGTTCCTCCATCTTCAGAGCTGGCAATGTTGCAACTCTAAGCATTCTTTCATAATCACATCTCCTTATGATTACAACTGGGAAAGGATTTCTTCTTTTAAAGATCCATGTGATTAGATTGGTCTCGTACCAATAATGAATACCGTCCCTATCTCAAAGCCCTTAACCACATCTGCAAAGTCCCTTTGCCAGTAAGATAATGTATTCACAAATTTCAGAGACTCACAACTTGGACAGCTTTGGGTGGGTGTTATTCTGCCTACCATACCACCTCATAGTTCCTTCAGGCCCAGATCCACTTTGTGGTTGTATATTTCCAAAATCTAGATAGAGGTCAAGAAAGTCAGGAAAAAAGCATTTCCACAAGAATAAAAAGAAAAAACTAAGTGGATTCAGCAATGTGTTCCATTTGATGGGTAACAGTCTCTCCCTGGATTAAATAATAACTATTGAAAAGGTCCTACAGGTTAATGTTAGCCAAAAGAGGGCTGAACAAAGCCCAAATTAAACTGCGTAAATTCCATGAAGTCTTTGGAGAGTTTGCTGTATTAAAGGAAGGTCACAGGTGATATTGTATTTCTTATAACCCCAAGGACACAATAACTTTTATGTCAAACTGGAAATGAAATAAAATGCTGGCTTCTGAAAATTTGTCAGATCAAGGAGAACATCTTGACTGGACAATGAGAAAATATATAACTCTTCAGTCACCTCCTCGATCCTTTTAACTCTGGGGATTGCCACTGAATAGCTAACTCAGTCATGGAAATTAACTTATCCAGTCAAAAGGAAATTGTCTGCCTAAGGATGAACACAGAGGATCTGGCTACAACTAAAAACTCTTGCTGTCTTAGCTTGGCTACTCAGTAGAAAAGGAAAGGGAAGTGTGAAAACATCAAACAGAAGAAGCAGTAATGAGTTTTGCCATCTACCTTTTTTTTCAATAGTGAGCAGTGCCGGGAATGAACATAAGGAATCAGGGCTCAGCAGACCTAGACTGTAGCCCCGCTGGGACATTAACTAGTTGTTAAGACTTTGGTCAAAGGCCTTAACCTTCTGGGGACCATGTTTCCTTGTCCTTTTTGTAAAAATTCTAAAAATATTGACATGCATCTTTTAAGATGCATTAAAGAAAAAATTCATAATACTTCCACCTCATAACACACACATATGTGCGCGCACACACACACACACACCCCTATCTCCTCTTATCAGATCTCCCAAGGGTGGAACATCTAGTGAGTATCCACTCAATACCTTTCCCCATGCTCGCATGCAAGCAGATAGTCCTACATAAAGAGTTTGAATTTTTTGTTCTTACAAAAACTGAATCATACTATGTTCAAGACTCCACAAATTCCTTTTTTTTCATTCAACTTACTAATGGTGATCCTCTAGAACAATTCATATAGATCCAATTCATTCCTATACACTAATTTAAATTGGAATTATGAATATACCAAATTATATTTATACCAAAATGTATCCTATTGATGTACAGTTCAGTTGTATCTCAATTTTGTTTTGTTTTGCTACTAAAAAATGTGCAACAAGCATCTCGATTATATATTTTTATGTTTTACAGCTTTCATATCTGAAAAATATACTCCTCAAAATGAGATTTGGGGCAAAAATATTTTTAAAAATTTTAATAAATATTACTATACTATCTCCTCAAGAGCAGTAATAATTTTCAGTCCTACCTTCAATATATGAGGAGGCCAGTTTTCCCCCTCCCCATTAGCACTACATGTCATTGATCTTTTTCGTTTTTGCCTCTTCATAAGGAGAAAATGGTATCTTGTGTTGTTTAATTTGCAATTTTGAATGCTAGTAAGTTGTTCATCTCATTTGTTAGTAAACTTTAGTTGGTAATTTAGGTTTTCACTCTGAACAGACACTATTCTCATGAGAAAAATGGAGGCATATTTTGGACTAAATCTCTAGCAAAATCACTGTAACTTGGAATACCAGTTTAGCCAGAAACCAATCAGTGCCTGAAAGCAGTCTGTAGCTTGGCTGTTGTATAGTAACACCTCAACTCATTTTAAGGAAGACCTTCAAAAAACTTCTGTAGAAGTCTAAATTGCAAACGATGACCACCACCACAGAGGCAGGAGTAATGGATGCCAATTTCAACATAAACTTGTCTTTGACACCAAGGCATTGCCAAACCAGGAATGATGGCAAAGCTAATAGTGACTTCCTGAAGCACTGGATTGAGAAGCATTCTGAGGCTGATCAGGGTTCAGCAGAAAAAGAGATGGAGTAGCAATGTGCATTGGGGGCACACGAATATAAAGGAGCAATATCTCAGGTGAGAGTCCTGATATTGTCCCCAATTGGAATTGATACCTAGGCTCAAAGGTGCCCGGAGCTCTTTGATCTGGATAGAAGGAAAGACTCATTCCCCATCCCTGCCATCACCTCCTCCTGAGGCCACACAGGACCAGGGGTGTCCTCCTCCTCTCTCTTCCCCAGTCCTCCCATTCTTTGACTCTGTTTCATTTTGTCCAGAATTCACCTGAATAAAAACGTTATTGAAAACGGAGAGAGTACAGAAATTTTCCACACCCTAAATCCACTAGGAATGGCCAGACAAGAGCTAGTAAGGAAGAAATTCAATGACATTTTAAAATCTGCAGACAAGAAAAATAGTAGGCAAAATGACAGACATAAATTCTCTGGCTCTCTTCAGAGAATTAGCATTCAAATCACAAAAGACAAAACAAAACAAACAAAAACCTCTCAGTGCCAAAGCTTAGAATGCCTGCATTCCAGCTCCAGCCAGGAATGGTGCACTTTTTCTCTCCCAAAATGTGAGCTGGCCAGGCACTTCTCCGCCCCCTCGCGCCTCCCCTTGACTGCGCCTCCTTTATCAGGACATCGCCTGACCCCTAGTGGTGGCACCGCCTGCAGCAGCAGCAGACGAGCTTGTCAAAATTCTAATTTGCTGACAGGTAACAGCATTTCCTGAGAAAAACTAATGTTTGTACATTACCACAGTAGAAAATGGGCCTCTGACTTTAAAAAGATCTTCAAAAAGATAAATTTCAGAGAAATTAACAGAGATGCCTAAACACCAAAGAACAAAGCAATCCTTGTCATGTGACAGCAATAGATGACATTTTTCCTGCATCAGTAACAGCCTCGACCTCCCAGGCTCAAATGATCCTCCTGCCTCTGTGTCCTGAGTAGCTGGGACTACAGGTGTACACCTCCACCACAAACAGCTAATTTTTTTTACTTTTTTTGTACAGACAGAGGTCTCCCTATGTTGTCCAGGCTGGTCTTGGACTCCTGAGCTCAAGCACTTCTCCTGCCTCAGCCTCCCAAAGTGCTGGGATTACAGACATGAACCACTGCACCCAGCCAGGCCTGACTTTAAAAATGAATAAAGATCCTCTGGTCCCCTGCTCATGTTTTTCTTTCTTTCTTTATTTTTTTTAAAAAAGGAGTAAAGAATTGCATCCAAGATAAGGAAGTCTCCACGTGTCTACACATTCATCGAAACCCACCTTGCTCAAGACTCCATGAAGTAGAAAAGCCTAGAAACCAGAAGTTCACAGTCCTATAAAGTTCATGTGCCTTAGACTGATGCCATGAAAATTAGTTTTAAATGATGGCCAAAGGCAATGGAGAAAAAAATGCATTTGTGAAATATTTTAGTCTATTTCATGAAGCATTAAGCAAAGGATGAAAAGAAGTTGAAACTGAGACAAATGATCTTAAATGAGCCATGACCTTGGTCTCTCCAGAATTTGCCTGCAAATCCCACCCTGCCCTTGTCAGAATGACTCAGACTTGGGTGAACTGAGCTTCCAAGGGGAAAGTCTCAGAAGCCACAGTTGAAGGAATCTAGTGTTGGCAACGTTTCCCAGGTCCCCCTCCCACATCCTCCCAAACTGGTCTTAGGTCCAGTTTGCTCTCAAAAGTAAGATGACTTACGCTTTTTTTTTTTTTACAGTGGCACAATCTTGGCTCACTGCAACCTCCCCCTTTCGGGTTCAAGCAATTCTCCTGCCTCAGCCTCCCAAGTAGCTGGGACCACAGGCCTAGGAAGTCAAGGCTGCAGTGAGCCAAGATCGTGCCACTGCACTCCAGCCTGGGTGACAGACTGATACCCTGTCTGAAAAAAAAAAAAGTAATGTTACAATGGAGAAACCTAACAAACATTTGATCAAGGCTAACATTAGCAATGATAAGCATGTTGATACCTTACTCTGTGGTCTTCCTCTCCAAAACCAATAACCCCAGTCTAATCATGAGAAAAACATCAGACAAATTCCAGTTGAGGGACATTCTGCAAAATACCTGACCAGTTCTACTCAAAACTGTCAGGGTCATCAAAAACAAGGAAGGTCTAAGACACTGTCATGGCCAAGAGGAGCCTAAGGAAATATTACAACTGATTATAATGTGGTATCCTTGATGGAATCCTGGAACAGAAAAAGGGCATTACATAAAAACTAAGAAAATCTGAATAAAGTATGGACATAAGATAATAATAATATGTTAATTAATATTGGTTTATTAATTGTGACAAATGTACCATAGTAATGTTAAGATACTAATAATAGGAGAAGCTAGGTGTGGAGTACGTGAGAACTCTCTATTCTATCTTTGCAATTTTTCTGTAAATCAAAAACTATTCTACAATTAAAAGTTTATTTAAAAGGTAGGATGAGTAACCTCCTGATTTGCCCAGGATGTTCTGGGTTTTGGCACTGACAGTCTGGCATCTCAGGAAACCCTTCAGTCAGGGCAAAACAGGATGGTTGGTCATCCTATGATATTCAGTCCCCCTCTACCAACAGAGATTCCTGTGAGACACTAAGAATGCATTAATAAACTATCCTAGCTTTCTCTTTCTGTGGTTTTTGATTATTTGTTGCCTAATTTATTTCAGGCCTAGAGCATTTGCCATTGCCATTTCCTATAACTGACCTAAAAACAGCTAGGCACAAAAAGTGAGTATTTCACTGTGGCAGAAATATCCATGATGAGAAAAGAAAACTTTCTCAGACATAATCAAGATAGCACCTCAACATTTTCCATACTAATAGTCCTGTAGCTCAACAAAGCATGAGTAATTCATAGAAACATGGTTATGACAGCTTTGATGGGTCCTTACAGCATGAGGCATTACATGATTTCAGCATGAATCACCTGCATACACAAAACAAGTCAGCTCTACTCTCTGACATCCTATGGGAAACTGAGGCACAGTAAGGCCAAAGCTGACTTGGGGATGGTTCAACTGGACAACTGCCCAGGATACTGATCCACAGTGCTAAACTACCACAAAAGCACTAAAATGTTGGTGGAAACATAAGGTAGGGAAAAAATAATTTTTCATACTCCTCCTAGGAAGGTAAATGTACATGGCTGAAAGGAATACAAATGTTACTCATCTCTCAGTCTTTCCTAGACAGAAACAAAGCTACACACGAGAGGATAACCATCCCACAGATGGTGTGGCAGTGGCTTGTCTAACAAATGCCTAGTTGGACTTACACACAAATGTTCTTAGGAACTACCTTTCAAAATTAAACTATCTGTAAATAAGGAAGCATCTGTAATTGATAAGCCACCAGGTTGAGTGGGTGTGGAAACACCCACTCCCCATCCCCCAGCCAGGCAGCAAACTCCAGAGGTGATCCTGTGAAGTGCCTTCTCAAGAAGTGTGAGTCCAGTTAACCCAAGGCCTTTAACTCTACTGAGATGGCTATGAAGATCTGGGACTACAGGGTTCTTGCCCCTCCTGCACACAGAACTCAACGCTTCCTCCAAAAACACCCAGAATAAATTTCAAACACACATAGGTTTGAAGGGTACACAAATTACTCCAGGCCAAATTCCAGGCCAGGGAGGGCACTGTGTTGAGGGCAAAGGCTAAGGCTTTAAGGATCCTGAGCTTAAATCCAGCCTGGGGTACTTAAAAATTATATAACTTTCAGCAGAATCTTGACCTCTGGGTCCCCAAATTTCCCATCTGTAAAAATAAGGATAATTTTATTCATCAGATTCTTTTCTATTATATCTGTTAAGCAATTGCAATGGTCTGGCTGATATTTGAATGTGAATTCCCTCCATAGCCTGCATTACTTAAGAAGACTGACAGCATATTCCTCAAATCTGTAGCAAGATGTCCCTGCTGACCAGCAGCCTCCTACTCTCTGCAGACCTCTCCTTACTATGAGAGAGAAAGGAAGCAGCAAGAAGGCCGTTCCACTAGCCCCTATTGTTACATTAACCAGCCTCCCTGCATCTGTACCTGGTCTTCCACATGCACTCTTCTGGACAAGGTCCATCTCTCTTGACCAGTGCTGTGGGACCCTCAACTCTGGCCTTCTCAGGAATGGGGATCAACTGATTATCCCCTCCCAGTTAAACAGTGAATCTGCCCCTTGCCCATCAGACTATAGGCTTGCCCAAGAGTCTCATGTTAAAAAAATAAAATAAAATTCTTCCTCAGCCCCTCTCTGGGTTCTGCTCTGTATATCAGTCTTTCTACCTAGCCAAACTTCATGTAAGCCATGTCTATCCCACCATTGCCAATTCTTTACCTCATGTCCTTCAACCCCAGCAGTCTGGCTTCCAACCTACTACTCCCCTGAAAGTGCTCTCCAAAGTGACTGCTGTCTTAGTCTGCTTGGGCTACTGTAACAAAATACCATAGACTTAAATAACAGACATTAATTTTTCACAATTCTGGAGGCTGGAAAGTCCAAGGTCAAGGTGTTGGCTTATTCAGTGTCTGGTGAGGTCTCTCTTCCTGGCTTGCAGACAGCCGCCTTCTCCCTGTGTCCTCAATATGGCAGACAGAGAACTCTGGTCTCTCTCTTCTTATAAAGTCCCCATCATGGAGACTCTGCCCTCATGACCTCATTTAAACCGAATTATCTCCCAGAAGCTTCACCTCCAAATACTATCACATTGAGGGTTAGAACATATAAATTTGGTGGGGTGGGGGTGTCATAAGCAATAGTTCATAGCACTGACCTTGTTTTCCCTGGCCTCTCAGCCTCTGACACCCTTGGTTACTCCCTTCCCTGGGCTCCCATGGCCTGGGGGATCTGGATTTACCCCTACCTCTCTGACTGGCCCTGAAATGATGGCCCTTCTCAGAATTCAGTCCCAGACTATCCTTTCTTCTCTACCCAGGCACTGTGGATAACCCCATCCTCTCATAATTTCAATTACGTCGATACACCAAGGATGTCAAAGCTCTAACTTCAGGCCCTCCTTCAGACCTCTATATCCTACTGTCTGTGAGTATCTCCACTTAAGAAGAATTAGTTAGAATTAGTTAAATTAATAGGCAAGCTATTAATTTGTCTGAGGCATTGTATTAGTTTGCTAGGGCTATCAGAACAAAATACCAGAGTCTGGGTGGTTTACATAACAGAAATTTATTTTCTCACATTTCAGAGGCTAGAAATCCAAGATCAAGGTGTTGACAGGTTTGTTTTTTTCTGAGGCCTTTCTCCTTGGCTTGCAGATGCCTACCTTCTAGATATGTGCTCAATGGTCTTTCTTTTGTGTGCACACATCTCTGATGTCTCTCTGTGTGTCCAAATTTCCTCTACTCATAAGGATACCAGTCAGATTAGATTAGGGCTCACTCTAACAGCCTCATTTTGTCTTAAACGCCTCTTTAAAGGCCCTAGCTCTAAATATAGTCACATTCTGAAGGATGAGAGTTAGGCTTCAGCATATGAATTTGAGAGGACATAAGTCAGCCCACAACAAGCATCTACTTGGCATGTCAACTTCAGATGTGTGTGAGTCCCAAAGGCTCTTCAGCATCAACATGTCCATGATCATTTCCTTCCTCACTCTCAGACCTTATCCTCTACCTCTGGACCCTTGCCAGGATATGGCACCCATGTGGCTAACCACTTCCTATGGTCAATCCATCACAGTCATACCATGCCTCTGAAATTTGATCATTTATCTCCATCCCCTCCACAACAAACTTGGTCAAAGCCACCATCCAATCTCCTCTGGATTAGCACAAGGGCCTCCTAATTTGTCTCTCTTCCTGGGTCTTGCCCACCTCCAACCCATCGTCCGTGTGGCAGTCAGAGTGAACCTTCTCAAATGCAGTTCTGGTCCATGTTAAAATCTTGCTTAAACTTTTCAGCAGCTCCCCACTGCCCTTAGAATAAAGCAGACACTCTTCAGTAAGGCTTACAAGAACCTCCTTGAACTAACTCTGTTTACCCCCACAACTCTGAATTTCATTCAATTCTTTAAATGCACTACTTTCTTCTGTCTGGGGTCTTTCTGTGTGCTCTTTGCTCTTACTGAGACACCCTTTACCCTTCCCCCAACTCTTACTTTCTATTCAGTTCTTAGTTTAACCACCATTTCCCCCAAGACATCCTCCCCGATCTCCCCACCAATGGGGTCAGATGCCTCACTCTGTACGACACTGAATGTTTAATTATGTGTCTCCTTCACTATGAATCATAAGAATAGGAAACATGTCTGTGTTGCTCTTCCCCCAGTGCATAGCAATGTGTCTAAAATATAATCCTCAATAACTATTGAGTGAAAGAATGAGTGATATAGTATAGAACATGGCAAAAAATAACAGACTCAGTGAGACATAACCTAGGTCTTTGTCTCAACTCTGCCATTAACCAGCTATATTACAATATCTGTAGGCCAAGTTGAAAATAAGCTTGGGCTAGAGGCTATCTCTCAAAGTCTCTCTTTATTCTAAATAACTATAATTCTTCATCTTCAATCCCAGGTAAAATATACTGTGCCTGCATATGGAAGGAAGAGACCTTTGACTGCCATTGATTTGGACAAAATGCCAATAGCTTGATGAAAATATAAGAGGCCCAGAAAAGGCCAGCAGAAGACAGAAGTAACAAAAAAGACTGCTCGGTGATACTAAAAGTCTTATAAATCAAGATGATTACATAAATCGTTCTTGACAACAACCCAAAGAGAAAACAAAGACAAACAAATGCAATGACTTTTAGCCTTCCCTCCCCATCATGTTTCTCTCTCCTGTTCTGTCACCCTCCTACCCAAACTCAGAGACTCCCATTCTTAATAAGCTGTGTGTAGAGTAGTGGTGGAATGCGGAGCGTCTGTTAGATTAAGATGATTATGGATCAAGTCCCCAAACTTCCTCTTAGCTTGAGGGGGATCGTAGTCTATTCCAAAAAGGAAAACAAAATTTGTTCAAGTAATAAAAGCTCCTTCCTGGTTTGCAAGAACCAGGATGGGGACAGGCTGGTGAAGAAATTTAATTGAGAAGCCACATCTAGGCCTTGGAGAGAGTAAGGGCTGGGTGCAGCTTCAAGCTGAGGGCCACCCACCACCCCCATCACGGTAAGAACCTTGCTTCCACTCCCTGACCCCTCCAAGTCTAAAATATCTCACTATCTAGGTTGTCTTCGCATTAGATACCTCTGGGAGCTAATTTATGTGCCAAGAATGGCACTCAGGATTTTACATACAAAAACCATCTTGTAGCTGTGGAAAACTAGTCAGACAAGCCTGTGTCCAAATCCCAGCTCTGCTGTTCATGGGTTTGGAGATGTTCATCAAGGGATTGTCTCCTGCACCTCAGTTGCTTTGTCTATAAAGCAGACACAGAGCAGATGGCCCAAATCCTCTACAGTTGTATGGGGCAAGGACGATTCCTGCCTTCCAAAGGTGGTTCCTCCAGGTGCTGAAGGGTCGAGCCATTGCTCTCGCGTCCCTCCGGGCTCTCTGCTGTTTCCTGCCTAGGGGTGGCCATGCTCATGGCTAAGAAAGCACCAGCGACCACCCACAAGGGTCGGGGGATCGGTTTTGCTGGTACTACACGTACACCGAGCTCCTGACCATCTCTCGGTGCTTCAGGCAGAACCCCATAGACCTCATGTTCTCCTGAATCCTGCAGGTGTTCGACCAGGGGGAACCGGCCCAGTCCCTGAACTCTGGAGAGCTGGTGCTGCTGGGCAACCTGACCCGTGACACTGTCTTCAATAATCACTGCAAGGCCCTGCTGGGCAATGACTCCCCACGATGCTGGCCGGGCTGCTGACCGCCTGCGCCAGGGCTCGATGTCTTCCTTTCACTTCGAGGCCACCAACCTGCCCTTCCGGCCCTGGACCACGATGGAGGTGGGCACCCAGCTGGCGTGCGAGCTGAGCATGCTCTATCGGATCTCCTGCCAGCCACCCTTGGCCCCTCCAGCGCCCTCTTCCTCCTTGTCCTCTGCTCCTGAGCTAGTGCCCCCCGAGGACATGCTCTTCACCCAGAGCCTGCACAGGCACCTGCCGACGGCGGCGGCGCCCTCGGGGCTGTGGCTCCTACCAGCCAGCCTGCTGGTGAAGGGCGTGACGGTGGTGGAGACCGTCGTGGAGATCCAGGTCCCCTGGATGGCGGCCTGCTAGGGCACCAGGGCCAGCCAGGCTGCGCCAAGCTCACGTGGGGGCCCAATCCGACGCGCAAGGACCTCAAGGGCCGGCTGCTGAGCCGTGGTGTGCCCAGGGAGACGGTGGAGAAACAGCCCGCTAAGGTCCGCCTGGGGCTCTGCATGGCCAAGCGCAGCGCGGCCACCTGGCCTATAGGCTGCGAGAGGGGCAGTCGCTGCTGCCCCCTACTCTGACCAGGCCTGTGCAGAGGAGCTGCCCACGCGTCATGTCTAGCTAGCCCTGGGCATGGCTCTTTGAGGACAGATGCGGCCTGGCCCCGCGTTCCGAGGGTGGGACAGGGAGGCTGGATTCTAGGAGAGCTGCTTCCGGTTTGAACTGGGGGCGTCAGGGAGCCTGGGACATGATAGGAGAGACCAAAAGCCTTGGCCAGTGCCTCTCAGGTGTATCCCTCCAGATTCCTGCGGGCAAGCCACAACCTGACGCCGTGTTCGAGGGCCCCAGAAGAGAGGGGAGTCCTTGCCTCCAACCACCCACGGGTGTTACTGGCCAAAGCTCATGAAGGGAGCAGGCCATTGACTGGCCACTTGAGTCCCTGCAGGGGGTGAGTCCTCAGGCACCATGTACTGTTACATATCAGCCCAAGCAGCATGGTGGGCAGGCAGAGTGGATGCACACCCCTCCGCCACATGGGTTCCCACAGCACTGCAGACCGAGCAGGGAGACCCCGTGGCCCATGACATGAAAGCATCTTGAAGTTTTTAACTCTAAATTTTTTAAAGTTTTTTTTGAAATGCTGTATTTTTACTTACTGCCTTAAGCATATATGACACTTTGATTTTATTCCTCTCTTTGTAACGGTTTTTCTCCTAAGGCTTTTGTTTCTTTGTTTTTTTTTTTTTTTTTTTTTTGGTGGCAATGCCTTTGCCTTTGAAAGCAAGATGTTTGCTGGTTTGGGGACAGCCAGTCCTTCTGATAGGCCTGATTTCTTTAGCTGCTATGATGGTTAATATTGAGTGTCAACTTGATTAGATTGAAGGATGTAAAGTATTGTTGCTGGGTGTGTCTGTGAGGGTGTTGCCAAAGATTAACATTTGAGTCAGTGGATTAGGAGAGGCAGACCCAGCCTCAATCTGGGTGGGCATCATCTAATGGGCTCCCAGTGCGGCTAGGAAAAAAGCAGGCAGAGGAACGTGGAAGTTCCACTAAATGGGCCTACATCTTTCTCCTGTGCTGGATGCTTCCTGCCCTCGAATATCAGACTCCAAGTTTTTCAGCTTTTGGACTCTTGGACCTTCGACCACAGACTGAAGGCTGCACTGTTGGCTTCCCTATTTTGAGGTTTTGGGACTTGGACTGGCTTCCTTGCTCCTCAGTTTGCAGACAGCCTATAGTGGGACTTCATCTTGTGAGCGTGTGAATCAGTACTCCTTAATAAACTCCCCTTTATATATACATCTATTCTGTTAGTCTGTCCCTCTAGATAACCCTGACTAACAGAGCTGCCATCAGTGTGTGGCTTCCGGTCAGTCTGAATTCTGGGTTTTTGTTAAGGATATGCTGGGGCCAGGATCACGGGTCACAGTTTTGTGAGGACAGAAAGAACCCTGGCAGTAATGGCTTCACAGCAGAGGTGTTAGGCACACAGGCCCCCGTTAAACAGTTGACACATATAAAAAAAAAAAGTCACATCTAGATCTTTGTCAGTCACCAAAAATAGGAGGTCCATGCGTTACACACCTGAAGAAAACTGGGCAGTCCACCTTTCTCTTGCTTTATTTCTCCTCCTCCATTTAGTTTAGAAGAAGCAACTCTTTCATTTGTTTCATTTGTATGCTTGGTGCCTGTAACACCAGGGAATAAATATGACTAGGACAGAAACATATGTTTATAAGTGAGGAAAACTTCAGTGGTCTGTCAATGCATTTGCCTTATAGGGAAAGCTGGCTCAGCTACAGATTCGCAAAAGTTGTGTAGAAATAAAATGAAGACAACATGGAGGAGTTCCATTCAACACAAGTGCCACGGTGTAGTTTGCCAGGTATGGTGCAGTGCTGTGGATAAAAAGGTGAATAAAACAGTCTTGTTCTTCAGGAGCTCAGTCTAATGCAGTCTCTTCAGGAGGTCTGTGTTCAACTTTGGCTGCCCACTAGAGTCACTGGGGAGCTTTAAAACAAAAACAAAAACAAAAAACAAAAAACACCACACTGGGCCGGGAGCGGTGGGTCACTCCAGACTGGCCAACATGGCAAAAGCCCGCCTTTACTAAAACTATAAAAATTAGCTGGGTATGGTGGCATGTGCCTGTAATCCCAGCTACTTGGGAGGCTGAAGCAGGAGAATTGCTTAAACCTGGGAGGCGGAGGTTGCGGTGAGCCGAGACTGCACCATTGCACCCCAGCCTGGGCAACAAGAGCAAAACTCTGTCTCAAAAAAAAAAAAAAAAAAAAAAAACCAAAAACCAAAAAAAAAAAACACTGATGTGCTATTGGTGAGAATATAAAATGATGTAACTACTATGGAAAAGAATATGGTGATTCCTCAAAAAAAAAATAAAAATAGAATTATCACATGATCTAGCAATATCCAATTCTGGATATGCACCCAACAGAATTGAAAGCATGGTCTCGAAGAGATATTTGTACACCCATGCTCCTACAGCACTATTCACAATAACCAAAAGGTGAGAGCATCCCAAGTGGCCATCAATGGATGAAGGGATAAACAAAGTGGCATATATATACAATGGAATATTGATCAGCCTTAAAAAGAAAACAAATTCTAGCACATGCTACAATGTGAATGAACTTTGAGGTCATTATGCTAAGTGAAATATTCAAAACAAGACAAATACTGTGTGATTTCACTTATACGAGGTACTTAAAGTAGTCAGAATAGTTATGGAGCCATAAAGTAGAATAATGTTTACCAAGGCTTGGGACAGGGAAAAATGGGGAGTTATTGTTTAATGAGTACAGAGTTTCAATTCTGTAAGAAGAAAAGCATTCTGGAAAAGGATGGTGATGGTAGCACCACAATGTCAATGTGATTAATGCTACTTCAAACTGTTAAGATGGTAAATTTTATGTTCTGTATATTTTTAAATATAAAATCTTAACTTTTTAAATAAATAATTAAATACACACACACTCTGATACCTGGGTCCCACTCCCAAGAGAGTCTTATTTAATTGGCTTCAGTGCAGTGTGCATATGGGGTTTTTTACAACCTTCCAAGAGATTCTAATGTGCAGCCTCATTTTAGAACCACTGCTGTAGACTGTAAAAATCATGTATCTATCTACAGAGAAAGAACTAGATCTGGATAGAATACCCGAGCTCTTCATCACTTAAAGCCATGTGAGTGCTTAAAACTTTGCTGAGTCTCAGTTTAGCCCTATATGTATAAATTGACATAGCATGGTGGTATTGCTAGGATTCATTGGAGCTCTATATGAAGGATTTTATACTTTAGCAATTATAAGCCATAATTAGGTGAAAGTAACAAGTACAAGAGAGTGCTTTTCTCACTGCCATTTTGATGCCTTTATTTGACTCTCCAAGATGAAATTAATCCTTTTCTCCTTTCCTCAAAATTCCCATAGAACTTCGTTAGCATTGTCATCGTTGGTAGCACCAACCCTGAATCAAAGTTATCTGTTATCTGTCAGCCACCACACAGATCTTGGTTCCAGAAAGCAAAGACATGACTGATGCATCACCCCAGGCCCCAGTGCCTAGCACACAGTGGGCATTCAATAAACATTTGCCAAATCTGGTTGGATTGCTTTATTAAACAGCATGGAAACCTAATGCATTCAGTATGTTTCAAACAATATGCCCCTGTTACCAGCAGTCTCACTACCCCAAAGACAAGCTTTATTTTTATAAATAATAGGATGCATATGCACAGAGCAAGAATGGTGGCCCAAAAAACAGAGAGATGCTGTAATACATACATGGGATCACAGTCCAAACAAAGGCCCTGCTGTTCCTGACACCCAAGCCACTCAACCATACCCTCCTACTGTGGTGTGGCTATTGGCACTGTTATTATGAACCTGAGGGGTTGGCCAACATAAGACTAAAATAATGGCACATTTTTATGTAATGTAAAGATTCTTGAGTCTTTAGGTGATATTAAAGCAATGAGCCAGGCAAATGCTCCCAACACACAAGTCCATCCACTGTTGAAATCCAAGGAAGGAGAGACAAAAGCCACCACTTCTTCATATCATTTAGTTATCCCTCTCTTAACCAAGGCATTGGTTCAAGAATATAAGCAGCTTAGAAGGAGCTAACTCAGATATATAAGAAACACAGGTATTGTGTAATTTCATGTGGCCCTCCATAAACTCCAGCCAGGAAAAGTAATTTGGGAAGAGATGGGGGAAAGAAATTATTATTTCTTGAGTGACTGTTATATGGTAGGCCCTTTATTATCTCATTACTTTCTCACAACACCTGTATCAGACAGTAATGTGTTCAGCTACAAGTAACAGGAACACTGACTTCAAGTGACTTGAAAAAAAAAGCAAAAAACTTATTTTTCTCACATTTGAAAAAAAGAGTCTGACCGGACATGGTGGCTCACACCTGTAATCCCAGCACTTTGAAAGGCCAAGGTGGGTGGATCACCTGAGGTCAGGAGTTCGAGTCCAGTCAGGCCAACCTGGCAAAACCCTGTATCTAACAAAAAATACAAAAATTAGCTGGGCATGGTGGCATGAGCCTGTAGTCCCAGCTACTCGAAATGCTGAGGCAGGAGGATCACTTGAATCCAGAAGATCAAGGTGGCAGTGAGCCGTGATTATGCCACTGCTCTCCAACCTGGGCAGCAGAGTGAGGCTCTGTCTCAAATAAATAAATAAATAAATAAATAAATAAAATTTAAAAGTCTGTAGGTAGGAGCTGCTAGAATTGGCTCTAGAACTCCTTTGGCCTTTTCCTTATGTCTATTGCCTCTTAGTCACAAGATAGGAGTGCTAGCTCCAGACATCACAGTACATGTAAGGCAAGGAAAAGGGGAAGGGGCTGTACCACTGCACATGTTCTCCCTTCCCTTTTTTTAATGAAGAAAGCAAATGCTTTCCCAGAAAGTCACTTCCACTGATTTCTGCTTATGTTTCTCTTAAACGGAGTTCTCTAAAGGCAAAAATGGGGATTCTTGTGCAAGTGACTTATTGAGAGATGCTTTCTGTAAAACTTTTAAGGGAGTAAAGAGAGAAGCACAGGGCAGAGGACAGAAGCTAGACAAAGATGTGGGTTCAGCCAAACTCTTAGCTCAGCTTGATCCCATGGCAGAGCTATCCTATATTGAGGCAATGAGTTCTGGCAAATCCCTATGCCAATCAGTCCTGGGCTGTAGGCTGTCTAGGTGTGTTGCATAGCCTCCTAGTCATTTCCAAGCAAGGAGTCTCCCTCCGCTGAGGGCAAGTCATAGCAGCTGAGGGATGAGCATACCATCCCAGTAAAGAAGAGCTAAACAGGCCACCAACAGCATCTTCTATAATCTCATAGTCCAAAACTAGGTCAGGTGACTGCCTCTGGGTACAACAATGTTGGGAAAGTAAATATTTGGCTTTTCAACCCCTACAGTAGAATGTGAATGACTCTCAATGTTGACTGGATGTCCAATGAACAGTGTCTTCCAAAACCACTCCCACGATAGGCTTCTTATTTGTTAAGGAAGAAAATCTTTCCCCTACTTTGAAAGTTTTCTTTCCCGTAAATACAGTTCCACTAGAAGAGTAGTTATCAAACTTTTTTATCTCAGGACCTAAACTCTTAAACATTATTGATGATCCCAAAAAAACTTCTGTTTATCTGAGTTTTATCTATGACTATTTACCACATTAGAAGTTAAAATGGAAAAATTTTAAATATTTATTTGTTAATTCATTTTAAAATAAGAACCCTATTAAATATTACCATATTTTTCAGGCTGGGCGCGGTGGCTCATGCCTGTAATCCCAGCACTTTGGAAGGCTGAGGTGGGTGGATCATGAGGTCAGGAGATCCAGACCATCCTGGCTAACAGTGAAACCCTGTCTCTACTAAAAATACAAAAAAAAAAAATTAGCCGGGCGCGGTGGTGGGTGCCTGTAGTCCCAGCTACTCGCGGGGCTGAGGCAGGAGAATGGCGTGAACCTGGGAGGCAGAGGTTGCAGTGAGCCGAGATCATGCCACTGCACTCCAGCCTGGGCGACAGAGCGAGACTGTGTCTCAAAAATAAATAAATAAATATAACATATTTTTATAAAAATAAATATATTTTCCAAAATTAAAAAAGTAAGAGCACAGTTGTCTTACATTTTTACAACTTAAAGTCTGGCTTGATCAAAGACAGATTTTCATAACTGCTTCCACATTCACTTTGTTTTGCAAAATACTGTTTTGATTTAAGTATATGAAGCAAATCCAGCCTCACACAAATATATAGTTGGAAAAGGGAGGAATGTTTTAAAACTTTCAGGTAATTATGGATATTACAGTGTGATAACATACCAAAACTCAACAAGCCATAGTTTCTTAAAGGTTAACTGCAATATTGAGATGAAACCATGTCAGTGGTTACATTTAAATCCTCTAATCTATCTTGCAGTTTGAATAGCTCTTTGTAACATCATGCATTGAATATCTGGAAAGTTTTGGTTCACTGACTCAAGCAGATCTTCCAAATGTTACCATATTTTATTATACAGTATTCAAAAACTGCATTCATTAATATCACCACGAATATCATCAGGAACATCTTTAAGAATTGGAAAGCTGTCAAGCCTATGGTGGTGGATACAAGTTTTGTAAAATTCTAACTTTTGCTTGTAAGCACAAATTTTATCATTAGCAACAGATACTGTCAGTTGTTTACCTTGAAGTGACAGTAACTTTGTTAAAGAAAATGTCAGCCAAATGCCCAAGTTTGAATAATCATGGTTTGTTGGTCAATCATTCTTTCAAGTAAAATGATGTTCTGGAGGGAAAATCTAGTTCAGTTCACAAGTCAAACAACAGCACTAGTCCGTTCTTCCTCTGAACAATCACTATGTTTCCTAGTGCAGAAGAAAGGCATTCAGCAGTGAAATAAAATTAACAGTGTTCACCAAGGATATTCCTCAATAAAACTCCGGTTTTTTTGCTTTTTTCCTGAGTGTATGGCAGTAAAGAAAACAATGACTAGCCCTGTTTGTTGTCTCTGTCTTGGTTCACACCAAGGCACAAGCAGTTTTATCCATCTTTGTTTTTATACCATCAATGCAAGTGTCAACACAATGAAAAAGGCAAATTTAACGTCTTAGCATCATTATAAAAATTCTTTTGGGGGTCTTGAGGATCCCCAGTAGTCTTAGTACTTTTAAGAACACTTTAAGAACATTTGGACCAGGTGCAGTGGCTCAGGTCTGTAATCCCAGCACTTTGGGAGGCTGAGGCAGGCAGATCATGAGGTCAGGAGTTTGAGACCAGCCTGGCCAACATAGTGAAACCCCATCTCTACTAAAAATACAATAATTAGCCAGGTGTGGTGGCATGCACCTGTAGTCCCAGCTACTCAGGAGGCCAAGACAGGAGAATCGCTTGAACCTGGGAGGCAGAGGTGGCAGTGAGCCGAGACCACACCACTGCACTCCAGCCTGGTTGACAGAGTAAGACTCTGTCTCAAAAAAAAAAAAAAAAAAGAATCTTTGTAAGATTCACTTCGACTTCCTGCCTATCAACTGGCTTCCAAAGAGGGAGAGGAAGCTAAACCATGCATGCCCCACTCTCTTTCTCAATCTCAACAATCAGAATTCCTTTTCCTTCCCCTCTAGAAAAGTAAATTAGGGTCCTATCAGGACTGAAAATCCTCTCCGTTTATTACCATTTACAATACCTTGCTAATAGTTTTGCTAAATCACGAAGTTTACCTCTTTAGGTAACAAACTGCTTAAAGCAGTCACCCTGGGCCAGGAAGGGATACCTGACCCAATCTTAGCAATTGGATGCTCTTCTCTGGGAATCTGACACAGGTATAAGTCAATCCTGTCCCCCCAAACAGTAGATATTTGCCTTAGAGTTGCTTAGCCAATAGGTCTAGGGAAGTAGTCCCTCCTGGAGCAGAGAAGGTCTGCCCTGGGGCAGATGCTTTCTTGGCACTGTGTCTCCATCTTCTGGAATCAGTATCAGAATTCAATTTTGACTAATCAACCCCATGGTAGGTAGTCACGGTGAAACTGTTGAGCAAAGCGCACTTTCTCCCATGTGTGAACAAGAGACCCACACTGAAAAATCAGACAATCTTTCCTCCAATCTGAACCTTGAGCCAAGCGACTTTGAGGCTGAAAATGAATGATCATTCACTCTAAAAGCAGCCTCAGAGAGGCTCTCTGATAGCTCTTGCCACCTGATTCCTAGTTCTGTCATAGTCTGCAGTTCATTCACTTTTATTACTGTTATTTGAGATATCCCATATCCACCCAATAAAATCCCTTTTGCTAACATCAGCCAAAATCTGTTTCTGTTGCTTGCACCAAATGACTCTAATTGATATAGCCCCAAAGACAAGTTGAATGTTCTATCCTAGAAAGCATAAACTGCTTACAATTCCTCAAATGACACTTTTCCAGGCGTGAAAATGTTAAGATCCACCAGGCACCCATTATATTTCTTTGAGTTTCAGGATCTAGAATTTGCGCATGTTTTCACTGCTGCTGCGTTCATTTCCATACCACCTACCATCAGGCCACAGTGGGAAGTCTTTCCACAGCCATTTCCTGGGGAAGTCATGTTATTTCTGAGCCCTGAGATATAACTTCTTAATTATTATTTGATAGGCCGGGTGCAGTGGCTCTGTAATTCCAACTGTCTGTAATTCCAACAGTTTGGGAGGCTGAAGCAGGAGGATTGCTCAAGCCCAGGAGTTCAAAACCAGCCTGGGAAACATAGTGAGACCTTGTCTCAAAAGAAAAGAAAAGAAAAGAAAAGAAAAGAAAAAAGAAAAGAAAAGAAAAGAAGAGAAGAGAAGAGAAGAGAAGAGAAGAGAAGAGAAGAGAAGAGGCGAGGCTGCGCATGGTAGCTCACGCCTGTAATGCCAGCACTGTGGGAGGCCAAGGCAGCTGGATCACCTGAGGTCAGGAGTTTGAGACCAGCCTGGCAAACATGGCAAAACCCCATTTCTACTAAAAATACAAAAATCAGCCAGGTGTGGTGATGCACACCTGTAGACCCAGCTACTTGGGAGGCTGAGGCGGAAGAATCACTTGAACCCAGGAGGCAGAGGTTACAGTGAACTGAGATTACACCACTGCACTCCAGCCGGGGCAACAGAGTGAGACTCTGCCTCAAAAATAAAAAAGAGATAAGAAAAGAATTGTTATTATTATTATTTGATAGAGGAAACATGGTTTACTGGATTTTCATATCATGCTTTTAGCACAGGGTATGCTGGGAAAATGAGAATTTAGGTGTTGATACCATGGAAGACTGAGGCCATATAAATCCACTAGGTTATTTAAGTATCATGGAAAGCACCAGCCACAGAAGCCTGAGATATGACACTCCCACTGAACTTACTATTATCCTGATTGTGCCCGCCAGTCTTTGTGTATGTAAAGTCTCTGATGACCCTCACAGTCAGGATTATCGAGCTTCTTATCACCGAACAGAGGTTGGAAATATGGTATATGGAGTTCAAGGCCAGGGGCCTATATGCTGGGGTCATAAGCTCAGATAGGTAAAGGATCAGGCAGAGAGCAAAACTGAAAATAGCAGATTGGTGGAATCAGTGACCAACTGAAGAGCACATGCCTTATTTTAAGGGAAGAGGCCAATAGTCCACTCCTCAAACAATTGGAAGCTGGCAATAAAAAGGAATTGTGGGCTGGATTTGACCTGTGGGCACCCAGTTTATAACCATTGGTCCAAAAGGTATCTGGAAAGAACAAACACAAACATTGCATTTACTCAACTAAACTCCAGGTGTATTTACATGCCTTGTCAAACACTTTCCCTCATTCAATGCTCACAGTAGCCTCACCAAATGGGTTTAAATATCCTAATTTTTCACTTATAAGAAAAATGAGGTCCAGACATCTTAAATACCTACCTAATATGGTTTGGCTGTGTCTCCACCCAAATCTCATCTTGAATTGTAGTTCCATAATCCCCACATGTCATGGGAGGGATCCAGTGGGAGGTAATTGAATCATGGGGCAGTTACCTCCATGCTGTTCTCATGACAGTGAGTGAGTTCTCATGACAATGAGTGAGTTCTCAAGAGGTCTGATGGTTTTATAAGGGTCTTTCCCCTGCTTCACTCTGCACTTCTCCTTGCTGCTGCCATGTGAAGAAGGGTGTGTTTGCTTCCCCTTCCTCCATGATTGCAAGTTTTCTGAGGCTCCCCCCAAACCCTGTGGAACTGTAAGTCAACTAAACCTCTTTTCTTTATAAATTTCCCAGTCTCAAATATGTCTTTATTAACAGTATGAGAACAGACTAATACACTACCCCACATTACATAGCCAACAAGTGATTTTACAGGACTTTATTCCCAGGTGTGTCTAAAGCCCCTGTTTTTTCCATCATAAACCAATGACCTAAATGTCTACATTGTATAAGTTGATTTTTTCACCCCAGAAGACTGTTTAAAAAGTTTAAATTCATTACAAATGTTCAATTGTCAAGAATTGTCACATAAAAAATCTGGATTTCCAGCTTTGGGGGAAAATAAAATATTGAGTTCTCTGGCAACTCTGTAAATGCTAGAATATCTGGCAGTCTTGGATGTGCAGTTCCCATTGGCAAATCCACAGAAGCTGAGTGGTGGCTTTCCCCCTTCAATGGGGCCAGGCTTGCCCTATCACATCCTACTGACACATCAGCCGGCTTCGTTCCTGACTTTACTTCCTCCGTCCTTGTGGACATTTCAGTTTGTCCCATCCCTGCCTCTGTCCAGCATGTGTTTTCATCCTAGACAAGCGGAAGCTGTTGCATTATCTTCTAGCATCCCTGGGCAGAATGTCTGGGAACTGCTATGAAGCATATACTGTCAAACGAAGTACAGAAAATTTGCCGATGGGGTTCGTTTGAATTGTGTGCCTGCAGCAATGTTTAGGATTTGAATGCTACATTAATCAAGGTATTTGAAATCAGTATATTTTTCCCTTTGCTTTCTGAACATAAAGGAATGTGCATCTTTATTCAGGCTTTAGTCTTACAAATAGCCATTTTACTACAAGCCTGACTGAAGGAGGCACAGAACTAAACTGGTAGCACACATTACTTTTCTGAACTTGAAGCCAAGTCAGAAATCTGCTACAGTAGCATTTGTCGACCTGGAGCCAGCAAAACCAATATCCTGTCCCTTCACCAATCACAGATTTTAAAAGCTAACAAAGTCACTTCAAATAATGTATAATATCCCAAGGTTGAGTCTTAAAGTGCCAAGGATTATTTTGATCTACACAAAATGTGTGTTTTTGGCTTATAAGCAAAAAAGAGAAAAAAATATATATATATGTACACACACACACAGAGACACACATACATATATACACACACACACAAATGTTGTCAAATGAAATAATTCACTGATGACTGGTTTTCCCTCATTTTCCAAAGTCTTTCTTGACTAATCCAATCTCACCCTTATGCCACTTCTTCTCAGCAGTCGTGTATTCAGTCTGCATTGTGTTATTTTGTACATGTGGATGTATTAGCTCTTGGAATTGAATTGTGGAACATAGTGCTAAAGGGAACTTAAAGAATCATTTAATCCAGGCCTTTCATTTTATGGATGAAGAAACTGAAACCCAGAAAACTTAAGTGATTGCCCAAGGTCACAAAGACAGCTGAGAAAGGGCACACTTGACCCTATTCCATGGTCTTTACACTCCAGCATGCATCTGTTTATTATGCATCCTCCCAAATACACTCTGAAAATGGAGTGGCCTGGTTATGACATCTGTAATTTACTTTTAAATACTTTAGCTCAGACAGTGTGACATAAATGTGTGTGTTTGTTAGTCTTAATCTATACTCTAGGGACAGTTGGTTGCCTTAATCAAGAATTCATTGCTAGCATTTAATCAAATTGCCACACACCAGAGAGGACTATCACAAGGCTCAGCTACCTTCAATCAACACCAGAGGCTCTGCCTATTATAATAAATGCTATTAATAGATTTTTATTGGTGAAACTAGTGATTTATTAATCAGCATAATGGATACTATAAATGGATTGCCATTGGTGAAACTGGTACAGTTCAAGATAAAGTGCTTTTTAGAGCTACTCCCCATCTTATCACAACAAAATGAGTCCTTCACCTTTGCCTGTAAGGATGGCACCCATGGCTAGAATAACAAGTGATTCCACATTCCTATTTCAGAGGATTTTGGTTGGCCAGTACAACTACAGGGTGAGTGGAATCTTGCCTCTAGTTGGGGTATCTGTTTTAGATGAATCCTTTGTATGTGGTGTAGTTACAGCCCCTAAAGAAAAGAGGTCTGGGACTTCCCAAGATTACAGAACTGGTTTTATGAACTGTTCCTGAGCCTGCTTATGAATACACGCTTATTTAATAAATGTCTATATGTGTGTAGAATTTGGTTGACAATTCACTTTTAATATAAACTACTTATGGTGAGATTGTCAGGAAGTGTTCACTGTCACTTACCTCTAAGATCAGTGGCTACTGACATCTACCAGAAAGATTCTAATAATTGTGAATTATTAGTATGAGTTTAACTTTGTCCCTGAAAAATTTGCATGTTGAGGTCGTAACTCCCAGCACCTCAGAATGTGATCTTATTTGGAAACAGAATCTTTGCAGAGATAATAAAGTTAAAATGTTTTTAGAGACAGTGACACAGGAAGAATACCACGTGAACATGAAGGCAGAAGCAGGGTGATGTGTTTACAAGCCAGGGAACACAAAGATTGCCAGCAACCCATCAGGAGCAAGAGCAGAGGCAAGGAACAGATTCTCTCTCACAGCCCTCAGAAGGAATCAGCCCTTGCCAACACATGACCTGGACTTCCAGCATCCAGAACTGTGAGACAACTGTGGCACTGCTGTTTTTCGTTTTTGTTTTTGTTTTTCTCTGAGACGGAGTCTTGCTCTGTAGCCCAGGCTGGAGTGCAGTGGCGCAATCTTGGCTCACTGCAACCTCTGCCTCCCAGGTCCCTGTTCAAGCAATTCTCCTGCCTCAGCCTCCTGAGTAGCTGGGATTACAGACACATGCCACCATGCCCAGTGAATTTTTGTATTTTTTAGTAGAGACGGGGTTTCACCATGTTGGCCAAGCTGGTCTTGAACTCCTGACCTTGTGATCCACCCACCTCGGCCTTCCAAAGTGCTAGGATTACAGGCGTGAGCCGCCGTGCCCGGCCTGGCACTGCTGTTTTAAGTCACCCACTTTGTGGTAGTTTTTTAGGGTATCCTGGCAAACTAATATAATAACCAAATGGGCTGAGGTCTGTTTGTAAAATAGCTTCAACAACTGTTTGAACTGATATGTCCAGTATCACAACAGTCACAAATAGGTACTAACTGTGTAATTCCCAAAACATTTAATTGCACAAAGTTGTACCTGTGCTTAAAAATCTATCCAACATACTTTAGAATGGAAGGATGAAGCCAACACTACCTGACCCCACTGTCAATGCCCCAAACACATCTTTAGTCAAATTTTGTGTTCATTGCCTCACTGCAACAAGAGGAAATGTATGCCAAAGGGAGCCATGTGGTCTCAACAGGGTGTTAGAAAGGATTTATAAGGTCTGGGTTTGTGGAGATGATTTGGGGGAAATAAGCTTTGCTCTTAATTGGATGCTGCCAGGAAGCAAGGGTGAGTCTATCATTGGATATTTTAGTAATTCTCATCTAAAAGGCAGAAGGAACAAAGTAAAGCTAAAGCTGTAAATGGTAAAAGAAGCAACAGCCATTTATATTAGCCAAGAGAGAGAGGTGTTTTGTGGTTTGGACAAGGTACTTCTTTTTATATGCGCTCAGATATGATTATGGTGTTGTCTTGTTTTATCTTGCTCCATTAGAGTCACAGATTGGTCCTGCATTATGTTGGTATTCTGTGAAGTTGGTGATGTTCAACAGGAGAACACCAAGGTTTTAGCTGTGAGTTCCAGGCCAGCTTTTCTCTTTCTCACCACAGAGCAATCTTAACATCCCTACCGGTAAGGCAACTGGATATTACGCACCTCCAGATGGGTTGCAAGCAGAAGTATGCCACATCACCATGGAGGTATCCTTGTTAAAAAAAGAAAAAAATTGAATCTGAATCTAACGAAAACTTAAGCACTGTCCAACAGAAATATAAGCTACATATGTAATTTAAAATTTTCCAGTAAGCACATTTAAAAAGTAAAAATGGGCCGGGTGCGGTGGCTCATGCCTGTAATCCCAGCACTTTGGGAGGCCGAGGCAGGAGGATCACGAGGTCAGGAGTTCAAGACTAGCCTGGCCAACACGGTGAAATCCCATCTCTACTAAAGATACAAAAAATTAGCCAGGTGTGGTGGCGCGCACCTGTAATCTCAGCTACTCAGGAGGCCGAGGCAGGAGAATCACTTGAACCCGGGAGGCAGAGGTTGCAGTGAGCTGAGATCGTGACATTGCACTCTAGCCTGGGTAACAGGGCAAGACTCTGTCTCAAAAAAAAAAAAAAAACTAAAAATGAAGAGGTGAAATTAATTTTTAAATATATTTTAGGTAATACATCCAAAATATTTTAATATATAATCAATATAAGAATATTATTACAACTTTCTATTCTTTTCATAATAAGTCTGAATTCTGGTTGTGCATTTTACACTTACAGCACATTTCAATGCATACATTTAAAATGCTCAGTAGCCACATGTGACTAGTGGCTACCACATAAACAGTATAGATCTACGCCTAACTCCCAGTTTAGTGGAAATATGAGAGATAGAGGAACGCCTATGTCCATCAAAGGATACAATTAGCTTAATCTAAAATCTGTGAAGTTCTACATGAAGGACTTAGTTTCTTCAACAAATAAATAAGGGAGAATAAAAGGAAGAAGAAACTTTTATAGATTAAAAGATTCTTAAGGATCATATTAACCAAACGCAATCTGTGGACCCTGTTTGAATCTTGATTTGAAAACACAAACTGTAAAAAGATATTTTTATACTCAGTTGGAGAAACTGAACACCACAGACTGTCTTTTCAATGATTTAAAAAAGTTATTGTTGTATTGTTGGATGTGATAATGTTGTTGTAGTTATATTAAAGCAAAAAGTCCTTGTCTGTTAAAGATATATGCTGAAATATTTATATGTAAAAAAATCGTATCTGAAATTTGTTTTAAAATATTTCAGCAAAAGAAAAGTAGGAAGGAGAAAGGTAAAACAAAAATGTGAGAATGTTGATAATTGATAGGTGATGGGTACCTGGGAGTATATGATACTATTTTCCTTACTATTGTGTTTGTTTGAATATTCCCATACTAAAAAGCTTAAAAATAAGCACAATAAGAGGAAAAACAATCCATCTTTATGTTTATTCTCTTAATTGTGGTAAAGTTTCACTGGTGTATACATATCTCAAAATCTATCAAACTGTATACTTTATGTGTGGCTTGTTGTATGTCAATTGAACCTGAATAAAGCTGTTTAATAAAACAATCTATTATAGGACCACACATACTTGGGAACCCAGTATGGATAAGAAGTTTTCACATGTATTATTTCAATTAATGAGGCAGATAATTTGCTACAACTTATGTGACAGACCCCAATTCTCTCCGGCCTGAGAAAGCGAAATGGAGGATTATCATCAGGTCTGGTCTTATGAGCTAAAAAGTTAGCCTGTAACTGTTTCATAGATGCTGCCAGAGGACACAAAACTTCTGAATCAGATACAAAGAACTGTGTTACTCATGGTACAACAACGATGGTGTAACATGACGAGCATTAACATATTTACATTGATTCCCTTGAACCCACTGATGGCAGCACTGGACTATCCAGAGTGGCCCCTGGGAAGACGCCGCCTGTGGTAGGGGAGGCACAGCCGAGGTTGTGCGCTCTGTGAGGCCAGCAGGAGCTGGGAACAGGTGGGAGCCCCATCCCCTACTGGGTTGGCAGGGCAGCAGCCCCACATTCCTGTGCACAGCTGCCGCTGCCCAGCCGCAGCTGTGGACCCATGCATTCCTGCGCTCTGGGGGGTCCAGGAAGCACCCCTGCCCCTGCTGGCTTGGAAGGGCCTGCTTCTTCTCCCTGGCCTCTCCCCGCTCCTGGTGCCTGCTCCAATTGTGGAGCAAAGTTGAAGCTGAGCCCAGGCGCTGCTGTGACCCACCTGGGTGTGCATGCGCTGGAGGCAGCGCTGACATGACAGCATCCCCCTCCCCCTCCCATCACCTTGGCCCTCTCTGAAACCTTGGACACCCACAAGCTCAGGGAGGGAGGTTGGGGGGTGCTGAGGCCGGTTCCGCGTGGGCCTGCAGATGCTCCTTGGCACAAACATCCTGGGCGCCATGGATAGCATGTTGATGGCGGGGAGGCAGAAAGGTTCCTGGGCAGGAAAGGGACAGATTCCTGGTGAAACCCCATCTTCAAGCCAGGGATAGCCTGAAGCTTGGGGGCTGGGCTGCCACTTCCACGTGGAGTCGGAGGCCCAGAGTGAGAACTTGTGGTTTCTTTCGGGCTGCCCATGGCAGCCCATGGACCAATCAGCATGCACTTCCTCCCGTTTGAGCCCATAAAAAGCCAGACTCACACAGACATCAGGACTACCAGCTGCGGAAAGGAGCTACCCACCGCGGGTCTCCTGAGAGCTGTTCTGTTGCTCAGTGAAGCTCCTCTCCACCTTGCTTACCCTCCAGTTGTCTGGTACCTCATTCTCCGGACATGGCACAAGAATTCAGGACCTGCCAAATGGCAGGACTGAAAGTGCTGCAACAAAAACAGGGCTGAAACACGACTCCCTGCTCGCCACACTGTGGGTGATGAGAAGGACAAAAGAGCAGTAGCCCTTCGGGGAATCCAGATTTAGGGCGTCCCTGAGCCAGGGCTTTGACACCTTCTTTGGGGGCTCTGTGGTTCCTGGCATCTCCAAGCTACTGAGCACCACCAAGTTCCCCTCAACCAGACACAGGTGCCCACAGGTATATCTGGTCCAGCGGCAGCCTCACACAGAGCTGGTACCTGTGCTGGTGCCTGGAAGTGCCCGCTCCACCACAGTAGCTGGCATGCCTAGCTGTGCGTAGTGGCCTGAACCCACACTGGCTGACCCACACACCCCTCACTTCTCCATGTCTGGCTTGCCCTTGGCAGGTATGGGATCTGGGCTGGTAGCACAAGCTGAGCACAGCCTGCCAGGCCGAGTGGGCAGAATGAGCCCAGAGGGCGTGAGCAATACTCAGGCAGAAGGCAGTGCCGTGCACAGAGGTTTCCAGCTCGCAAAGTGACAGCCCAAGGATCCCAAGACACCGTGTCCTTCCAGGGTGACATAGTATGACTCAGATGGATGCTTTGCACACGGTTACATTTATATTGGAACCAAAGAACACTGAATTTAGGAAATCCATCACTTTTCTAGTAAGCAATTATCTCCCATTGGCCTGGGTCATTTCCCTTTCCCTGATCTGTGGCCAAGGGTAGATTGCTCTAGTTAGCCGGGGTCAGAGCAGCTTTGTACAGTTGTGTACAAAGACACAGGACAGGTTGTGTAATATGCACAGCACCACATGTAAAGAGGCACCATCCATACCACATATGTCATAAATCTGTATATGAAATAAAACAATTTCCAACAGATGAAGGTAAAGGGTCCTGAGGAAGGTGTTGCATGGGTGGCCCTGGCCAGTGTCATGTGTCCATTTTCTGGCTATGAGGTGAAGTCGGTCCTACCCAAACCACACAACGTAATTCCCCAAAGTAACACCAAGGAATGTTTATCAAGAGTGGGAATGGGCCAGGCACAGTGGCTCACACCTGTAACCCCAGCACTTTACGAGGCCAAGGTGGGTGGATCACTTGAGGCCAGGAGTAAAGACCAGCCTGGCCAACACGGTGAAGCCCCATCTCTACCAAAAATACAAAAATTAGCCAGGTGTGGTGGCATGCGCCTGTAGTCCCAGCTACTTGGGTGGCTGAGGCACAAGAATCACTTGAACCTGGAAGGCAGAGGTTATGGTGAGCCAAGATCATGCCAGGGCACTCCAGCCTAGGCGAAAGAGCAAGACTCTGTTTTCAAAAAAAAAAAGAGTGGGAATGGATGTGGATGCTGGACAGACAAAACCACAGATGCCCATTACCCACTACTATGATTATTGCCATTTTCCAGATGAAGATACTGAGATTCTGCAGTTAAGAAAATTGCCCTGTCCCATAAACTACAGGAAGGGACAGACTCAAACCCAAGTCTGTAAATTAGCCAGGTGGGAAGGTGCATGGCTATAGTCCCAGCTACTTGGGAGGCTGAAGCAGAGGATCGCTTGAGCTCAGGATATCAAGGCAACAGTGAGCCCTGAATGGGCCACTGCACTCCAGCCTGAAAAACAGAACAAGATCCTGTCTCAAAAATAATAATCACCAAGTCTGGGTAACTCCTGAACACATCCATTTTCCATTTTAGCCATCCAAATTCCCTGTTATTAATGGGCCAAGTCTAAACTTATGTCTTTGTTGCTCAAATCCTTTTGATGAATGTTCCCACTTTTCCACCTAATCTCACCTCTCAGCACTCAAAATGGAAGCCACCTTGAGGACCATCTGCTGCCCTCACGCACTCCTTTTAGGAACCTATGATCCTTCTATTCTTATTTGAAATAAGCATTCTTTCTAAAACTCAAAGGCGTATGATCCCTTAAAGTCAAGATCAATATGTCCATCATAAACTCCAAATTCTTTCCACAAAATTAAAGATTTTGCATTCGTTTGAAGTAACCTCAACTCACCATTTAATTTCCCCAATGAGGCTTAAGTGCTGAGAAGCCAGAGGTCATGTCTTTCCTTAAAACACATAATAGGCTGGGTGCCACGGCTCATGCCTGTAATCCCAGCATTTTGGGAGACTGAAGCAGGAGGATCACTTGAGCCCAGGAGTTCAACACTAACGTGGGCAACATAGCCAGACCTTGTCTCTACAAAAAATAAAAAATTCTAGTATGGTGGCGGGTGCCTATGGTACCAGCTACTCAAGAAACAGAGGCCGGAGAATCACTTAAGTCCAGGAGTTCGAGTTAACAGTGAGCTATGTATCATGCCACTGCACTCTAGCCTGGGCAACTGAGTGAACCCGGTCTCAAAAAACAAACCAACCACACATAATAGACAACTTTTGGAGTATCTGGCTAGCCCTAAACTGCTCTTGTCAGAATTCCTGCCACCCACCCACAAGGGTAGGTGAGTGGCAGCCATGTTTCCACCCAGTGAGCCTGTCTGTGTGGCCTTAGCTTAATGGACTGGGAATGGTCACGTGACCTAAGCTGTCTAATCAGATTCTCTCTCCTGAAATTTGACTTAAATCTGAGATCTGGCAGTGCCTCATCCCTCAGGACAGGCAGCTGGAACACAGGATGATAAACTCAAAATCGGCAGGCTGGCTACCTTTGACCTTGTGCTCTGGAAAGCCAGTTTGCAGAAAGGGGAAGGGTTAAATAGACTCTATGAGAAATAATTGGAGAGCACAAGTTGCCTGTTTACTGGAGGTCTGCAGCCCCTGATTCTGGGGTTCTCAGGCCTGTGGACACTGCCCACCCTTGTTTTCCATGAGACTCCCTGAAGTAGTCTGAAATAAGTTTCAACTTATTTGAAGGAATTTACAGTGGACCTAGCCCAAGACTGGGCATACAGTAAATATTTTCACACTTGATGAATGCACCAATAAGGTAAATGGTTTGCATCTTATTACTCAATGCTATAGCATTCATTACACGGTAGATCAGCTATTAATTTGCCAGAATTATTTATGTTTGTGCGGTGGAGGCAGTGAAACAGAGACTGGAGGAGAGAGAGGCTGATGAGGTGGTGGAAGGCAGAGTCCCTAGGTGAGTTGTGTAGGCCCTTGGTGAACGCAGGGGCAGCAGGGCCAGGTGTGCAGGATGTGCAGAATTTGGCTCAGCTGGATGGGGGGAGACATAAGGACACCTCCTGGAGTTGAAACCAGACAAATGGGGCAGTAACGGGGCCACTCACCAAGTCTGAGAGGACAGAAGGGGAAGGAGCAGCTTTTCTACTTTTCTTGGAATTTCTGTAGCACAGACAGCTGGAGGAACCAATTTTAAAAATCACCTGCTTTCCATTACAGAGTCAGATTCTCCCTTTTATTACCATCTCTTTTCTTGGATTCAATGACAGCCTGTTATTGGATTTTTAATCTGACAAAATTGATGTCAAAGGAAAGGAATGTATTATTTGAGGCCTCAAGGTTATGTCAATTTTGCTGGTTCTCAGTGATCCACACTCTGTGTTGGGTTAGGCTGGCATGGTTGAGGCTCTTTGGGGGAATTTCAAATCAGACTTAGGGAAGTGGGATGGTGAATAAGGAGATTATTCTGGACTCTCTCCCCTCTGCCTTTCTTCACTTCTCACTAAGGGACAGAGATCTAAGAGCAAACAGTCCTGGGAGAAATGCTGTATATGGAACTCTGCCTCAACAGCGGGTTCAGAAAGGAGGCTAGCAGGGATCCAAGGATGGTTCCTAGAGGAAAGAGGACAGAAGACTCCCCAAGGTAGGAAAGTTTCAGGAGCTGTGTACCTTCGGGTATACGCTCCCTCCTCTCTGGACTGCAGTCTTTACCCTCTTCTTTGGTTGTCACATTCCTACTCTTGCTTTTTCTTGATGTCTGCCTCACACTTGCCCAGGAAGTGCTAAACTTCGCCCTCCTCTCCTTTCCCATCTCTATTGTGGCATGTATCACACTGTATTAGATTTTGCAAATGATGTCTGGCAGGACAGTCAAATGGTTAAGAGCACAGTCACTGGAGTTAAAACAGCCTGGATCCAAATCATGGTTCTGTCACTCACCAGCATATGACCTAGGACAAGGGATTAAACCTCCTCTTGGAGGTTCGTTCATCTATAAAAGTGGATTAATAGACTATATGCCTTAGAGGGTTCTAATAAGGATTAAATGCAACATGCTTAAAAGAGTGTCTAGGGGCCGGGCACAGTGGCTTACACCTGTAATCCCAGCAGTTTGGGAGGCTGAGATGGGCAGATCACCTGAGGTTAGGAGTTTGAGACCAGCCTGATCAACATGGAGAAACCCTGTCTCTACTAAATATAAAAAATTAGCTGGGTATGGTGGCGCATGCCTGTAATCCCAGCTACTCAGGAGGCTGAGGCAGGACAATCGCTTGAACTCGAGAGGTGGAGGTTGTGGTGAGCCGAGATCACGCCATTGCACTCCAGCCTGGGCAACAAGAGTGAAACTCCATCTCAAAGAAAAAAAGAGTGTCTGATATCCAGTGAGCACTGTGTAAGGGTTTTATAATTAATGTTATTCCCTTACTGGGCTGCTATATCTCTCCAAAGAGTCAAGCCTGGGCTTCATATTATCCATGGCCTCCAAATGAATAAATCTTTGCACTTAGCCAACTGACCAATGGCCACAACCTGGCTCATAGCCTTCATCTCCACTTGACCCAGGAAGCCCCGTTTGGAGCACTAGATTCTCCAACCTATTTCCTTCTTTCTGGAGTCTCCAAGTTATATTCACACACTGCCTTTGGGTTACTCTTCTTAAAACATTAATTTCAGCAAGTCATCTCTCAGACCCAAAGACCTGACTGAAGCTCCTAGTTCCTTTCCCAGCAGTATAATGCCTACCTTTTCTGGCTGGATAGTCTTTATCACCCATTTTGGCACCAACCCTGCAGCTAAATAAATCCTTCACTAAAATAAGCCCCAGAAAGGCAAGGACAACATACTTTTTAAAAAATAACAGAAGAAACACATGAATAAATTCTCATTGTACAAACAAAAAAGAACAAGAGAAGAAAAAAAGATAAACTCCAGAAATATAGGAAGTACGTATGCTTTCCACACTCCATATCCATTCACATTTCCCTCCCTGGAGGCAGCTGCTGCCGTCAGTTCACTGTCTTCCTCCAAACCTTTCTATGCCCTTGTAAGCATATAGTCATTTTGCCTTGCGTGGTATTTTGTATAGAAATGGGATCATTTTGGGTTTTTTGGCTTCATTGTTTTTTGTTTTGTTTTGTTTTTGTTTTTGTTTTGAGATGGAATTTCGCTGTGTCATCCAGGTTGGAGTGCTGTGGCACAATCTAGGCTCACTGCAACTTCTGCCTCCTGGCTTCAAGCGATTCTCCTTGCCTCAGCCTCCCAAGTAACTGGGACTACAGATGCCCGCCACCAGGCCCAGCTAATTTTTGTATTTTTAGTAGAGACAGGGTTACACCATGTTGACCAGGTTGGTCTCAAACTCCTGACCTCAAGTGATCTGCCCGCTTTGGCCTTCTGAAGTGCTGGGATTTCAGGCATGAGCCACCATGCCTGGCCACAGTGTGCTTTTTTCATGTAACAATTTGTCTTGAAGACCTTTTCTAAATTGCAGAGGGTTTTATAGGATGGCTTTCAATAGTTCTTCTTCTTATTGATGGACACTGAGGTTGTTTCCAAACTAAATGATGATTTCATTTTAGCACACCTTCTATCACATCAAATTATCATCTGAAAAATACGGATTTACATAAAAATAAGAAATCAGAACATTAATTCTGGTTTTGTTGGGGTTCAATTTTTTTGTTTCTATAGCTGTAGATAATAAAAATAATATTCCTATATTTGTTTCCATATATTTAAATAGCATTATAATTAAAAATCATTTTACATATAAGCCTTGTGACCTGGGACAGGTATATTAGTTATATATTGCTGAGTAACAAATGATCCCAAAAATTCATGGCTTTAAACAACAAACACTGAAGCCAGGTTCAGTGGCTTACACCTGTAGTCCCAGCAGCTTGGGAGGCTGAGGCAGGAGAATTGCTTCAGCCCGGGAGTTCCAGGCTGTAATGCACTATGATTGTGTCTGAGAATGGCCACTGCACTCCAGCCTGGGCAACACAGCAAGACCCTGTCTCTAAAAATAAAGATAAAAATAAAAACAGAACATATTAATTATCTCACAGTTTGTATGTGTCAGTTCAGCTGAGTCCTCTAGGTCAAGGTGTGACAGGCACAATCGCTTATGAGCCAGGGTTGCAATAATCACAAGGCTCGGCTGAGAGAATCCACTTCCAAACTCACTCACTGTTGGCAAGCCCGGGGTTCTCACAGGCTGTTGGCCACAGACATCAGTTCCTTGCCATGTGGACCTTTTTGCAGAGCTACTCCCAACATGGTGCTGGCTTCAGCCACAGAGAGGGCTCAGAGAATGTTACAGACTGAATACTTGTGTCCCCTCAAAATTCACATACTGAAACTGTACTCCCTAATTTGATGGTATTAGCAGGCAGGGTCTTTGGGAGGTAATCAGGAATAGAGGAGGTTCTAAGGGTGGAGCCCTCATGAAGAGGATTGGTATCCTTAGAAGAATCCTAAGGGAGCTTCCTTCCTATCTCTGCAATGTGAGGACACAGTGAGAAGGCTGCCGTCTATGAACTAGGAAGCAAGCCATCGCTAGACACCTGTGGCACCTTGACCTTGGTCTCCCCATCCTCCACAACTGTGAGAAATAAATGTTTGTTATTTAAGCCACCTAGTTTATGATATTTTATTATAGCAGCTCAAGTTAAGACAGCGAGCGAAAGGAACACAGGGACAGTAAGACAGAATTCATAGTCTTTTTTAACTTAATCTCGGAAGTGACATTCTATCACTTTGACCATATTCTGTTCACTTAAAGCAGGATCAGCCCTCATTCACAGGAAAGGTGTTACATATCGGGCAACACCAGGAGGACAGATCCTGGGAGCCTGCTTAATGACGACTTCCTACAACTCTCTTGGCCTCTCTGTACCTCAGTTGTGTCATCTATAAAGATCTACCCTATAAAAGACATTGTGAGAATTAAAAGCATTAAAATATGTAAAGTACTTAGAACACTCCCTGGAACAGGGTGAGCACTAATTAGCTAAGTGTGGATACAAAAATAATGCAAATACATAGAACTACTCCTAGTACACAGTACTAAGTCCATGATGGTTGTTCAAAAAATGCTTGAATTAGGAGTACTTGAGTATAGGAGTTTGAGGCCAGCCTCGGCAACATAGTGAGACCCCTTCTCTACAAAAATTAAAAAACTAGCAGGACATGATGGCACGTGCCTGTCGTCCCAGCTACTCAGGAGGAGCCTTTGAGCCTGGGAGGTCGAGGCTGCAGTCAGCCATGATCCAGCCACTGCATTAAGCCTAGACGACAGAGTGAGACCCTGTCTCAAAAAAAAAAAAAAAAAAAAAAAAAAGACTTGAATTAAGAGATCTACAATTATTCAAAAGAAGTTTGAGTATTTGGAAATTACCCCAGAAACAGATGAAGTTGAAAGTTCCTACTTTAATTACCAGGGGGCCTTACATCACCTCCAGATTCCCCACAAGCTTCCCCTGATGAGGAATTTCCATGCAGCAAGCTCCAATGCATACCTGAGTCATCTCCAAAAAGCCAACCACAATTTGCTCTGCAAATGCACACCATTTGCCTGATGGCAGAAGTTGCCTGATTTGCAAAACCACACAATTTGTAAGTTATAGAAAAAAGGGCCAGAGCTTGTCTACCTAGCCGGAGCATTTCTCATTGTGCTCAGCAGTTTAGTGAGATTAGGAACTCACCTGTGAGGTGTTTTTTTTAAGACTCACCCTGCTATTTTAAGGAAAGAAAAGGCTACCCAGTACACCCCCAGTCTTTCAAGCTTAGCACAGAGCAGATGGGTTAAGGAGAGGTGTCCTGCTTGACATATGCAATGTGGAATTCAGTAGGTGGGCGAATGAGGCCAACCTCTCATACAGCAGATGTGGTAAATGAGTCATTAATCAGGAGATAACAAAAGGCTAGACCCTGCTCCCCCAGACTACAAAGTCACTCACTAAACAGGCCCAGAAGCAGCAGCGACGCTCCCAAGGGTAAATAAACCTCGCAACAACTCATTTCAGCATACATTTTGAGTACACACTAAACGCGACCTCTGAGCTGACTGCCCTCTGGAATAAGAGGCTCTAGCTCACAGTGCCTGCTGTGCAAAGGTCACCTCTCTTTGTTTCAAAAGTCGCCAAGAAAGGAGGAAGAAAGGCGACTGGGAAGACCAGCCGGGTCACTTATGTGGCTCACATGGCAGACCTATCCATTCTCCCCCTGCCTACCTTCAGCAACTGCCCAGAGTTTCTGGTTTTGGTTTTGTTTTTTAATTACCCTGGTTGACTTAATCAGGTGTGCAATGATGTGAAGAACGAAGAAAAGAAGAAATTTCTCTATACCAGGGGAGGAGGCATCTGCCAGGGTAAGAGTGTATGAGTTCGTTGTATTTTTAGAAAAATAAACCAAATTCTCTCTGCAGAGAATTGCTTTTCCTGTTCTTTGTTTCAACACCTCCCAAACCAAATTGCTTTCTGAATGACCAGGTCCTATCTAGCTGGAATACTTAAAGCTCATGTCAACGGGGCAAGCGTGAGGACTCCAGTCTCCTAATGAGAGCTAGTAAGAAGCCGTGGGAATGGGGATCATCACACCGAGAGGCTGGAAGTGGAAGGAAAGAAAATGCATTCCAGTAATAAATTCCAAATGCTTTGATTTTAAATTAAGAATGAAAAATATTACATTTTCTCCAATAACAGTAAAACTGTAGGTGATTTTTGTGTCATCACTTATGTTTTGTGTCATAAAAAGGTGAAAATGAAATAAATAGAATATGATTTAATTTTTCTCTCTAGACCAGCTAAGGAAAGAGTTTATGTAAAGTTTGCCCACAAAATTCAGTGCTTTATTATAGGATGAACAACTGTTTTCTGACTCTGTTGAGTGTGCTAATCTTAACTCTTTAACCAGACTATAAGTAGGAGTCAGGCATAATTTAGAGGCATACAGACTAGTAGGTAAGAAGGGCTCTGAGCATGTTCTCACATTCTCAGCTATGTGATCTTCAGCAAAGTAACCTATGTCTCAGTTTCTTCAACTGTAAAATGGAGATAAAAGTAGTATTCATCATATAGAGTTATGATAAATACTTAAAACTGTCCATGCCCAACGTACAGTGGGCACTCAACAAACATTAATTATCATATTATGCTCCCGCCATGTTACTAAAGAGCTTTCAAAAACCTACAAAACCTAGTGTTGTTACTCGTGTGTTCTTAAAAAAACAAACAAAACCCTACAGTGGTTTACCCCTATCATTGAGGTAAGTGTCTTATTAAGCCAGTCGAAGCTCTGCCTGTGCTAACCCCACACCCCTACACTCCTGTTATATCCCCTCCAAGTCCCAATGCAATCCCAGAATTCATTCTTTCACTTTGTGCTTTTTAGCTCCTGCTATAATGCCTTCCCATTCCCGTGGTATCTGAAATCCTTTCTCTCCCATGAGTGTTTGATTATTGGGCCTTGCTCTCTTACTAGAATGTAAACTGTATGAGAACCATTCTCAGAGCTCCAATAGTAGCTGATACATGATAAATGCTCAGGAAACATTTACTGAACGATTGAATATCTACAACTATTACGTTTTTTCAAGATTTATACCAAATTCCACCAATTCCATGCATGTAGTCATTCTATAGAAGCCCTTTGTACGATTAAACTTTATTTCTGGGCTCTAACGCCGTATTTCCTGGACAAATTGTTTTCATTCATATTAAACATCCACTAATATTTTTAAAAGATAACAGCTAATGTTTAAACAGTGCTTATGATGAGCGAGGTTGTTTTAAAAGCTTGAAATATATTAAACTCATTTACTCCTCACTGCTCCACCTGTAAGATAGGTATTGTTTTTATTCCACTTTTACAGTTGGAGGGAACCATTTTTCACTCAGTCCTAATAGTTGGTCCTTACCTCTGTGTCTCCTACAAATATCCGATTTCCACCTAGGGTAACCCTTTCCCCAATTCTGGAATCGTTGGCTCAAGCAAAGTTTGCAGAAAAACCATTTAACTCGGAGCACACAGTTACATTTGGACATGCGGTTCACTCCGGGCTACGGTGCCCTCTCTAGCGCTTCTGCTGGGCGCGCAGGGTGGCCTACAGCTCGCAACAAAGACTAGGACTTCGGCCAGCTGTCTACCAAGCGGACGCAGCGCCTTACACTGGAGGCTCACCCACTGTCTTCAAAGACCTCACGACCCAACCCACGTTTCTGGCATTCCTAGATGATCTCGAACTCTTAGCCAACGCTGTCCATGAGCTCCCTCCTCGGCCTGCTATACAAGCCAGGGGCGCTTAATTCAACGAAGCTTCCTCCTGGTCCGCTGGGAAAGGAATAAAGGTGGCTTACCTCCTCCCCACCGCCCCCATTTTTACTCAACCCCACCGTTAACTGTACAAAACTAGGTCCTGTGCCCGCTGCAGACCCAACTCGAGCCCCTCGCCCTGTTCCCGCCCAATGCTTCTCGTCCTGACTCCGAACACATAACTCGGTTGGCCGCGTCGCCCTCCTCGCCTGCACGCTGGTGACTCAACCCTGAGAAGAGAAACCTCTCGGTTTTTTCCGAGCATGCAGGGGCGCCGGCGCCCCGCCCCTGCCCGCCAGCGTACGGTCCCACCCACCGTCCACGCCCCCGCCCCGCCTGAAGTTGCCCTTCTCGTTTGAGCTCAGGGACGCGTCGGCCAGGCACCCCGGGGTGTGGCCAGAGGACTTCGGCGACGCCTTCCCCGAGAGTGGCCTCCCTCGCCAACCCGGAAAAGACAACCCCGCGGGGCTGCGGCGAGCCAGGCATGCTCACTGGCGCAGGCCCGGCCGGCAGCCCGAGCAGGAAGCGCCGGCGCTAGGCGGCCCCCTGCGCTGCCAGCTGGAGCCGGGCGGAGCCAGCGCCCCGGCGCAGGGTGGCTCTGCCAGTCCCCGCGCGCCTGGGCGGCCGCACACGTGTCCAGGCGTCACGTCCGCGCGCGCCCCCGGGGCTTGCGTCAGCGGCCGCTCCAGAAGCGGGTGGGCCGGGGCTCTTTGCGCACCGCTGGGTTCCGGGCCCGGACGCCGCTGGGAGGAGGGCATCGGGCGGGGTCCGACGCAGAGGCGTGCTCGGAACGCCGGGGGCTGCGGAGTGCATCAGCGCGGTCCAGCCCTCCGCCTGCCGGGGGCCGAGCGTCTCTGCCGCCCAGACCTGGGCTGGGCGCCGTGGCGTTGCCTCGGAGCTCGCTGCCCGCGGGGCGCGCACCGCCTTGACCCGGGCGGCCCCGCGGCAGGCAGGCGCCCGCAGTTCCATGGTTGGTTCGGAGCGCGATGAGCCGCCCGTCCTCCACCGGCCCCAGCGCTAATAAACCCTGCAGCAAGCAGCCGCCGCCGCAGCCCCAGCACACTCCGTCCCCGGCTGCGCCCCCGGCCGCCGCCACCATCTCGGCTGCGGGCCCCGGCTCGTCCGCGGTGCCGGCCGCGGCGGCGGTGATCTCGGGCCCCGGCGGCGGCGGCGGGGCCGGCCCGGTGTCCCCGCAGCACCACGAGCTGACCTCGCTCTTCGAGTGTCCGGTCTGCTTTGACTATGTCCTGCCTCCTATCCTGCAGTGCCAGGCCGGGCACCTGGTGTGTAACCAATGCCGCCAGAAGTTGAGCTGCTGCCCGACGTGCAGGGGCGCCCTGACGCCCAGCATCAGGAACCTGGCTATGGAGAAGGTGGCCTCGGCAGTCCTGTTTCCCTGTAAGGTAAGTCCAGGGACAGCCGCGTACCTCTGCCGGTGACCTCAGGGACTCCGGTATCCTCCAGCCCACTCGCAGGCCCGGAGAGGCGGGCGGCATCTCTCATTTAAAAAAAAAAAAAAAAAGAAAAAATGTTTACACTTTGTCTACCCTCCCTCAAGCCCACTTTGGGAGTAGTTCTGGGTTGACATTTACCGAGTAATGGTTAACTGACAGTTAACAGATTAATTGGCATTCGCTGGTCGTTAGAACATCGTAGCTCACCCGGCCCAATGCCCGCGTCCTCTGCAGACATGTATTCGGGTACGCTTGGTAGGGCTGGGCCGCACCAGTAAAACTTGGACAGAGAAACTGACTATGTGTGGACTGAGGAGGGAGGAAAAGGGCAAGCTAAACGCACCCTTGTCCAGCGCTCGGCTTGGCTGAATTGATACTGGAGTCCTGCACCCCGCGCCTACAGTCTGCGCACCCCTGACACGTGGGAGCTCTCGAGAGTGTAGCTAAAAAAAGGGCGCCTACAGCCTGTTTTCCTCTAGCTAGAAGAAAACCCTGCAAGCCACGCCTTTTTCTCTCCTAGCCTTCCAAGGACTGGGAAGGACTGAGGAGTTGTGGCTGCGTTTTTGTACTAAGTGGGGTGAAAACAGTCAATCAAGAAATTAACAAGGGCACTCAAGAGCTGTTGTTACAGTTGTTTAAAGCTCATCACTTCATTTTTTATTTAATGTAAAAAGTTTTCAATGCCCTTGCGAAAAATGCAAGCCAAGACAATAAGTAAAATGAAAGACCAAGACCTCTCCCCTCCTTTCCCACCATTGTTAGGTTTAGTGTGTATCTTTTTAAACTATATATACATACACCCTCGCAGCTAAATATAGAATCATAGATGTCAGTGTATGTCAGGGAGGTTTTTTAATACCCACACATAGATGTAAGTTTTTCTCCAAAAATGGCATCTGCAACTTGCTGTTTTTAAATTCATATTATCACACATATTTCTCTATGCCTGAAACCTAGTCGACTTCATTGTATTTTAAATGACTGTATAGTATTGCATTGTGTGGTCATATTGTAACATTTGTTTACCTTCAGGAGCAGTTTCACAGACATACTTGTCTACATTACTTCATTATGACCTAGAACTGTACTGTAAAGTTCATTATCTGAGATTAGAAGTGGAAATATTGTCATTAATACTTTCCAGTTTTTTTGTAAAAGTAACTTGCTCTGCCTCTTGGGCCCTTTAGGCTGTCTTGTATTTCTCCTTGGTGCTGCTTATTTTATAGGACAAGAGCTCATTTTTAAATTAAAAATAATCCACCAGAGAATTCAGGCGTGGGACTCAGGTCAGTAAAATGAGTGCTTTAATTTGGTCTGCTGCCCTGCTGCAAATGAGGTTTAAAATAGCATATTTAAATAAGGGTTTGAATCAGTGTTTGGACTAGAGTGTTTCAGGCAACCTTAATAAATTGCTTTTAACCCCTCCTCATATAATGCTTACTAATTCACTCAGCCCAGTTTCTCAAAATTTAGATGAAGTATTTGCATAGTTGTCTCAGGGTTGTGAAAAAGGAGACAACCTAGTGGTCGGAAAAGGTTTGGTGGTAGTTAACATAGAGTGGCTATTTGATGTTTGAGATACATTGCAGGGGTGGGGGATGTCCCACAGGATTTCTGGGGAGCCATTTTCTCACCCCTTTACTTTCCCTTAAACCCGTAGTGGCTAACGGAAGAAATGGCTTTTAGGTGAGTTTTAGTTCACAAATGAGCATTTGATATTAGTCAGTAATCCATAATTTGTTTTTAAGATGTAACCTTAGAATTGTGTTGTTCCCAAGAGAAAGGGAAGGAAACAGTTATGCTATATGGAGCATGAAGTTTCACTTTCAGGATCTAGAACTCTGGTTCCTATGAAAGCATATGTTCTTTCCTAACGTGAAACAGGCTAGTGAAATCAACCTTGAAGAGTAGTTCTGGGAATCGGGGGTTCTCAGCCTTTCTGTACATGTCAGTGATTTTCTGAGTCTCTATTCTATAAGAATGCAGTTGGGCAAAGCCATTACTTTGCAAGCTGAAATTTAAAAGGGCCAACTATTCCCCTAAAGACCAGGAACCAAGCTTAGAATGTGATCTTGGGGATGCTTTTGTGTGTGCATGTGTGTGAGTTATATAAAGCAAGAGTGTGCATGCCTCACCTTTGGTTGATCAGTAATCCAAACTATTGGCAGGGCAGCTCAGCCAGTTAGTCTAGATGAACCAAACTTGAATGTATACATAGGCCCAGAGACCAACCAAGATGTGCTATAGAGGATGAGAAACAACAGGGAGTCGTAAGGCCTGTATCAAACTTAAAACAAGGTAGGTCTGTTTACCTAGCCCTTTGGCCTACAGTTTGAGGCCCCTAGAAATTATGGGACTGCCTTTTCACTGTCCCCACCTGCTCTCAGAATCTCTCATGGGCTGGCTCATGTGAAAAAAAACAACGTTGAATAAAGTAACAGAGTCCACATCTCAAGAGCTGCCTGGCATTGCCACTGTTTGCCTGAAAGACCACCTCCCAGGGCCTTGATTTCTCATCTATATAAATGAGAGATAAGTCTGCTCGACTTCTGAGGACCTGTAGCTTCTAGCATTCCATGAAAAGAAGGGAAGCTATCTGGAATGTTATTGGATGCCCTCTATCTGCCAGCTACTTCGCAGGGGTCAGCTTTTACTAGTTTGCCTTTTTTTTTTTTTTTTTTTTTTTTTCAGATGAGGAAACTCATGCCTACAGAGTGGTTAAATGTGAAGTGACTTGTCAAATCACACAGCTAGTAAGAGGACCAGTCCAAGCACCTGCATCTCAAAGGCACAGATGTTTTGTCCTACACCTTACTGCGTAGGGATTTCGAATCTGAGTGTATACTCAAGATTCTGAATCATAACTCAAGGTTGACACCAGTAACAAAACCATCTGGTTGGATGAGTTCACCAGATGGGCCTCTTACGGGACCATCCCAAAATGACAACATACATACTCACTATGAAATTCATTGGCAGAAATTTTGTAGACCATGTAGGGTAGGAAGATGGGGAGTGGGGGAAACCTACAAACCTAGTATTTTGTGGGATATCATCACAGCTCTGGACTGCTTCAGTTGGCCAAAAATGGAGGTATTGCCAAATAACTATCCTACTTAGGTGTAGGATAATTAGTTAAAGGCTAGAGTGTTGCCAGCACCTTTGATATGGGGAGCCAGGTGCATTATTAGCTCAGATCTTTGGGTGTGGTGGCTCATGCCTGTAATCCCAGCACTTTGGGAGGCAGAGGCGAGCAGATCACCTGAGGTCAGGAGTTCGAGACCAGCCTGGACAACATGGTGAAACCCTGTCTCTACTAAAAATACAAAAATTAGGGCCAGGCTCAGTGGCTCACACCTGTAATCCCAGCACTTTGGGAGGCTGAGGCGGGCAGATCACCTGAGGTCAGGAGTTTGAGACCAGCCTGACCAACATGAAGAAACCAGGTTTCTACTAAAAATACAAAAAAGTTAGCTGGGCACGGTGGCGCATGCCTGTAATGTCAGTTACTCAGGAGGCTGAGGCAGGAGAATCGCTTGAATCCAGGAGGCAGAGGTTGCAGTAAGCCGAGATCACGCCATTGCGCTCCAGCCTGGGCAATAAGAGTGAAACTCGGTCTCATTTAAAAAAATAAAATAAAAATTAGCTGAGCGTGGTGGTGGGCACCTGTAATCCCGGCTACTCAGAGGCTGAGGCAGGAGAATCGCTTGAACCCAGGAGGTGGAGGTTGCAGTGAGCCGAGATTGTGCCACTGCAGTCCAGCCTGGGTGACAGAGTAAGACTCCATCTCCAAATAAAAAAAAAAAAAAAAAATGGAATGTCTAATTGTGTATGGCTTTCTTCCACTTGGGGCATTTTTTAATCCATTCTATGGCTTGTTCCATGCCTGAGAACTTTTGACATCCTGTGCCCAGACTTAAACTCACCCCTTCGGTGTGTGGGTTAGGGGGAGAAGTGAAGGTTGACACATTCATGTGAACCACATAGTCTCCTTTACCATGCAACTGTGCATTTTGCTATTAGACAAGTATTTCTCTCCACAACTGTAAGCAATGCTAATCCACTCCAGCCTTCTTACACTGTGATGATACCCTTTCTTTGTCCTCTCTGAAAGTTTCTGGTAGCATATCTCCAAATAATTATTGAATTTGAAAGCCTTAGCCAGGCAAGTCTTCTCTGTGGTTGCATTGTGACAATATCTGTGTTCCTTAAAAAAATAAAAAATAACATAAAACCAAGTAAGGTTAGACGAAACAGTTGAAAGTTTAAAAGCCCTTGGCCTCATCTAGTTCAGTGGAGACAAACTTTCTAAATGGGAGCAGGGCCACGTAATGCAGAGGAGAGAAGCATTTGACGCATGCATGACCTCGGGTCAGGGAGACCTGGAGGAGCAGTGCAGATAGTGGAGAGCCAGAGAACAGGTGCCACCTCCCAAGAGGCAGCCTTTACTCAGCTCTGGCTGATTGATGAGGGTGGGGATATGGGTGCAGGCATATCAGACCTTTAGATTTTTTTCAAGAAAAGCCAGAAATCTGGATTTTTTTTTTTTTCCTTTCAGAGATGGCATCTCAGTATATTGCCCAGGCTGGTCTTGAACGCCTGAGCTCAAGCGATCCTCCCATCTCGGCCTCCCAAAGTGCTGGGATTACAAGTGTGAGCCACTATGCCCAACCTGGATTTTTTTTTTTTATGTTAAATATCTCGATTTTTTTTCTAGCATTGGCTGACTTCACATGTATAGACACTGCTTGCAGACCAAGCCAACCATGTCTCCAGGCCAAATTCCAGCTGCCAGCATGCAGCCTCTGATCTGATTCTCTTCTAGAAACATTCCTTGAGCCTGGAAGTTCTCATTTAACTCTTGCCATACATGAACTTTTGAACTCTGTTAGGCCCTAACTGTTGGTGATTTTGTAACTTGTTTTCTTTTCATTTTTATTTTGCCAAGAGAATATTATTTGCTGGCCACTGGGAAACCTCAGATGATGGCCTTGTGACTAGATGTTTGACTCTATACAGGTCAGTTTCTTTTTTGCACCTGAGGGTCTTTAAAAGAAGAGATTGGACTAAATGATTATCCCAAGGTCCTTTTTTACCCTAAAATTTTAAAATATAGTAAGCGGTCCCAGTGAAAAGAACGCGAACCAGGAAACAGAAGACGTGGGTTCTCGTCCTGGCTTTGTGTGACTTTGGTCTAGTCATATACTTCCCTGATCTTGTTTGTTCATCCATTAGAAAGAATGGAGATAACACCTAGCTAGTGGGTGTTCAGAAATCAGATTAGAAGTGCTATTGAGGGCTTTTGCTTCACCATATGGAATGGAATATGGGGAGTATTAGGGTGGTTGGAAGGTTGCGATGGGGGATCACCTGGAAGCAGGAAGCACAAGCCAAGTAGCCAAAAATACTTTCAAAAATTTCTTCCTAACCCCCAAAATTCTCCTAAGACAAAACTATTTACTTTGGAAGTTCTCCCTAAAGTTCTCACTACTGCCTGACATGGGCAAGGTTGGCCCATAAAAGCAGAATGAACTTGGCAAGGACCAGAGTCCACATACATTAGCTCCAGGGCTCAAGATTTTAAAGAACAAAGTTGATAATACACCTTTTGTTGTATTTTACTTTTTGTATAAAGCAGAAGCATTAGAATACTATATGGCAGGACTAAAGCTTCATGGTGATTCCACATATAACTGGCCAAAGATTTTTCACAGGTCACCACGACCTGGAACTGGAGTAAATAGTTATCAGTGAAAGTTGAGCCTTGGTATAACCAGAACAGAGGCTTACCGAAAGTTACAGCAGGCCTGGCCTATAAAATACTAGCCCAAGATTGGGTTAGACTGTCCCGTTCTGTGGTAGAGCTGTTTTTTGAAGCCCCGTTAAAAAGTACTGTATACATGAATATAGTAAGGCCTTACTGTAAATTGTCTTACGCATCAGATTTTGCTTCTGACAAAATTTGTGAGACGTGGCAGTTCTTATTCAAACCCATAAGGTCCTCCCTCCTTGAAAGGGGCATGTAGCAGATATGCATTTGCTAAACTGTGTACCTGTGCCAACATTTGGAGCCACTATGTGTTGCTGGCGAGTTTTTCAGGACATGATCATACACAGGATATTTGAATGTGGTTTGCTCTGGACATCCTGAAAAGGAAAATAAGAAAGTCTTCCTGATCAAATGTATCTTTATTTTAAGCTTTGGGGTATCCTTTTAAGGCTCATGAAGGACACTGAAATGCTCTTATGAATTTCATCAACTTTGTCCTAGATTGCAAAACTGTTGTTTTCCTCATTTCCAGTTTGATAAAGATTTTATGTAATAATGTTTAGACTGTGTAGCATCTATGGGATAAAAGGGTTATTCTCTTCTCAGTTTTTGCCCACAGGTGATATAGAGATGGATGAAAAATATTCCTGGTCAGGTGTGGTGGCTCATGCCTGTAATCCCAGCATTTTGGAAGGCCGAGGAGGGCAGATCATGAGGTCAGGAGTTTGAGACCAGCCTGACCACCATGGTGAAACCTCGTCTCTACTAAAAATACAAAAATTGTGCCAGGCACCGTGGCTCACACCTGTAATCCCAGCACTTTGGGAGGCTGAGGTGGGCAGATCACCTGAGATTAGGAGTTCGAGACCAGCCTGACTAACATGGAGAAACCCCGTCTCTACTAAAAATAAAAAATTAGCCTGGCATGGTGGTGCATGCCCGTAATCCCAGCTACTTGGGATGCTGAGGCAGGAGAATCACTTGAACCTGGGAGGCAAAGGTTGTGGTGAGTCGAGATCGTGCCTTTGCACTCCAGCCTGGGCAACAAGAGTGAAACTCCATCTCAAAAAAATAATAAATAAATAAATACAAAAATTAGGCAGGCGTGATGGCTTGTGTCTATACTCCCAGCTACTCAGAGGGCTGAGGTGGGAGGATCGCTTGAGCCCGGGAGGTCGAGGCTGCAGTGAGCTAAGATCTTGCCAATATCCTCCAGACTGGGTGACAGAGTGAGACCCTGTCTCAAAAAAAAAGAAAAGAAAAATATTCTTTTGTTAATGTGCTGACCTATGCACTGCTTTAAAATTTTGAATCAACAAAGATAGTATCTTTGGGTCCCTTTTACCCCCAGGATCCCTCTTACTCTGGCAGTTTTGAGGGCAGCCCCTACTCTGGCCTGGTCCAAATCCCAACTCCATTTCTTTATAGCAATTTGAGAATGGAACAATACAGGTGGGGAATCCTATTGTCCACACTGTTTCATAATCTGCTTCTTCATCTAGTACATCGTGACTGCTTTTCTACAGTGATAAATCTTCTTTAGGATCATATTTAATGGCCACATGTTGCAGTTCTATAACAGTACCAGAATTATTTAATCAGGTTCCTATTTGTGGTCATTTAAATTCTGTTTTCTTACTGAGATTTTTTTTTTTTTAAAGCATAGCTATAACCAAATCTTTGTACACAAAAAAACAGTTATTTCCTAAAGATAAATTCCTTGAAGTTGGATGGTAGAGCCCAAGGGTATATGCAGAAATCTAAGTGTTTTTTGTTTTTGTTTTTGTTTTTGTTTTTGTTTTGAGACAGAGTCTAGTTCTGTCATCCAAGCTGGAGTGCAGTGGCATAATCACAGCTCACTGTAGCCTCAACCTCCTGGGCTCAGGGGATCCTCTCACCTCAGCCTCTTGAGTAGCTGGGATTACAGGCACACACCATCATGCTTGGCTAATTTTTGTATTTTTTGTAGGAACAGGATTTCACCATGTTGGCCAGGCTGGTCTTGAACACCTGAGCTCAAGTGATTCGGCTTCAGCCTCCTGAAGTGGTGGGATTACAGGCAATGAGCCACCACACCCAGTCTGAGAAGTCGAAGTTTTTTGATAGCCTTAGAATGGTTTGCAGTTGAATGTCCATTTCTTCCCAGCAGCACCGACATTGGATGTTACCTTTTGGTTTTCTTAATGCCACAGCCTGCTTTTACTCCCTGGTGCAGTGTCAGGCCAGAGTTGGCCACTGCTGACCTGTCCACCAACTTAACATCATACTCACTCTTGCCTTGGAATCTCCTGCAGTTCTAGGCCCTCTCCTTCCCACAACCCATCTGCCTAGCCAGTTCTTGCCTCTGCTCACCCCTCTCGTCTTTCTGAAACTCTTTAAGTCTAGTGGTGGAGACAGATGTGCCAATAGGGCAGAGCCCTTCTGAAGTAGTAGGAGCCTAAAGGAGTCTAAGACCTTGCTGCTATGGTGGCATCAGCAGCATGTTGAAGGATGTGCAGCGGTTTGCCATGAAGAAATAAGGCATGGAAGCTCATAAGGAGGCTGTGTGGGAGGCCAGCAGAGTTGCTTGTGAAGGACATTGCTTGCCTTGCTTATAGGTGGCCCGATCTAGGCACCCATGCTCATGCAGTTTTTAAGTTGGGGGCAGAAACTCCAGTCTGGACTAATTACATACACAGTGTCTTTTTCACTACAACCTCTTGCCTTTTCTGTGCCCACTCTACCCTTCTGAGGAACGGTGATCCCTCTTCCCATTCTAGACCCAAGTAGTGGCTTTTGCAGGGATGGCAGTGGTACCAGAGGGCCCTCTTATTAGGGTTGCCAGGTAAATACAGAATGCCCAGTTAAATCTGAATTTCAGATAAACAACAAATAACTTGTGGGGCCGGAGAGGAGTAATAAGTATATTCCAAATATTGCCTGAGAGACATCTTGTATTTTTATTTGATAATTTTTTTATTTTTTAATATTGAGCCCAGGCTGGAATGCAGTGGTGCTATCTTGGCTCACTGCAACCTCTGCCGCCCGGGTTCCAGTGATTGTCGTGCCTCAGCCTCCTGAGTAGCTGGGACTTCAGGCTCGTGCCACCATGCCCAGATAATTTTTGTATTTTTAGTAGAGACAGATTTCACTGTGTTGGCCAGGCTGTTCTCTAACTCCTCACCTCAGGTGATCCACCTGCCTCGGCTTCCCAAAATGCTGGGATTACAGGTGTAAGCCACTGTGCCTGGCCTATTTGATAATTTTACAACCCTATCACTTAAGTCTTTTGGTGAATTCAATTTCTTTCGTTGAGAAATAAAGACTGCTGAGGGGAATAGAGCTGTTTGAAGAACTGTCAGGGCAGTGACGTGGTTGTGCAGGTGGGCACCTGGCATGAAAGAGTGAGGGCATACTGAAAGGGTGGGTGCAGTACTGGTCACATGGCATAGAGCCTTTAACTTGGCTCTATGCCATGTGACCAGTGCTTTGTTTGCTTGAACATACACTTTGAAGGGACCTCACAAAACTGGTTCTCCAGGACAATGTGTGGTTACCTGCTAACTCTGGCTATGGACAGATAAGAAACACACATGGTCAAAAGTCAACCTTTGTTTAAAGTTTCTAAGATTAAAAATAAACCCCTGCCAGCCGTGGGAGTCTCTGTAAGGCTAAACACACCCTCCCTCAATAGCAGGGTGTTCTCAGATTTCTGCAGAAATAACTATGCCAGGCCAGTTGTGGTGGCTCACGCCTGTAATCCCAACACTTCGAGAGGCTGACATGGGAGGATCACGAGGCTAGGAGTTTGAGATCAGCCTGGGCAACACAGCAGGACTCTATCTTTTATTAAAAAGAAAGAAAAAAAAATTATGCCAAAGTCTTCCCAAGACACCTCTTAGTAACATGCTAAAAGGTGGTTTGTTGACTTTCTCTTAGGCAAAAAGGACAGATTTTTGGGCCCAAGATTTTAATTAGAATTGCCTTCCCCAGAAGAAATTTAGTAAAGTTAACAGTGTTTCCTTACTCTCACCACTGTTTGGTGACACTGTTTGACTTGATAGTTCTAGTGCTGAGTAATAGTATCTTCTCATGTCACTGTCTGTAAAACCATTACTACACTATTGGCTGATGATTATCTATCGTTTTTTTTTTTTTTTTGAGATGGAGTCTCGCTCTTGCTCTGTCACCCAGGCTGGAGTGTAGTGGCGCCATCTCAGCTCACTGCAAGCTCCGCTTTCCCAGGTTCACGCCATTCTCCTGCCTCAGCCTCCTGAGTAGCTGGGACTACAGGCGCCTGCCACCGCGCCCGGCTAATTTCTTTTTGTATTTTTAGTAGAGATGGGGTTTCACTGTGTTAGCCAGGATGGTCTCGATCTCCTGACCTCGTGATCCGTCCACCTCGGCCTCCCAAAGTGCTGGGATTACAGGCATGAGCCACCGTGTCTGGCCATTTTTTTTTTTTTTAGAGACAGTCTCTCTCTGTCACCCAGGCTGGAGTTCAGTGGCGTGATCTCGGCTCACTGCAACCTCCGCCTCCTGGGTTCAAGCAACTCTCCTGTCTCAGCCTCTTGACTACAGGCACATGCTGCCACTCCTGGCTAGTTTCTTTTGTATTGTAGTAGAGATGGGGTTTCACCATGTTGCCCAGGTTGGTCTCGAACTCCTGAGCTCAGGCAATCCGCCTGCCTCAGCCTCCCAAAGTGCTAGGATTACAGGCATGAGCCACCGTGCCAGGCCTGATTATCTCTTCACACTGCCTCACAGCAGAGTTCAGGAATTTACCATTTGAGTTAAGTGAAAATACGCTAAGATTCTTAGAGGAAGGATGCTAGACAGATGCAGGTTGAGTATTATAAATAAGTCACAAGAACAGATTTCACTTTCTCCTCTTTCCCAAGCCTTAAGATGATTAACTTGAAGAGTCCACAACTCTTCCACTGTTAAGAATAGTCAAGGAGTAAGTCGTAGACAGTTTTATAGACCCACTCATAGGTGACTTGGTAGGCTCCAGGTCACACAGGTCACTGGGTACTTGGGTTCCAATCACAGCTATTCTACCATTGTTGTAAACATACTTTAAGCAAGAGGAACATACAGTCATCAAAAGGTCAGTGGTGCTGATGTTTTCCAGTCTAGGTAAGATCTCAGAAGGGCTATAAACCTCCTCACTGCCAGGCATGGTGGCTCACAGCTATAATCCCAGCATTTTGGGAGACTGAGGTGGGAGGATTGCTTGATGTCGGGAATTCATGACTACCCTGGCTAACAAAGTGAGACCCTGTCATTTCAACAAAAAAATTTTTAAAACCTTCTCACTCCAAATAGTTATGTAAATAAAATATGTGAAACACGTTCATCAAAAGTGACAAAACCATAGTGCCTGAAATCTAAAACAAACATTTCTTCTTTCATGATCTCAAAATCTATTGAATTCTTTTAAAATTCTAAGTCCCACAGTAAAACTTCTAATTAAAGTAAAATTAACATGGTAGAAAACATTCCATCTTCGGCAGATTAAATCTAACATGTATTCATTTATCAACAAATAGTAGGTGGGCAAGAAGCAGGCAATGAGTCAATAAACCAATAAGCAAAATTAGTAGACCCATAAATTAACTGGAAAATAACCTGTGATCATTCAGTGGTCTTTGTGGAGCAGGTAAACATTTTAAATCACAAAACAGCTAGCTTGAGTTGCTAGATGTCCTTTTAAAAGTTTGATGGTTAAAATGTAACTTTTACCATGATGTGGATCTATACTAGGTTTAGCTGCCAACTCCCATTTGCACAAGTCCTAATTATCTGCTAATCATATGTAATAAATTATACTGTCAGAAATTCATCCTTCCAGTTGAGCTCATATATCTCTTCCCACTTCCAGGTTTCCCTCCCAAAAGGAAAAGGGCACTTGAGTAAATTTTATTCCTGGAGTTCATCTTTCAAATGGGTCTGGAACAAAGTGGAGTTTACCTTGGACCACTGAGGGTGGTGAATAATGAAACTACATGCCAAGGCCACAGACTTGTCAGGGACCTGCAAACCTTTAGAAGGATCAGAAGACAATGGAGAATGCATTGTCTTCTACAGGGGCCGAAGAAGTGTCGGTTATCATGACAATTCGTTTCTCATTGCAAAATTGTATTGGTTCACTACAGTCTCAAAGAGCCTCTAGTAAAAGAAAAACTACCAACTTCAGTTGCATTTACATGTAGTTATGTAGCTAAAGGTATATATTCTTTTAAAATAAACACTATTATGATAAAAATTCATTCAACCAATTCTGCATAAACCATTTCTATCCCATAAAGGATATATATGCTAACTCAGTCCCTGGATTCTTTAGTATGTTTTCATGTATGTATTTTTGAGACAGGATGTCTGTCATTCTGTTACCCAGGCTGGAGGGCAGTGGTGCAATCATGGCTCACTGCGCCTTGACATCCCAGGCTCAAGCAATCCTCTCACATTTGCCCTCCAAGTAGCTGGGACTACATGTGTGCACCACAAGGCCTGGCTATTTTTTTTTTTTTTTCTTTTTTCATTTTTATAGAGACAGGGGTCTTCCTATGTTGCCCGGGCTAGTCTTGAACTCCTGGGCTCAAGCAATTCCTTCATCTTGGCCTCCCAGAGTGCTGGAATTACAGGCTTGAGCCACCTTGCCTGGCAATGTTTTTATTTTGATATGATTTCAAACTTACGCAGCAGTTGCAATAATAGCATAAAAAAATTCCCTTATAGCCTCTATCCAGATTCACCTGTTATTTCCTTTTCGCTCCAGTTGCTTTATCATTTGTGCTGTCTCTGCTCATACATATTTTTTAACCATTTGAATGTAAATTGCAGGCATCTTGTCCCTTTACCCGTAAATACCTCATTGTGTTTCATCTAAAATCATTTTCTTATATAATCATAGCACAGTTATCAAAATCAGGAAATTTGACACACAGCAGATCCTGTTATCTAATCCACAGTCCATATTCAAATTACAGCTTTTGCCCCAGTAATGTCCTTTATAGGAATTTTGGTTTCTCATTCTAGGGTTATGCATCGCACTTAGCCGTCAGTGTGCATTCTGTGATCATTACAACTTATTTAGGTTGAAAGAAAGTGCCGTTTGCTTTTGTTCACTCCAAGGCAAGGTCATTTCTTAGATTTAATTCCAAAGTTGATGAGCATCAACAACAAAATGTCGATTGTGGTTTGTTCTTGAGACATTCTCATTTGAGGTGCTAGCAGGTATTTTGCTAACAATTTCAGCTATTTCCTAGGAGGTAAGCCGATTTAAGCAATGTGGTTACCTCACAGACATGCTTCTGCTGTGGAGCACATGCTCCTTCCTCCCATTGAGTAGATTGTTGATTGTTGGGTTCAGTAAATCATTCTTGAATTGCATGGAATCAGATTTAATTAAATAGGTTAAGTGACTTGTTCTAAACCAGTCACAGCATCCATGACCTTCACTAGCACCATGGCTAAGAAGGCTTATTTTGCTTGTATACTAATTTCATAAGTAAACATAATATGACTGTGTTCATTAGGTAAATAACAGGTGTCTTGTGTTTGACTGTGTGCGGACATATCTTGTTGTGTGTATTTGTGTATGAAGGGGTTTCTCTGCTGAAAAGGGAAAAACCCTGCCTAAATTCCAACTTAAATACAACCTTCAAACCCCACACCCAGGAAAAGAATGGGAACTATTTGCTGCTTTCTGCAAAGACCTAAAAATGAGGGTCCGGATTACACATTGCATCTCAATGGCAGAATACATTTGCACAAGACTTTTGAGTCACTGCAACATGAAAAGTTTCTAAAGAGAAGTCAGAAATGGGATTTCAACATCTCTTTGTTTCTCATTCTGCTGGGCCATCATCTACCTCCCCTTTTTTTTTTTTTTTTTTTTTTTTGCGAGATGGCATTTTGCTCTTGTTACTCAGGCTGGAGTGCAATGGCACAACCTTGGCTCCCTGCAGCCTCTGCTGCCCAGGTTCAAGTGATTCTCCTGCTTCAGCCTCCTGAGTAGCTGGGACTACAGGTGCCCACCACCACACCCGGCTAATTTTTTTTTGTATTTTTGGTAGAGACAGGGTTTCACCATGTTGGCCAGGCTGGTCTAGAACCCCTGATCTCAGGTGATCCACCCGACTCGGCCTCCCAAAGCGCTAGGATTACAGAAGTGAGCCATCACGCCCGGTCCTACCTCCCTATTTTCTTCTTTAGTTTTCAGGGTGTGTGTGTATGTATGTGTGTGTGTGTTTTCTTTAGAGAGGTTTACTTAAAACTAATTCCCCCTGGGGAAAATGAGCACATATTTCCCTAAGGAGAAATCTCATTTATAGCTGTGGTCTTGTCCCAGGAGACACAGGCAGCCCACTGCGAACCAGCCCAAGAGCCTTCTCTCAGTAACAAGAGGATACAGCTAAGAACCAGACATCTAAAGGAAAGCCCTCCCCAGCCCAAACGCACAAGTCCTTGACCTTTTCACATTTTGTGGAGCAAGCCCTAGCTAGAGTGTGAAGTGAAACCTCAGGACTTTCTTGCCAGATCCCAGAGAAGGCTGGGAGGGCCTAATGGCTGGTTACTGATTTGTGAGATGCTGCTGCTGTATTCCTCGGGGAGTGGCACTTTCAGGTCTGTTTTTCTCTCCTTGCAAACCAAAGAAGTTAATATTAGAACGTGTTTCCAAAAACAGTGTATCTGTGGACTCTGGGTTTTATGTGTGTTGGGTTGGGGGCCAGGGCTGAAGGCAGACGTAAATTATTTGTTTAGTTTTCTCAAAATATTGATTCTTTGACTCCTGAGCTGTTGTGTGCAGTGAAAGAACCCTGGAGGGGCAGCCTGGGAATGCAGGGCTCTGCCCCTTGTGAAGCCACAAATGACCACAGGGCCCTGACCAGTCAGCCACACTCTGGGAGCATCCAGCTTCTAGTAAGTAAAACGGGCAGAATGAGCTCCCTGGTCTAACTCCATGCTTTGCTAGCGATCATGTTCTGGTTGTGTGGCAGGGCTGGCATTCCTGAGTTGCCCTGGTAGTGCTCATTGGGTGGGGCAGTGACCCACTGGACCTGCTGGCATGGGCCCCTCCTTGCAACTGTGATTGTGGCTGCCTGGAAGACAGGTTTTGTCATTCTTGAGCATTGGAATGAGTGGTTCTCATCAGAGTTAGTGGTTCTCAACTGGGGCCATTTTGCCCCCTAGGAGACATTTGGTTGTCACAACTGAGGGGCAGGGGGTGGTTACTATTGGCATCTAATGAATAGAGACCAAGGATGCTGCCAAACATCCTACGGTGCACAGCACAGCCCCCACAACAACGAATTATCAGGTCCAGAATGTCAATAGTACCACTGTAGAGAAACTCAAAATAAACTCCATTGTCAGGAAAGTCCCTGACCTGCCTTCTCCTTTAGGTAGGTTGGTTGTTTTTAGAGACGGAGTCTCACTCTGTTGCCCAGGCTGCAATGCAGTGGCACGGTCTCAGCTCACTGCAACCTCTGCCTCCTGGGTTCAAGTTATTCTCCTGCCTCAGCCTTCCAAGTAGCTGGGATTACAGGTGCATGCCACCACATCCGCTATTTTTTGGTAGTGACAGGGTTTCACCATATTGGCAAGACTCGTCTTGAACTCCTGACCTCAAGTGATCCACCTGCCTCAGCCTCCCCATGTGCTGGGATTACAGGTGTGAGCCACCGCACCTGGCCTCCTTTAGGTTTTATCCCCTCTGTTTCCTCCACTCACCCTGTGCTAGAACCAGATGGAACAACTCCAACCACAATCCACTTGTCTACAGTAAAGCTTTCCTTACCCTGTCCTCCTCACCCTGTCCCACCGTGAAATCACCTGTTGCCCTCCTGGTCTTCCTTTACGCAGTTGTTAAATTTATTATATGGTTTTTCTCAACTGGAAATACCACAAGGGCAGGATCCACAGCTGATTCCTTCTGTGTGCTCTAGGATAGAGGTTCTCAGCCCTGGAAACCCTTAGAAACCCTTGGAGCTCTTCAAGAAAACACAAGCCCAGGCCAGACGCGGTGGCTCAAGCCTGTAATCCCAGCACTTTGGGAGGCCAAGGCGGGTGGATCACAAGGCCAGGAGATCGAGACCATCTTGGCTAACACGGTGAAACCCCGTCTCTACTAAAAATACAAAAAACTAGCCAGGTGTGGTGGCGGGTGCCTGTACTCCCAGCTACTCGGGAGGCTGAGGCAGGAGAATGGCATGAACACGGGAGGCGGAGTTTGCAGTGAGCCGATATTGCGCCACTGCACTCCAGCCTGGGCGACAGAGCAAGACTCTGTCTCACAGAAGAAAAAGAAAGGAAAAAAGAAAACACAAGCCCAAGGCCAGGGGCCAGTGAGGCTTGGCTTTGCTGCTCAGAAGCACCTAGACAGTTTTACATGCACCTAGACACTTTTACATACAGTCTTGGGGAATTCACAAACCCCTGAAGCCCCTCCCTCGGATCCCTGGATAAGAGCCCGTGATGAAAGTGGCAGAACACCCATGGTGCTCTGCATGCCATTCCAGAACAATGCCAAGACTGCTTGAAGTCGTGTGTGTGTGTGTGTGTGTGTGTGTGTGTGTGTGTGTGTGTGTGTAGGGGGTTAAAGTTTAGACTTTAGTCATCATAAAAGTAGCACCAGTGGTTATGAAGACATGAACCTTACCCATAATGGAAAGAGAAGGAATAGAATGCCATGAAATTTCTGCTTGTTTAGTAAAAGCAGAGTAAGCACCTAAGGCTTTAAAACTATTTATTTAAGTTAATAGAGGATGTAGCAAGATCCTTATGAAAAAACATGAGATCATTGTCCACACAAATGCAAAGTAATGCCTTTTCTATATGTGCAGTTTGGGGAGGTTCCCTGTTCTGTATATTTGGGTGAAAAGAAGTGTTGAATATGTGACTTGTAAGGCAAACCAAATAATTCAGAGTATAAATACTCCTACTCGAGTGGGGAAAGTTATAAAATGATTGCCAGATGATACATATTTGCTGTAAATGTTGAGTTTGTCATGAATGAGGAGTGGTTTGGAGCTTTGGGCAGAGGTGCAGGTGGTACCTTTCTGGTTGCCATTGGCCAAAGTTCATCTCACTCCTGGGATTATACCTGGGTGGCTATGGGGAACAGTTCGTTTTGAAACATCTTCAGATATTGAGAGCTTGTTTCAAGAATCTGCCAGGCTCTGGGCTAGTTCTTGCTATTTTTACTGTGTGTGTGTGTGTGTGTTTTAAACTCTGGACAGAAATGTCTCACCCATCACTCACAAAAGAACATTAGCAGGCTCTGTATTCCTAGCCACACCCTAAATTTAAAACACAGTTAACAGGGATTTGTTTTTCAGGCCTTATAAAGTAAGGAACACAAAGTATAAATACGCATGGATAAATGAATTTGTTTCTCCTGAGTGAGTTTTTTTACACCCAGGCTTTAAAAGTTAGTTCAGAGTTTTAAAAGATGAACAAACAATTCCTATGGGCAAAGGAAGTAACAGTGAAACATTTCTGCCAATTTCTGTTGAATATCATAATCCGCTTAGGTATGGGGAAGTGAGGGTTGGAGGATGAGCTGCATTTCTTTCTTTAAGCCACTCTCCTTTCCGATTAGGGGAGACTAATCCCCCTGAGAGTGGAGACTGTCATCTTTGCTTCGGAATCCTCTGAGTGACTGTAACTTAGCATCTTGTATGGAGAAGGCACATAGTGCATACTATCTGCTTGTTGCTAGTGATAAATTCATCTATAAAGGTTGGAATTTGACCGACTTCCAGTTTAAAAGGGGGATTATTCCATAAAGCAGGGTAGAGAAAAGCAAAAACAGCCGTGGTGGTTTTTTTTTTTTTTTTTTTTTTTTTTTTTTTTTTAGCAACTGGACATAGCATTTTAGAAAAATGACCTGGCCCTGTCCTTATTTGGTGCCTTCATGTGTCGGTGGAGCAGGGAATCCAAGTGTGGTAAGCCAGACAGTTCCCCTGCCATTCTGTGCTCCAGGGGTATAAGGCTGACACCTAGTTTCACCCGAAAAGGTGATTCAGGTTTATTAATTCTTTATAGAACCACAGCTTAGTACTCAGGGCAGGTGTCTACCTGTGGGCTGATTCTCCATCTGGTATCTAGGAATTAACACTGTCATCCTGTGAGAGTTAGGAGCAGAAGTTCAGTTCCTCTTGGTGTGGTCTTTTGCCACGGCAGGTATGATTTATCCATTAGGAATGTCATCCCAAGTGCAAGGGAGAAAAATATTTTGTTCTCTTACCCTATTAAGGCAGTGTCTGAGGGGCAGACTGATCATGTCAACAAACTCGTCTAGTTCTGCTTCCTCCCGGGCCTGTTGTGAGGACCTGACATACCTGGCCATGAAGTGATGTGCTTTTGAATCGGAGAAAGTGTTGGGGGTCAGTGAGCTTTGAGAGGAGGGTTAGGCCCTTCTCATTTTAACCTCTACTGACCAGAACCAGACTGACCGGCAGTCTTATGAGTTAGTTAAGTAGCTCTTGAGTGTGATTTCCTTCCAACCAAAAAATATGGGCAAAGCCCCCCAGAGGAAAGGTCAAAAGGATACAGTGGGGTAATATTTCTAGCAGTATGAAGGGGTCTCCAGGCCTCTGCTGCCCTAGCCTGGTCATGCCAGCAACAAAGAGCAAGGAACCAAAGGGCAGCCTTCCCCACGGCCTGCCTACCAGTCACCAGTTTGAGCCAGGAAGCAGTGGAGGGGGACAATAGAATTCTACTGTTGTTCATATTGTCTATATGTGAAAACTAATCTGGGGATAATATAATAATCCTTGCCCAACCCCATCCCCATCCCCAAACAATTGAATTCTTTAAAAAACAGCTTCACAGAAAATATGGGGAAGACCAGATTTTACAGGGCTTACTCAACAATTTTGAGATGTGCGTAGTAAGAGAACTTTAGTTCGCATCCTTTTGACAGCAGAATAGGGGGCATGGAAAACAGCATGTTTCTGGTTCAGGAAAATACCCTTGATTTTATGCATGACAGCATTGATGATGAGTAGAGACTGAGACTTTTAGTCTTGAATATTTCACTTGTTTTGAGCAAAAGTAGTTAAGAACACAGTTTAAGCCCAGGAAAACGCAGTAGTTAAGTACTTATAGAGGGTTGAAGCAATAGAAGTTTTGAGAAGGCCCAATGGCTCAATGCATTTCTTTCTCTGCAGTATGCCACCACGGGCTGTTCCCTGACCCTGCACCATACGGAGAAACCAGAACATGAAGACATCTGTGAATACCGTCCCTACTCCTGCCCTTGTCCTGGTGCCTCCTGCAAGTGGCAGGGGTCCCTGGAAGCTGTGATGTCCCATCTCATGCATGCCCACAAGAGCATTACCACCCTCCAAGGAGAAGACATCGTCTTTCTAGCTACAGACATTAACTTGCCAGGGGCTGTCGACTGGGTGATGATGCAGTCATGTTTTGGCCATCACTTCATGCTGGTGCTGGAGAAACAAGAGAAGTACGAAGGCCACCAGCAGTTTTTTGCCATCGTCCTGCTCATTGGCACCCGCAAGCAAGCTGAGAACTTTGCCTATAGACTGGAGTTGAATGGGAACCGGCGGAGATTGACCTGGGAGGCCACACCCCGGTCGATTCATGACGGTGTGGCTGCTGCCATCATGAACAGCGACTGCCTTGTTTTCGACACAGCCATAGCACATCTTTTTGCAGATAATGGGAACCTTGGAATCAATGTGACTATTTCTACATGTTGTCCATGATGTGACTTTCATAAACCATCAAAATTATTTGGGCATAGTGCTCTATGTTTAATAAAGGTTTTTATAGATGTTTTATTCCATATGTCTTCACAAGTCAGGACCCACAATTACCCGTGTTTTGTTTGAACAGCAGTTTCCTATCTGGCTTCAACCCAACAAAGTTCATTAACCTGGGATGAATGGGGTTGGCCTGTTGGTAATTTGGAGGCTGTTCTGTGATCTAAAACAACTCTTATTAAATTGTATTTACTCCCTAAACAACACTTGACAGGCTGTTGCACAGGGCTTCTATAGATCAGTGTGTCAGGAACGGGAGGCCCCTGCCTGCCTGCCTTCCCGTATTGGTCCCTTGACATTGACAAAAGCACAGTGACTGTCAGCAGATTCCTTTACTTTTGTTTGTGGGATGTAGGAATTGTTTTAATGCATTTTAAACAGTGTTTCTCAAATTGGATGGCTGGCTAATAAGACACTGAATCACCCGGAGTGCTTATCTTAAAATTGCAGATTTAGGGAGCCTGCCAATTTAACAGTCTCATCAGGTGATTCTTTTCAACAGTAATGTTTGAGAATTAATGGGTTAAATTGTAGGAAAGGGTCCAGATTTTAAAGGTGCTTTAAGGTTGCCCTCTGCCGATACTGTTTGTCTTTCTACTGTTTCATCCCCTAACCTCCCCCAACCCTCAAATTAAAACTAGAACTATAGATCCACATGAACACACACATGAGATTTGGTCACTCACCTATGTTTTGGGTGGATTGCCTAGGAAAGCAAGTCATATGGCCATTGATAGTTCTCATGTAATTAGTTTTGCTCACCACTAGTACAGATGACCCGTTTACACATGGCTTCCTTCGGAAGCCCTCGTCGACAGTAGCTGGTGTGAAAGACTAGGTCAGTAGAGTTGGAAAAGCTTTATAACCGGTGTGTCATATGCTTGCTATTTAAAGCTGTGTGTTGGTTTTGTTTTTCTGCCACATTCACTAGTTTTTTAATAAATATTTTCCAAAAATGGATGTTGTGCTTCATTTCTCTAATTGAATAATGGGTATTTATTGAGCATCTACTGTGTGCAAGTGCAGTGAACCTTCATCACTACATCTGGGGTTGGAACTTTCACTGTTTCCACTGTGGAAACAGTCACTGGGCCAAGTCATGGCACGGGTCCATGACAGCATTGGGGTCCGGGCTCACGTGTCTGAACCACTGAATGTCAGTGCTGCAGGTCTCCTCCCAGGGCTGACGTTTCTGTCTGATGGTGCCAGCAGCTGTGCAAGAAGAGGATTGCTCCTGCTTTACAGAGTCAGAAGGAAGATGCTTGGCCAGTGCTGACATCCAGAGTGCTAGGTTGATCCAAGGTGACCCACTCCCTCAGTCCCAACCCTAAACTCTCAAAAGAATTCAGAGGATTAGGGCCAAACGCTCAGCAAGGATTGAAGGCTGCTTACTTCAGTGTCCCAGTTTCCTTTTTTTGTTGTTTTTGTTTTTGAGACGGAGACTGGAATGCAATGGCATGATCTCAGCTCACTGCAACCTCTGCCTCTGGGTTCAAGCAATTCTCCTGCCTCAGCCTCCCGAGTAACTAGGCCTAGAGGCCTATGCCACCCCACCCGGCTAATCTTTGTATTTTTAGTAGAGATGAGGTTTCTCCATGTTGGCCAGACTGGTCTCGATCTCCTGACCTCAAGTGATCCACTTGCCTCAGCCTCCTAAAGTGCTGGAATTAAGGCATGAGCCACCATACCTGGCCCTCAGTGTCCCAATTTCATTAGCATACTACCAAGTGGAGGTGATGGCTTTGGAGTTCACTTTGTTTTTTAAGTGAGATACAGTGCTGAGTTTTTAGCTAGCATAGGGCTCTGGCATTTAAAGAATTGCTAAAGTAACCTCTTCTAGGCTGTTCTTCAAATAAAAGTGAAAAACAGAGCCCTGCACAAAAGTAGGGGTTTACAACATTTGTGATGAATGAACGAAAACCACAACTCTTATCACTAAGAAAGTCACATTTCAAGTCAGTATACAGAGGGACCTGTGAAGGTGAAACTAGGATCCAGGAGCAGGAGAACCTTGACCCTCAGGACCAGAGCCAGTCCAGATACGGCCTCCAGGGCCCTCACGGCACCCACACAAGGTGCAGCGTGCATACACTAGCCAAGCTTGGCAGCATCACTTCATGTCCACAGCTTACCCTCTTGTTACGTGTGATAGAGGAATCAGGACTGATTGGTTAACAGTGCATAAAAGGCAAAGCTGTAAACAAAAGACATGAAGAAGGAGAAAGTGGACCCGAGTTATTCCAAAAGCACAAAAAGAGTTTTAGCCCAAAGAGGTAAAGTGATGGGCCAGCAGCCACACAGTGCACTAGTGGCAGCACTGGTTCTAGAATTCAGGCTTCTTGGTTCCCCATTCAGACTTGCTCCTAGAACTTAACAAATGAAAAAGTTGTAGGCAACGCAACTCTGAACTTTTATTTTCCAGAGTTACGTAGTTCCCTTTCATCTCTGTCACTGGAAATCTGTAAACTTAACCTTTACTCTTGACTTTCTTGAAACTGTGCATTTTCTACCAGAAAATAAAAATCCCCAGGTTACTCCCTGTTTTAACAGGAAGTGAAAATAGCAAAAAAAGAGTATGCAAAGTGAAATGCCTTTTTATACAGTTCCAATTGCAAATGCAATTTAAAACATGATGAGTACATTCCTTGGCTTGTTGCTTTAAAAAAAGAAAGAGAGAAAAAAAAAAAGAAAAGCAATGATAGGCATTTGTCAAAACTCATCACGTGGTCCACTTAAGTACCATATTTTAAAAAATAAGAATATTTTATCTTTCCTGTCCTAGTTCAATATTCTAATTTGATAATCTGGTGATGACGATGGTAGATTAAGCCTGTGTCTTATGACACATGAGTCATTCTAAAGAAAAAAGGGTTCTCAAAATACCTTGGGAGAAAATGTTAACAGTCATTAATTCTGGGTGCCTAGAACCTGGGTATATGTTACAGTATTAATTGCATTGTTCTATGTTTTTAATTTAAAAAAAAAAAAAAAAAACAACCTTGAGATTAAGGGTTCCCAATGTTCTTGTAAGGAGGAATTGGTCTTGGTTTCCCTGAATCCAGAAGACTTAAAGGATTGAGACAGTGGAGTTCTTAGAGGGAACTGTCCAGGGGATTATGGGATACTTCAGAGAAGAGGCACCGAAGCATCAACCATCTTGGAACTCTGCCAACTAGAACCTCAGACTCAACTGACACATCCAAACTAATGGCCGAGTGTCTCTTTTAGCAGCATCAAGCAACTCCCTTACAATACCACCCAAAGTAATTTTCCTGAAGAAATTCTCCTTGTATCTAATTTCATTCAGGTTCTTGGGGCTTGCCAAGTAGCCAGCAAAGTGACCTTAACTTGGTCAGTTGACCTCTCTGGTCCTAAATTTCCTAATCTGCAACATTTGAAGGTTTATTTTCTAAGTGTTTTTACTTTAGTACTAATTTCTGTGAGACAGTCAAGCTATTCAATGTTAGGTTGAGGTACGTAAATCACTCCTGCCAGCCTGTGTACGAGGTGGTTCTGGTATCACTGTGGCCCAGCATGTGTCTGCCTATCAGCGTTGGCAGGTGAGTCATGCTCCAGCTACCTCTCAGATTCCCATGGTTTAGAGCTAGGGGTGGTGCCTGGGTAGAGGGACCAGTTTTGCTTTGTGGCTCTCGCTTGAGAGACCCTTCCTGATTCATGCAGGCTGTGCTTGAAAGTATGATTATAATTTCACTGACCTGTGAAAGGGAGGCAAGAGTGCTTAAAGGGAGAAATCTAATTCCCTGTATTATTAAACCTTCTACTAATTTGAAGCTTAAAATCTCTTATTTGTGAATATCATTAATGTGTCTTGGAGTCTTCAAATGACAAGCAGAAAGAACTTTGATGCCATCGACACCAACACCCACCACCACTACCATTTTACAGAATAAACAAGTAAGATCTACAGAGGGAAATGCACTGGCCCCAAACCACACTGCTGGTGAGAATTTTCTGTGATGATGACATGGTGTCTTCTGTATTGAGTAAAAGGGAAAAAAAGTACAGAACAGCTTAAAGTACAAGCCAACATTTTACCATGACTAAGGGAAGTGGCTCCCAGTCTTGATTCCCCATTTCCATTGCCACCATTTGGGCCAGGACCACTGACAGGGCTCCTAACTGTTTGTCCTCCTTTCTCTGCCTGCTCCAATCTATTCTACACATAGGCAACTAGAGGCTCTTTTGACGTGAAAATTAGTGGCATCACAGCTCTTCAATATTCTCTTTTGGTGCACCCTGTTTTTTCCCTTCATGGCACCACAATTGCGATTACATATTTTTGTTGTTGTTGTTCAGCGCCTGCCACCCCTTGACAACCTGCAGGGTAACAGAGACAATGAAGTCCCTGGCACCTAGGCACCCAATTAATATTTGAATGAATAAATAACTACTAACAGGCTAGTGTAAGAGCAGCATTGAAGTCAACACTCTAAGAGTTAAGGTTTTCTGTTTTTGTACCAAAAGTCCCTGGGGAAATTACGCAAGTAGGCAGGGAACAGAGATGGGGAGATAATCTAACAATCCAGAGAAAGGAAGAAACAAAGGGTTTCTCTGCCCCCGTCATCCTCCAGGCAAGGTCACAAATGCTGGTTTGAAGGTTCTGAGCCTTGAGATTTTTTATGTCATGGAGTCACCTGACATTCAGATCAAAGGCCGACTCCGCTCTATGTTTGATGATCCTTGCAGCAAGCACAGATCAAGGTTCCCAAGACCTGCAGCAACTGGATTACAAGATTAGATCAGTTTGCAAAGTCCACCAAGATCACAGCATTTGCCATCCATTAGGTACCTATTGCGTGCAAAGTGCTTTGTCTGTATTAACCCATTTAAGCCTCTCAATAAAGTAAGTGTTTGTTATCCCCATTTCGGAGTTGAAGAAATGAAGGCTCAGAGAGATTAAGTAATTTGCCTACACTCACACAGCTGGTAAGAAACAGAATTGGAATATGAACCCACTGCGGAGTCCACGCCCCTTCACCATATCACATGATCCATCATTATTCTTGTTTGGCTTTCACATATTTTGACCACCGGCAGAAATATTGCTTATTTGTAACAGATAAAGATGAACAAGATGGAGGGGTGCAGGATGCTTGGTGAATACGGAACATACCACCTGTGCTTTGGAACTGCCTTACCCACTGTCATGGCATGCTAGAAAGGGATGGAGACCTAGAAATGGTTCAGACCCTCACTAGTTAAAGTGTGGTCCGTGCATCAGCGGCATCAGCATCACCTGGGAACTTGTTAGAAATGCAGCATCTCAGGCTCCACCCCAGACCTCCTGACCAGAATCCGCATTTTAACACAGTATGCAGGTGATGTGGATGCATGTTCAAGTTTGGGAAGCACTGGTCGGACCAAAGGTTATCACCCCACATGTCCTTTAGAATCACGTGGGGAACTTTAAAGAATGCCAGGACCTAAGTTAGAATTCTTGGCAGTAAGGCTGAGCTTCTGTGTGCTTTTTAAAGCTTCCCAGAAGGGACTAGCACACAGTCAGGGTTGAGAACCTCTGACCCAGTCCAACCTAACTGCCTTATTTTCTCTTGTATTTCTCATCCAGCCACTGAGACAAGTGAAGTGACCTGTCAACACTGTAGACTGAATAACCAGGGAAGGCTGAGGAATGCAAGTGAATGTAAAAACCACCTGGAGGGAAGCATTGCAGCAAGAAAGGAACAGCAAGTGCAGAGGCCTGAGGCAGAACCAGCGGGGAAAATGCTTTGAGGTGAGGCAGGTAAGGAGCTACAGCCTTGCGCTGTGAGGCCAGCTAGGGGTCTGGGTTTCTTTCCAGGTACAATGGGAGGCCACTGGAGAGTTTCAAGGAGCATGGATTATGGGATTCGGGGTGAGCTGTAGGTGCTCAATTGGAAAAACAAAACAAAAACAAAGATTGTAAAGTGCAGGAATGGAAGCATTTTGGAAGCTATTGCATTTCACCCAGTGAAACCTGATTATGGCTTGGACAGAGTGAGCAAAGGTGGAGATTAACAGAAATGGGCAGGTTTGGGCTATGTTTTCAAGATAGAGTTAACAGGAGTTGCTAAAAAGTTGGATGGGTGGGAGAGGTGTGATGATTATAGGAATAAGAAAAGAGAGAATCAACGATGATCACTCCTAGGCTTTCATCCTGAGTAAATGGGTAAAAAGTTCCATGTATTGGGGCAGAGACTGGTGAAGGAGCCAGCATGGGGCAGAAATCTAGAGAGACACATGGCTGAAGACATCAACCAGACAGTTGTTTGAATGAGCTTAGAGCTCTGAGAGAAGGCCAGGATGGAAACACCAAAATGTGTGCACCATCACTGTATGTATGGTGTTTAAGCTGTGGGGTGGAAGTGAGAAGACCCGGGGGTTTGGGCGATGGAGGTAGGTGCATACAGACAGAAAAGAGGGTGGGACTCAGGCCTATCTCCTGGGACTGCCAACCTTTTAGAGGTCACATGAGGAACCAGAGCCTGGAAATGAGGCTGGATAGAAGGAGTGGCCATCAAGATGAGGGGAACTCCTAGAGAATACAGCATCACAGAACCCCAGGAAAAAAATCTGGCTCAAGTTGAACAGAGGAGTCAGCTGCTGAGAAGACAATCGAGGTCGTGGCGAGGTGTCAAGAGCAGTCTCATGGAGTGGAGAAGACAGAAACCCAGAGTAGAGCAGATGAGGGAGAGAACAGGGCATGGGTGAGGAGAGGAGGCAGGAGCTATAGCTATAGAGCTATAGACAAGGAGCTATAGACAAGGCTTTTAAGAAGTTCTGCAGAGAAGACGTAGAGAAATGAAGCAGTTGCTGCAGGAGAAGAGCGGGATCAATGAAATATTTTTATTTTGCGTTTTAAAAATTGGAGCCACTAGAGCATGGCACTGTGCCAATGGGAAGGATCCAGAAGACAGAGCGAAATGGGTGATGTGGAGAAGAAGGCAATCACAGCAGGGGCAAAGTAATCAGAAAGACAGGTTTCCGGGCGGATTACTTACTTATGCAGTAGAGATGGTCAGGAAACAGCCACTATTGAAATAGAGAGAGGTGGGAAAAAAATCATGCCAACAAGCAAGGGTTGAAGCAAATTATGTTTAGAAGGCCCTGGTGAGCGAGTCTGTGTATATCCAGCCCTGAACAGGAGAAAGGCACTGGCTGCAGCTCAGCCTAGAACATCCCAGGCGTCTGAGAGGTTTACGCCTCAGCAAGCTGTGGTATTTTTCTAGGCTCCATGAAAACCTGGATGAAACATTCCTGAGGACCATCCAACACCCTTTCCCTGAGAGACAAGCTGTAAGTGCTGTTGTAGTTACAGATCCAAGTCCCTGGTACATTGATATCAAGTAAGGGCGCCTGCAGCTCAGAAGGCAGTTTCCATTACACTGCACAAGAGTGTGGCTGCCTGAGTCCTAGAATTGCAGTGGCTTCTGCTGACAATGTGAGGAGTAGCTGCCCCGTCCAGAGTGTGGCCCTGCGTGCTGCCCCCTCCCCCTGGAGGGACTGCAGAGAACAGCTTGGAGCGTGCCCTTCCCTTTCCCTTATCTCACCCGCTATGCTAATGCTGCTTATCCCTCAAGATCCCAGTTGTTCCTCCTCAATTCAATACAAACTAATCAACTGCCCTGGGCTTGGTTCTGTACTTTCTATCCTTGATATGGTTTAATTCTCACAAAACACCTTGAGGTGGGTATTATCACTCCCATTAACAAAGAATAAGGTGGGAGCTCAGATAGGCTAAGTAACTTGCCCAAAGTCACACAGCTTGTAAGCAGTGAAAATGGGATTTACACTCAGGAATGTATCCCTTCCAACAGCCCTGCTGCCTGCAAAAGTGACTCAGATATGAACTTTGCAGTCTAGCAGAAGTCTGAAAGCATCAAACAAAGAGGCAACTTACAGTAGCATGAAATATGCAACCACCACTATATCAACTGTGTTTGCAAAGCAAGTTAAGTCAAGGACATACAAATTGCTATGGATTTCAAAGGAAGATTGGAAAAGGCTTCTTGGAGGAAGCAGTACTCGGGTACTCGGGTGTTGGGCAGGATTTTGCAAGGCTGAGGTAGTTAGGAGGATGTGCCAAGAGAGCAGCCTCTTCTGGATCAAGACCAATCCACTGAATGCCTAATTCCAGCCTTGTCCACCACCCATTCACTTCCCAGGGCTTTTCATCTCTCACACTTCCTTTGTCCCTACGTTCTCGATATCCACACCAGGTCAGACACGTAGAAGGTGCCGAGTGAATATTAGAGTTCAGCAGTGTCCTGCCTGGTCCCTATTTCTAATCTATCCTTTAACCCATCCTCATACTAGCTAAATTTCAGGACAAACCCTGCCCACAATAAAAACTACTTCTTCTAGGGAATTTGCCCTGCCCATAGTTCCTGGAACACCACATGAAAAACCCCCACTAATCCACACAGCCACAAACTCATAAGGCAGGCCTCAGCTGATAAGACCTTACCTGGGCCAGCAGTTCATTGGCTGAGCAGCCACCAGTCAGATTCTCTTGAGAGAGTCAAAGACAGTCAGTGGTGTGCACCAGAGTCACACAACCCTGGAAAGTCTAGCAAAGGAAAAGTCCTTTGCACACTAGCAAAGGAAAAGCCATGACGTGGGGGCAAGAGGCCCCAAGGGGTGGAGGGAGCAGCCACCACCGCCCACCCTCCCAGGTCCTAATTCCTCCCCAGGGAGCCCAGCAACACTCCATCTCCTGCTTTGAGGCATCTTGGAGACAGCCTGCTGTGCCTTCACAATTCTTCTTATCACTTTTTTTTAATTTTAGACCATATTTATTCACTCCCACCATCAAAATTGAAGAAAGTAACACACAAAGTTTCTCCCTCCTTCTAATTTTGCTTAATTTTATGATTATTGCTGTCAAGATATATAACCTTTTTTTTTTTCTTTTGAGATGGAGCCTCTCTCTATTGCCCAGGCTGGGGTGCAGTGGCGCCATCTCAGCTCACTGCAACCTCTGCCTCCGGGGTTCAAGCAATTCTCCTGCCTCAGTCTCCAAGTAGCTGGACTTACAGGCGCATGCCACCATGCTCAGCTAATTTTTGTATTTTTAGTAAATACGGGGTTTCACCATGTTGGCCAGGGTGGTCTTGAACTCCTGACCTCAAGCAATCCACCCACCTCAGTCTCCCATATTGCTGAGATTACAGGCATGAACCACTGCACCCAGCCAAGATGTATAACTTTTAAAAAACATTTTATTAAGTAAATTTTCAAAAGGAAGGAGAATAATGTAATGAATTTGATGTGTTAGCACCAACTTCAACCATTATCAACGCTTGGCCAGCTGTGCTTCATCTATACCCTCACCTACATCCACACGTGGATTTCTTTGAATCAAATCCCAGGCATCATGTCATTTCATCTGTATATATTTCAGTACAGAATATCTAAAGATTAGGACTGTGAAACATACTCACAATACTGTTTTTACATCTATAAAAACCATAAAATTTAATATAATCAAATATACAGTCAGAGGTCACATTTCTCTGGTTGATATACAGTCTGTTCGGACTGGGATACATATATAAGATCCTTACATTGCTACTGATAAAATGCTTATGTCTCTTGTAATCTACAGATTCTCCCTCCATCTCTTTTCCTTTCTTGAAATTATTTATTGAAGAACCCAGGGTTCCTATAGCAGAGTTTCCTATAGTCTCATTGCAACCCCAGAATATCATTTGATCAGATTCAGATTTGATTTTTCTTTTTACAAGACTGCTTCAAACCAACCAGGGAACTGTTGGGGGCAGTGGGGGAAGAAGACTGCTTCATAGGTGATGGTGGTGATGGGTACGTCTGTAACACAAAGGACAATGCCTGTTGCTCTCTTCCTCTAACTCTGTCTCTTTTAGTGATATTATCAGCCATTGATGGCTCATATTCACTTATTAGGAATTACAGAATGATCTTTCAAATCTATCATTCCTTCTTTATTAACTGGAAAACTTCTATAGTAACAAAGTCCCTCTTTTCAACTATTTGTTTACCCTAAGGTACATTTTACAAGGGAAAGATAATATAAATGCCTGATTATTTTCCTTCATCAGTCTTCAAAACAATGAGGTAAGTTTTTAGCATCCTTCAAAACTAAAACCAATTAAGTAACATTTTAAAAATATATCGGGCAGGCCAGGCATAGTGGCTCATGCCTGTAATCCCAGCAGTTTGGGAGGCCGAGGCGGGCAGATCATCTGAGGTAAGGAGTTCAAGACCAGCCTGGCAAACATGGTGAAACCTCGTCTCCACTAAAAATACAAAAATTAGCCAGGTGTGGTGGTGCATGCCTGTAGTCCCAGCTACTTGGGAGGCTGAGGCAGGAGAATCGTTTGAACCTGGGAGACGGAGGTTGCAGTGAGCCGAGATCACACCATTGCACTCCAGCCTGGGCAACAGAGCAACACCCTGTCTCAAAAAATAAAAATCATGTCTCTCTCGAAAAAGAATATCATTATAAATTCATGGATTTAAACTTTTTTATGTATTTCAATTCATTGCCATTATTATCCTTGTTGATATTAATACCATTCCATCTTGGCCTGACAAATGCATATTCAGCTTGGTTCCTGAGTGCTTTTGACATGACCACAAATAGCCTTTGATGTTCCAGACTCATCTTGTTCTTTCTCTGCCCTCAACATGTAATCAATGAAGTCTTCAAGGAACCTTGATTTCTTTAGTGTGAAACAATGATTCAAGACCACAGTCTAGGCAGTAGGAGCCCTCTTTATTCAAACTTGAGCCAGTTTGAATGGATTTTCCACCTCAGAACTGAATAGATGTTGACTAGAATTCTCAATGTTTCCACCAAAATAAGTTATAAAAGAAGCAAATCTGGTCACACAAACCTAATTTAATCTCTTCCCTTTTTCAGACAACGGTGCCAAGATATTCGATGGAGAAAGAATAATTGTTTCAACAAACGGTGCTGGGACAACTGGATATTCACATGCAAAAGAATGAAGTTGGATCCCTGCCTCATGCATGTGTGTGTGTGTGTGTGTGTGTGTGTATAAATTTATATGACAGACACTGTCCTTTGTGTCATAGATGTACACATCACCACCATCAGCTATGAAGCAGTCTTCTTCCCCCACTGCCCCAAACAGTTCCCTGGTTGGTTTGAAGCAGTCTTGTAAAAAGGAAAATCAAATCTGAATCTGAGCAGATTATATTCTGGGGCTGTAACGAGACTATAGGAAACTCTGCTATGGGAGACCCGGGTTCTTCAATAAATAATTTCAAGAAAGGAAAAGAGATAGAAGGAGAATCTATAGATTAAAAGAGACATAGGCATTTCATCAGAGGCAATGTAAGAATGTTTTTATTATACATTACATACTATATATTCATTCATTCATTTATCCAACACACATACATACATACTGCTTCCCTACACTATGTCAGGTACTGTTCCACACACAAAGCATCCAGCAAAATGTACAAATTCTAGCCCTTGGCTGGGCACGGTGGCTCATACCTGTAATCACAGCATTCTAGGAGCCAAGGCTGGCAGGTCACTTGAAGCCAAGAGTTTGAGACCAGCCTGGCCAACATGGTGAAACCCAGTCTCAATTAAAACTACAAAAAAATATAAAAAATTAGCTGAGTGTGGTGGTGCATGCCCGTCCCAGCTATTCAGGAGGCTAAGGCACAAAAATTGCTTGAACCCGGGAGGTGGAGGTTGCAATGAGCCGAGATTTCACCACTGCAACTCCAGCCTGGGTGACAGAGTGAGACCCTGTCTTAAAAACAAAATAAACAAACAAAAACTTCTGGCCTTTGTGTTGCTTACATTCTCATGGAGAGAAGAAGGCAATAAACAAAACATATACAAAGATTTTATACAGTATAATACATTGAAGATAGTCAATGCTATGGAGAAAAATAAAGCAGGGAAAAGGGGTGGTCAGTAGGGGAACAGGGGAGAGGAGGGATCGCAGTTATAAACAGAGTGATATTTGAGCAAATGTTTGACGGAGGTGAGGGAACGAAACGTGCAGCTAATTGGAGGAAAAACATTCTAGGCAGGGGAAATAGCAAGTGCAAAGGCCCTGAGGTGTGCATGCCTCGTGTGTTCGAGGAATATCGAGGGAGCGGAGTCTGGGGAAGGCAAGTATGAGCTGAGGTGAGAAAGTGTGAGGAGAGACAGACTCTGCTATTTTATTGGAGCAGAGCACAGCGGCGTGTTTACATCTAAAAAGAGTAGAAATTATTCTGGATGGTGACTCCACAAGGGGAATGTATGCAGCTTGCCTGGTTTAAGATAAGGGTCATAATCAGTGGCAAACGGGAGCCACCACGTACCAACTTGCAACAGTCAAATGTTTAGGAACCTTGAGAGCCAGTTGATAAACACAGCTGTTAGTAAAAATTAAATTCTGGATTTATAATTAAATAAGTTATATTTAATAGTATTATATTTAACAATACATATTTAACAGTAGCAGTATTTAGTACTTAGAAAGTGGTAAAGGCAACAAATTGGGGCTTGATTTATTATTTGTTGTCTAGACTTAGGAAAATGACGAAGAAAATGTTAATAATAGAGCTTTAACTTAGAATCATGTTAACTTGGAACCATTACATTGCAAATAGGACAAAAAGTTAAAGAAATACTTTTCTAGCAGTCAAAAACTATTGCCCAAATCAACAAAGAAGTCACTCACATCACTGATGACATTGATGAACTAGTGAAATGTTGACAAACATCTGAAAGTTAAGGTTCCTTCATTTTAATCTTACAGGTATCAGCCAGCATTTATGTCATAACTACTTGTTTGTCAATATCAACCACAGGTTGGCATACAATATATGCCAAGGGTTCAGCAAAATACAAGCTTCAGAAACAAGGGTTCAGCAAAAAGCAATGAAAACATTCTAAGGGAATCAATAGGCTATATGGAATTTACAGTTTAGAATACTGTATAATTTCTTCTTATTTGTACATTGGGTGCTACAATTCCTTTATATCAGTAAGATTTATTTGACACTTGCATGTGTTTAAAAAAAAAAAAAAACTTTTAATTTCTGGAGTGCCAGTTATTAAACATTTACCAGTACACCTCTGGCTACAATCTGATCAAATCTAATTTTACATACCTTAGAGCCCAGACAGATAGAGGAGAGAGAGGCCTCTCAAGGAAACGAAGCAATTAAAAGGAATGGAGTTACTTCAAAATCATTCTGCTCTAGAATTCAGAGTCACTAGGCTGGAGACCAAGAATTCCTTTGTGTTTATATTTATGATACCTTCTATTTACAGTAGGTGATTCTAGCTCTCCATTTATGGTAGTGATACAGTTTCCTTTTCAAGTAAACTTGTTTAAATTACCAAAAAAAGACAATTTCGAGACAAATGTTGGGTAAATGATAATACAGGAAATACACGGAAGTGGTAAAAATTCAAATGATGACCTGCAATGTCTACACTGGGAAACACTAGCTCAGTGATTAAGAACACAGGCTCGCTGGGCACGGCGGCTCACGCCTGTACGTGCCACTGTACTCAAGCCTAGGCAATAGAATAAGACTTCCCCTCAAAAAATAAAAGAACTCAGGCTTTCAAGCCATATCTGGGCTCAAATTCAGACACTCCTAATTACCATTACCTTTGTGAATTCATTGGCCTCAGCGTCCTTGTCCATAAAACAGGGACACTGCCAACTCCACAGGGTTGCAATGAGTTGTGAGATACAGGGAAGCCCAGAGCCTGGCACAAATGGGAGTTGACAAAAGAGGGGCTCCAGGGAGGAGCCTCATCTGGGGCCTGGCCTCCTCAGCCCAAAACAGGCAACACCTTCAGCTTCCTCTCTGACGTGTACAAAATGTAAATATTAACAAGCACACACACGCAATAGCAGGACGCACTGCTCCCTGACTCAGCGTTCTCCCATAAGGCCCTAAGTGCTTCCCTCTCCTATCTGCTGGAATAGCAGGTTCTTAGGGGTTCCTTAAACCTCAACAGAGCCCTCAGTGATCAGTCCCTGGTTCTGCCTGGCACTCCGATTATAAAGAGGAAAAGGCTTCTGCCCCGCCCCAGAGAGCCCTTCTCAGCTAGAGCAGGAGACTGGTAAACAAAGTAGAGCTGGTAAACAGAGAACCTGATGATGACCACGGGAATGGCATGGTCCCCTAAGTCTCCCTTAGGAGCTCCCATTGCTCTTCTCCGTCAGGATTTTTTTTTTTTTTTTTTTTTTTTTGAGATGAAGCCTCGCTCTTGTCGTCCATGCTGGAGTGCAGTGGCGCTATCCAGCTCACTGCAACCTCAGTCTCCTGGGTTCAAGCGATTCTCCTGCCTCAGCGTCCTGGGTAGCTGGAATTACAGGTGCCTGCCACCACGCCCAGCTAATTTTTGTATTTTTAGTAGAGACGGGGTTTTGCCATGTTGGCCAGGCTGGTCTCAAACTCCTGACCTCAAGTGATCCGCCCGCCTCCGCCTCCCAAAGTGCTGGGATTTCAGGCATGAGCCACTGTGCCTAGACTCTGTAAGGCTCTTTTGTTTGCAAGGAATGGCGACTCGGTCAAGGCCTCTAGTGACAGGTCTCTATTGTAATAACAATACAGCAGCAACATTGGCGACATTTGTGCTGGAGAGACTGCACTGGCTCCTGGATCCCCACTCCATGCCTCACCAACTGCTCTGGGCCTGGCAGGCTGTCCTCTGCGTTTTGTAACCACCTAACAGCCTTGTCCTTTGGCCTCCGATCGGATTGGCCTTTGGGGATTATGAGCAGGAGATCAGAATGAGGGAGAACACTTGAGACTATGTATCCTTTCCACCCCTGCCCTGTAGGGCCAGGCTGGCCCAGCTGTACTCTTATCCAGACCCCCACAGTTCCTGCCCTGTCACCCTGTCTTGAGGCTGCTAAGTATCTGATAACTACTTCCTCCCTTCGCCTCATCAGGCCTAGGAGTACTAAAGACTTCTCAACCAGTTATAGCCCAGGGTGTTCCACCATTCTTTGTCCCTTCATCTGACCTATACCTTTGTAAATAGTCTCTCACCCTCTCTCTCCTCAGTTACCCAATTTGGGTGTCCTGCCCAGACCCAGACTGCCACCTGCTTACAGAGTGCTTCATATGCATCAGCAGACCCTTCTCCGCATCTTATGTCCATTAACTCATTTAAGCTTCAAAACGACCCTATGAAGTAGACACCAGTAACAGCCCAGTTTACAAGTGAGGAAACTGAGACACAGAGTACTCAGTTACTTACTCAAGTTTACATAGTGGGAAGTAGTGGGCCCAGGCAGTGTCTCTGCTGACCCTACTCCGTGTTAGGATATGTACAAGAATAGGAAAGTGCGTGTCTATTTTCGCTTCCTGGAGCACAGGACCAGCCACACCAGCAGGTTTCTGGCACTCTGGAGTGTAGTTCAGAAATGGAAAGCTCACCCAGGCCCCATTGGGGTCTGACACCTCACTATCTCCTAGCTGCTGGTGTTGCCACATCGGTGTGACTCAGTCACATTTGGTCTGCTTCTCCTGCTGCTAGCACCCTGCTTCTCTCTGCTCTCCTCCCATCCTCACTGCTTCTGCCTTCTTTGTGTGTCCTTTAATTTCTAGTCCTTACCAACTACTGCTAACTCAAACTCCCCACGAGGGGACCGCTTGATTCGGCCAGCCACTAGTCCACTTCAAAAGTCACTGGTCTCGTCAGGACACGGTGGTTCCCACCTGTCATCCCAACATTTTGGAAAGCTGAGACAGGGATCACTTGAGGCCAGGAGTTCAAGACCAGCCTGGGCAACATAGCGAGACCCTGTCTCTCTACAAAAGAAAAGTAACTGGGCATAGTGGTGTGTGCCTATAGTCCTAGCTACTCAGGAGGTGGAAGGATCACCGTGTCCAGGAGTCCAAGGCTGCAGTGAGCTATGATCATGCCACTGAACTTCCAGCCTGGGTGACAGAGCAAGAACCTGTCTCAAAAAAAAATTAATAAATTTTTAAAAAGTCACTGTCTTGTCCCTGAGTCAGGAGATGCATGGTTACCCAATGGGATATAGGGGTCAATGAAAGGGAAGACATCAGCAGACCCACTACAGGATTGTTTCATGGCAAAGTAAACAGAGACACACACAAGCAGGAGATTGCATGGCCTGCTTCCAGGCAAAGGTATACACATTCTCATGGTGGGTGGGGAAGTGGATATACCCTCCCAGCCCCTCCCAACTGTTCTGGAAGCTCTGGCTGCATACTGGCTCTCCCCAGTAGCAAGAAGCTGATGCAAAACAAACCTTGCACATTACCATGAGACTAGGTGATGCAAGACTCAGTTTCCCAGCAGACTGGGGCCTCAGGCCTACCCCAAGTCCATTCCTGCAAGTGTCCACTGGTCAGCAGTCACAGCTACAATGAGAGGGCCACCTAGTGCAGAAATACAGACCAGGCCAACAACACAAAAGAAGCCACTGAGGGCCCCTTCACTGACTTCTCAGAGTGTAGCAGGCACCCAGGTCTCAACAGGCTCCTCTATAGCACATTCCTTAGGCACCCTCCACTCCAATCTCCCTGAACTTCCCACAGTTCACAAACATACCGAGTTCTTTCATGACTCTGTGTCTCTGCCCCAGACCAGTCTCTCAGCCCAGAAGGTCTTTTCCTGCCTTGTTCCTGCAAACTACTTCCTATTCATCCTTTAAAAGATGCTCCTGAGAAAACCTCCTCAGATACCCCAAGCCAGATCAGCTGTCCTGTCTCCTGTGTTCTTCCTTCTTGGTCCTCTGGAACAGCATTCACCTTGTGATACATTGACTTTTTTTTTTAACCTGTCTGTTCTCTCTCTCTCTTAAACCAAGAACTCCTCAAGAGCAAGGCCTGTGACTGATTCCGTTTTATATTTTAGGGACCTTCCCCAGACGAGGAACACACTAGATATTCCCCAGGCAAGTATTAAAGAACTGAATAGATGAAGAGCAAGGAACATCATCAGAAAACAGTAAATAGCTTGGTGACTGTTGTTTCCCCAAAGCAAGCAGAGCCTGAGACAAAGCTTAGATGAAGTTTATTTAGGAAAGGCTGGGCATGGTGGCTCACACCTGTAATCCCAGAACTTTCAGAGGCTGAGGTGGGTGGATCACCTGAGGTCAGGAGCTTGAGACCAGCCTGGCCAACATGGTGAAACCCCCATTTCTACTAAAAATACAAAAATTAGCCAGGCGAGGTGGCATGTGCCTGTGATCCCAGCTACTCAGGAGGCTGAGGCAGGAGAATCGCTTGAACCCAGGAGGCAGAGGTTGCAGTGAGCCGAGATTGTACCACTGCACTCCAGCCTGGGTGACAGAGAGAGGCTCCCTCTCAAAAAAAAAAAAAAAAAAAGACATTTATTTGGAAAAATGATTCCAGGCAACAGGACTGAGGGACTGGGGAGAGGGGAGTAGGCTAGGAAAGAAAGCCAGTACAGGTGCATTATCTGCCACTCACTGCCTTAGGTAACTGAGGCTCAATCCCGCTGGGGGCTTCTGAGGCACTGTGTGTGTAGAAGGAACCTCAGAATTGTCCACTGAGAGAGAGAAGAGGGAGGTCTTCACCCTCTAGTTCTCATTCCCAGCTCATCAAAGGGTACCCTCTATCATGGTAAGTACCCTGCAAGTCCAGAAGGCAACCAGGAGGCAAATGTGTCCTGTGCCATGCTGCAGGATCTGGGAGATGTCAGGCAGCCAAAGCCAGGACCGTCGGCCACACCTGCACAAAACTGGTTGCTGCGGCAGTGGCTGAAGTTGTAGCTGGGCCAAGAGGATGTGCAGCATCCATTCAAGTCTGTATAAGAGTAGGCGAAGTTAAAGCTAGAAAAGTCGGGTTAAGGTTACATTGTAGAGGGCCTTGAACATCAGCCCAAAGCTTTATTTGCCACTCAGGATTTCCACACAATGCAGTAATATAAATGGCAGTACCAAGGGGGTGATTTGAGTTCCTTTTGCCTCCTCCCTCAATAAACCCAATCTGCCATTCTCCAAAAATATATATATATATATATTATCTTAGTAAACACCATGCAATTCCTCCCCTCCTACTCCCATTAATCAGTTGCCATGCTTAAGCCACTCTATAGAAATACTAAGCACCCAGTCAGGTGCAACTGTCTCTCTTACCCTTCTATGAGGAAACTCCAATAAATAAATTGTTTCAATGCTTAGATCTTTATTTGTGTACATCTTTAAGATTAAAAAAAAAAAAAAGGCAGAACTTAGGAACTTTTAAGAAAGAAACCAGTCAAGGTGGTTCATGCCTGTAATCCTAGCACTTTGGGAAGCCAAGGCAGGAGGATTGCTTGAGTCCACAAATTTGAGAACAGCCTAGGCAACATAGCAAAGACCCTGAAAAGAAAAGAGAAAGAAAAAAGAGAAGAGAAAAGAAAAGGAAGGTGGGGGAAAGAATGAGAAAGAAAGAAAGAGAAAGAAAAGCAAACAAACCAGTCAAGAGAGTCAAGAGGGCCCTCCTTGTTCAATCCATAAGGAGTCTTCAGATGATGGGGAAGTTCCATTCTAATTTCCAAAAAGACTTAGATAAATTATAGGAGAAAGAAAAAAATCCAAATTCAAATTGGAAAAGAATCAAGTAGGATACACCTGGAGAATACATGGGGTGCAAGGACACTACTCTTTTGATAATTAGACAGGACATCTACAATGAGAGCTGGCCTCTGGGACACCTAACATTCTCTGATTTGCCACTATTCAGAACAGTAGGGGAAGCACTTCCCTATCTCCTCCTGACTCTGGTGGCACACCTATATGAAAATCTGCCATAGTTGCTGTCTCTGTCCTTTTGTGGTAAGTTAGATTTTCTCGAACAGTCAAAGATCAAAGGCAAGATGAGAGATTACGATTTATTTTCTTATATGAGTCATAGCCTGGATCACCAAACAGAGTTCACCAAATGTTTTGAGCAGCGATGACAAGACTGAGACAAGATTATGGAGTTCTGGTGTGACATTTAATTAAAACTCTTCATCTGATCAAGGGCACTGTCACTGTTGGTGACAATGTAAATTACCCATCACCCAGAAATTCTGCCTCTGGGAATTTATCCTAAGACACTAATAAAGAATGTGGGCTTACACTTAGCTACACGAATATTCACCAGACTGCTCTTTTAAAAAGTAAAAATTGAGAAACAGCTTAAATTCCCAAAAGAAAGGGATTAGTTAAAAAAAAAAAAAAAAAAAAAAAAGATAGATGTAAGACTGGGCACGGTGGCTCACACCTGTAATCCCAGAACTCTGGGAGTCCAAGGCAGGTGGATCACTTGAGCTCAGGAGTTCAAGACCAGCCTGGGCAACATGGCAAAACCCTATCTCTACCAAAAATACAAAAAATTAGCTGGGCATGGTGGTGCATGCTTGTGGTCCCAGCTACTCAGGAGGCTGAGGTGGGAGGATGAGGTCAAGTTTGTAGTGAGTCAGATCACGCCACTGCACTCCAACCTGGGTGACAGAGTATAGACACTGTCTCAAAAAAAAATTTTTTAAGGATAGGTGTTCCATGCTTCCATAAGTGTAAACACTATATATATGTACACACACACACACATATTTATATATTATACTCTAACATAAGGTTAAAAGAATCTGTAGTATTCCCCAGGTTAATATTGGATGGATGGGATTATGAATATTTTAGATGTTCTTTTTGTATGATTTGCCCATTATGAGCATGAACTGTTTTTATAATACAGAAAAATAATGAAAAAAATTCACTGGTTAGGGGTGCAGTTTACAGTCCCATTGCTCAGGCTTAAAGTGAGCATAAATTTTCCTCTTTTTCTGGCTGCAGCTCATGAAGCAGTTTGGTCCAATAGACATTATCCACCTTCTTCAGGGCATGCCCAGCACTGCAAACTGTGGGGGACACAAAGGTGAAGATGGGGTACGTTCCCTGCCCCTGAGGGACTCAGGCCAAGTGAGCATACATACACCTCAGCAGAAACGCACTGGACATCTCAGGGAAGCCTAGAATTTGAAGCACTCCTGGGCCTCCCAGAGACGAGATACTACATTAAAGTGCGTTGTAAGGCAGCACTATACTGATGTAGGCTTCCAAATGCCTCCCATCGGAGGAACCAGCTCACAGGAGAAGCTAAGTGCTCTCAGGAGAGCTGGGGTGTGGAGTGAACAGCACGTGAGGAAATGGTTATGTGACATCTTTACGGCAAGCACATACAGGCAGGATTTTTTAAATGTCGCAGCTATCCTTCCAGTAGGAATACTCATCCGATAGAGTAATAATACTTCCCTCCTATAGAAGAATACTACAAAGACACTATATTAAAGGAAGACATTTCACTTTCCTTTGATACTAGACATCTTCTGTCTTCTTGTCTGAATTTCAAGTGTGCGAATGCTGATTTTCTTCATTGCAATTGCATGCTGCCCTCTAGTGTTCGTCTATATTATTACACCCTGTTGTAACAGGTTGAAGGTGCAGGGGAGGGAGATCTGGGGGAAAGGAAATGTAATGGACATGGGATAGAACTGTCAAAAGCACGCAAACAATAGCCACTTAAAAGGTGAAACATAATCAATCGTCCTATTTTTTCTGTAACAATAAAAAATGTTCTTGTTTTGGGTCGGAATAACAACAGCTAATATTTATTTACCATGTGCCAGGCACAATGCTAAGGGCATTGCAGACATTAAATCATTTAACCCAATAGAAGAAATAAGACGTAGTGTTTCATAGATCAGTAGGGTGATTATAGTTTAGAATAGCCTATTGTATATTTCAAAATAGCTAAGAGCATAATTCAAATGCTTCCAGCAAAAAGGAAAGACAAGTATTTAAGGTGGTGGCTGTCCCAATTACACTGCTTTGTTCTTAACAAGTTATATAAATGTATTAAATTATCACATGTACCCCCAAAATATGTATATCTATTATGTATCAATAAAAAATAAAATTCAAAAAAATTTCATCCAACAATCCAAAGAGGGGAGAACTATCAACTGCTCTGCGCATGTGCAGTGCTTCAATGTCACATCAAAACAAAGCAAAATCAGGGAAGAGAGTGATTAATGGGCTACAGAGCAACATGCCTAAGTTTTGTTGTGACTTCTGCAATACATACCTCACCCATGACTGTCCATCTGTGGGAACCTGCCATTGCAGTGGGAGGAAACACAAAGAGAATGTGAAAGACTACTACCAGAAATGGAGGAAGAACACCTCCGACTCTGTTCTCTGCTCCTCTTCCTGCAGGGGCGATGATCCAACCTCTCCCACCTGGGCTCTCCCTGTTCTTCACCAGGTATGATGCCAGCAGCCCATCAGGGAGGCCCTCCCATGATGCCAATGATGAGCCCCCCCTCCTCCTGGATGATGCCAATGGGATGTGCTCCTGGAATGAGGCTGCCTATGGGAGGTGATATGGTTCTGTGTCCCCACTCAGATCTCACCTCGAGTTGTAATAATCTTCACATGACGTGGGAGGGACCCGGTGGGAGGTAATTGAATCATGGGGGGTGGGTTTTTCTCATGCTGTTCTCATGATAGTGAATAAGTCTCACGAGATCTGACGGTTTTGTAAAGGGGAGTGCCCCCGCACATGCTCTCTTGCCTGCTGCCATGTAAGACATGCCTTTGCTCTTCCTTTGTCTTCCACAATGATTATGAGGCCTCCTAAGCCATATGGAACTGTGAGTCCATTAAACCTTTTTCCTTTATAAATTATCCAGTCTCAAGTATGTCTTTATTTGCAGCATGAGAACAGACTAATACAGGAGGCCATATGCCAATGATGCCTGGGCCGCCAGTGATGAGTCCTCCCACCCTCCCACAATGGTGCCCACTTGGCCCCAAATGACTTGATCAGACAGATAAGAATAGAGGCAAGACCTCTTTAGATCAGTTTTATATTACTTGTTCTGCTTCACTGGGAGATCATGATGCTATGACTCTGGCTGTTTTCTTAACAGCATGACAAAGAAGACTTGCTCCTCCTTCCTATCAAAAAGAGAATAGTATTGGAGGGGAGAAGTGGGACCAGAAAAAGTGCAGTTTTCATTTGTATTGTCAAATGTGAAAATAAAATTATCAACTCTATCAGTTAAAAAAAAAAAGGAGCAAAATCAAGGGATACATGATGGATATAGGGTCCTGATGTCATCTAGAGTTACACACTTGGATCCTCAGGGTGTACATGGTAAATGGTCATGGGTGGAGATAAGCTTATTTAGGGAAAAGGGGTAGATTTAGAAGCGAAGGGAGATCAGGATGAAGCATGAGTCACTGCAATATGTAAAGGTTTCATAGAAGAATATTAGCCAAGCAGAAGAGTTAAGGAAGAAGACTAAAGAGGTAGGATGAAAACTGAGAGTTATCCAAGCCAAGAGATGAGACGGTCTCAAGGAGACAGGGAATCACAATACTGGAAACTGCCAAGAGGAGATGTACAACATGATGACCAAAAAATCTCCATCGGATTCAGCACCAGAGATGTTATGGTGACCTTAGCAGCAGTGGATGTGGCTGAATGGTGGGAGCTGAAATCAGCCTGGAGCGAGGTGAGCACTGTGGGAGAGGTAAGGAAACAGAAAATACAAGTGGTCAGCTCCTTCAAATCTGTGTCAGTGAAAGGCAGAGGGGGGAAGTAGCAGCAGGCAGATATCTGGTCAAGGGAGGGCTGCATTTAAGATGGCAAGATGAGGCATGTTTAAATGTAGACAAGAAGGATCCACTCTACTGGTAAGGACAGGAGGATGAAGATACAGAGAGACAGCATAGCTCAGTGACAAACAGCTCAGCTGCTGGAGCTAGACCACTTAGGTTCAATTCTAGCTTCGCCTGCTGCCTGTGGGACTTAGGGCAGGGTATTTGGCCTCTCTCTGACTCTGTTTCCTCATCTGTAAAATGAAAAAAAATAAAATGAACTACTGTTATAAAGTTAAATAAGAGTGAATAGAAAGGGCTGAATTATAGACGGAGCCACTTTGCTGATGTAGGATTCCAGAGCCACACCAAATTTCCCCTCTCACCTGAGTTTTGCCGCTAGAGACACATGATTGTTCTCTTTTAATTTCTCACAACTGGACAGTTACTGACTCAAAGGGGTTTGCAATGGACTAAATGTCTGTGTCCTCCCAAAATTCATATGTTGAAATCCTAACCCCCACTATGATAGTATTAGGAGGTAAGGTCTTCAGGAGGTAATTAGGTCATGAGGGTAGAGTCCTCATGAATGGGATTAGTGTCCTTACAAAAGGAACCCCAGAGAGCTTTCTCACTGTCTTTGCTTCATGTGAGATAAAATGGGAAGAAAGCAGCCTGCAACCTGCAAGAGGGCCCTCCCCAGAACCTGACCATGCTGGCACCCTGATTTATTTCCCACAGCCTCCAGAACTGTGAGAAATAAATTTCCATTGTTTATAAGCCATCCAGTCTATGGTAATTTGTTATAGCAGTGTATTAGTCTGTTCTCATGCTGTAATAAAGACCTACCCGAGACTGGGTAGTTTATAAAGAAAAAAAAGCTTAATGGACTCACAGCTCCACATGGCTGGGGAGGCCTCACATTCATGGTGGAAGACAAAGGAGGAGCAAAGGCATGTCTTACATGGCAGCAGGCAAGAGAGCATGTGCAGGGGAACTCCCATTTATAAAACCATCAGATATCATGAGACTTATTCATTGTCATGAGAACAGTATGAGGGAAATGACCTCCATGATTTAATTATCTCTACCTGGTCCCACCTTTGACATGTGGGGATTATTACAATTCGAGGTGAGATTTGGGTGGGGACACAGTCAAACTATATCATTCCACCCCAGCCCCTTCCAAATCTCATGTCCTCACATTTCAAAACCAACCAAGCCTTCCCAACGGTCCCTCAAAGTCAACCCATTTGAACATTAACTCAAAAGTCCACAGTCCAAAGTCTCATCTGAGACAACGCAAGTCCCTTCACCTATGAGCCTGTAAAATCAAAAGCAAGTTAGTTACTTCCTAAATACAATGGGGGTACAAGCATTGGGTAAATACACCCATTCCAAATGGGAAAAGTTGGCCCAAACGAAGGGGTGCAGTGGCTCATGCCTGTAATCCTAGTACTTTGGGAGGCTGAGGCAGAAGGATCACCTGAGCTCAGGAGTTCAAGACCAACCTGGGCAACATAGTGAGACCTTGTCTCTACAAAAACTTTTTTTAAATTAAAAAAATTAGCCAGGTGTGGTGGCACACACCTGTGATCCCACTTACTTGGGAGGCAGGAAGATCACTTAAACTGAGGATGTCAAGGCTGCAATGAGCTATGATTATGCCACTGTACTCCAGCCTGGGTGACAGAGTGAGACCCTATTTCAATCAATCAATCAATCAGTCAATGCACCACTTTTTAGAGGAAAAGCCTCTCAAGTCTTCCTGGGATTTGAGGTCTTCCATTTCATCAGGGTATTCTGGATGGGTAGCTTTAAGGGTAGGGCCTTTCTGACTCAGCCTGGGTGCCCCAAAGACTTCAGCACCAGAAAGAGTCACTTTTTTAGTCCAGGCAGTGTCACCTACTTGTTTGAAACAGCATCTAACTGCCCAGAAGCCACCCTGCCCCTCTCTATAATGTGCTTCCCCACAAAACTAGTAGAGTTTGAACTGACAGTTACTTCTCCTCAAATGAGATCCAGTTCCCTGAATGCTTCAGGGACAGTATTGGGTGGTGGCTACAGTCCCACCTGACCTCTTCTCCTGTCTAGGTCTCTTGGCTTTTCTATCTATTCAGATTCCTTGCCTGAACTTTTGATATAATGATTGTAGTGATCTGTCTCAGTATCTAACATCAAGACACTCAGCAAGTTTTCTCTTGAAACTGCATCTCCAATTCGTTTCCACCAGATTAGGTTCTCTATGCTTGAGAAAAGAACAGCACAGGACTAGCCACCTGCTGCTTGGGACATGACGCCCTGGGCCTTGCTTCTGTCCCTGTTAGTGCCACCTTTTTTGTTTCCTTCACACTTGGGCTCCTTCCTGTTTTTCCAGTTCTGTCCTCTACTATCCCACTTCACAATGATTTCAATAACAAGGAGTAAAGGATCACCTCTCCCCCTTGCCTGCTAAATGCAACTGAAATTGGAAATAAAACGACCCAACCTCAGCTAAGTTGCAGATGCCAGTCATCAAAAATGATACCTATAGATTCCATCCATTTTAGTAATTTCCCTGGTAGACATAATTTTTTTTTTAATTTTTATTTTTTTGAGATGGAGTTTCGCTCTTGTTGCCCAGGCTGGAGTGCAATGGCAAGATCTCGGCTCACTGCAACCTCTGCCTTTCCAGTTCAAGCAAATCTGGTTCAAGCCTCCACTTCCCAAGTAGCTGGGACTACAGAAATGCACCATCACACCTGGCTAATTTTGTATTTTTAGTAGAGACGGGGTTTCCCATGTTGGTCAGGCTGGTCTCCAACTCCCAACATCAGCTGATCCACCCAAATCGGCCTCCCAAAGTGCTGGGATTACAGGCATGAGCCACCGAGCCTGGTCTGACATAATCATTTTCAAATTGATCTGTCCTTGTTTTTAATTCCATTCTATAGCTGATATGGGAATTCAGTTACTTAAAAAATTCAATCTCTTAAAATTAAAAAAGGGGGCCAGGAGTGGTGGCTCAAGCCTGTAATCTCACCACTTTGGAAGGCTGGGGCGGGTGGATCACTAGGTCAGGAGATTGAGACCATCCTGGCTAACACGGTGAAACCCTGTCTCTACTAAATATACAAAAAAATTAGCAGGGCGTGGAGGCAGGCACCTGTAGTCCCAGCTACTCGGGAGGCTGAGGCAGGAGAATGGCGTGAACCCAGGAGGCGGAGCTTGCAGTGAGCAGAGATTGCACCACTGCACCCCAAGCTGGGTGACAGAACGAGACTCCATCTCAAAAAAAAAAAAAAAAAAATTAAAAAAGGGAATCAATTAAACAAATCACTGCTCTATCTTGTACTGAAGAACCAAGACCTACCTATATTCATAAAATTCTCATTAAAGTATGAATTAAAAGCTATAAAAATAATATGCTGTACACGTCTTTCTGAAGTAAGCACATACTGAAATCTGCTAATCAGTGATTCTTCAAGTGAGGAGCTTCAACTGGCTTTCCAGGATATTCTATTGGGATTAACAAGGGAGAAAGAAAGCAGGTATTAAGAAATCAAAAAGTGAAGTGATTATGTTCATCCATGTT
>NC_045435.1:129961217-129961939 GCF_002776525.5 Piliocolobus tephrosceles | reverse complement strand
GAAGGATTCTAAAATCCCGCAGCTGAAAATGTCGAGTTCGATTATATTATTGTTATACACATTCCTTTTCATCAACTCGCAGAAACAAATCCAATAGAAGCTAATTGAGCACAAGATGCGGTGTTCTTAAAGTTTCATCCCTGAAGCAGCTGCATCAGCATCATTTAGAAAATTGTTAGAAATAAAAATTCTAGGCTGGGCGCAGTGGCTCAAGCCTGTAATCTCAACACTCTGGGAGGCTGAGGCAGGCGGATCACGAGGTCAGGAGATCGAGACCATCCTGGTTAACATGGTGAAACCTCGTCTCTACTAAAAATACAAAACAAACAAACAAAAAAAAAACTAGCCGGGCGAGGTGGCGGGCGCCTGTAGTCCCAGCTACTCGGGAGGCTGAGGCAGGAGAATGGCGTGAACCCGGGAGGCGGAGCTTGCAGTGACCTGAGATTGCGCCACTGCACTCCAGCCTGGGCGACAGAGCAACACTCTATCACAAAAAAAAAAAAAAAAAAAGAAAGAAAAAAAAAATTCTCAGATCTGTCCCAGACCTACAGAATCAAAAATCCAGGGGAGCCCAGGTGCCGTGACTCACACCTGTAATCCAGCACATTGAAGGCCACCACAGGAGAACCACTTGAGGCCAAGAGTTTGAGGTTAACCTGGGCAACAACATAGGAAGACCCAATCTCTCAAAAAAAAAAAAAAAAAAAAAAAAAAATTAGCCA
>NC_045435.1:129947608-129961117 GCF_002776525.5 Piliocolobus tephrosceles | reverse complement strand
ATCTATCTATCTATCTATCTATCTATCTATCTATCTATCTATCTATCTATCTATCTATGTGTGTGTGTGTGTGTATTCACACTTTAAGTTCTGGGATACATGTGCAGAACATGTACGTTTGTTACATAGGTATACACATGCCATGGTGGTTTGCTGCACCCATCAGCCCGTCATCTACATTAGGTATTTCTCCTAATACTATCCCTCCCCTAGCCCCCCACTCCCCAACAGGCCCTGGCGTGTGATGTTCCCCTCCCTGTGTCCATGTTTTCTCATTGTTCAACTCCCACTTACAAGTGAGAACATGCGGTGTTTGGTTTTCTGTTCTTGTGTTAGTTTGCTGAGAATGACGGTTTCTAGCTTCATCCATGTCCCTGCAAAGGAGATGAACTCAGCCCTTTTTATGGCTGCATAGTATTCCATGGTGTATATGTGCCACATTTTCTTTATCTAGTCTATCACTGATGAGCATTTGGGTTGGTTCTAAGTCTTTGCCATTGTGAACAGTGCTGAAATAAACATACGTGGGCATGTGTCTTTATAGTAGAATGATTTATAATCCTTTGGGTATATACCCAGTAATGGGATTGCAAGGTCAGATGGTATTTCTGGTTCTAGATTCTTGAGGAATTGTCACACTGTCTTCCACAATGGTTGAACTTATTTACACTCCCACCAACAGTGTAAAAGCATTCCTATTTCTCCACATCCTCTCCAGCATCTGTTGTTTCTTGACTTTTTAATGATCACTATTCTAACAATGGAGTTTTCTAAATATACAATCATGTCATCTGCAAACAGAGACAACTTGACTTCCTTTCTTCCTATTTGAATACCCTTGATTTCTTTCTCTTGCCTGATTGCCCTGGCCAGAACTTCCAACACTATGTTGAATAGGAGTGGTGAGAGAGGACATCCTTGTCTTGTGCCAGTTTTCAAAGAGAATGCTTTCAGTTTTTCCCAATTCAGTATGATATTGGCTGTGGGTTTGTCATAAATAGCTCTTATTATTTTGAGATACGTTCCATCAATACCTAGTTTATTCAGAGTTTTTAGCATGAAAGGCTGTTGAATTTTGTCGAAGGTCTTTTCTGCATCTATTGAGATAATCATGTGGTTTTGTCATTGGTTCTGTTTATGTGATGGATTACATTTATTGATTTGTGGATGTTAAACCAGCCTTGCATCCCAGGGATGAAGCCGACTTGGTCATGGTGAATAAGCTTTTTGATGTGTTGCTGGATTCAGTTTGCCAATATTTTATTGAGGATTTTCGCATTGATGTTCATCAGGGATATTGGTCTGAAATTTTCTTTTTTTGTTGTGTCTCTGCCAGGTTTTGGTATCAGGATGATCCTGGCCTCATAAAATGAGTTAGGGAGGATTCCCTCTTTTTCTATTGTTTGAAATAGTTTCAGAAGGAATGGTACCAGCTCCTTTGTGTACCTCTGGTAGAATTTGGCTGTGAATCCGTCTAGTCCTAGACTTTTTTTGGTTGGTAGGCTATTAATTACTGCCTCAATTTCAGAACTTGTTATTGGTCTATTCAGGGATTCGACTTCTTCCTTTTTTAGACTTGGGAGGGTGTATGTGTCCAGGAATTTATCCATTTCTTCTAGATTTTTTTTTTTTTTTTTTTTTTGAGACAGGATCTTGCTCTGTCGCCCAGGCTGGAGTATAGTGGTGCGATCTCTGCTCACTGCAAGCTCTGCCTCCCAGGTTCATGCCATTCTCCTGCCTCAGCCTCCCGAGCAGCTGGGACTACAGGCACCTGCCACCACACCCGGCTAATTTTTTGCATTTTTAGTAGAGACAGGGTTTCACCATGTTAGTCAGGATGGTCTCGATCTTCTGACCTTATGATCCACCCGCCTCAGCCTCCTGAAGTGCTGGGATTACAGGGGTGAGCCACCACGCCCAGTCATTTCTTCTAGATTTTCTAGTTTATTTGCATAGAGATGTTTATAGTATTCTCTGATGGGATCAGTGGTGGGATCAGTGGTGATATTTGTATTTTGTATTTCTGTGGGATCAGTGGTGATATCCTCTTTACCATTTATTGCATCTATTTGATTCTTCTCTCTTTTCTTCTTTGTTAGTCTGACTAGTTGTCTATTTATTTTGTTGATCTTTTAAAAAAAACCAGCTCCTGGATTCACTGATTTTTTGAAGGGTTTTTCATGTCTCTATCTCCTTCAGTTCTGCTATGATCTTAGCTATTTCTTGTCTTACACTAGCTTTTGAATTTGTTTGCTCTTGCTTCTCTGGTTCTTTTAATTGTGATGTTACAGTGTCGATTTTAGATCTTTTATGCTTTCTCTTGTGGGCATTTAGTGCTATAAATTTCCCTCTAAACACTACCTTAAATGTGTCCCAGAGATTCTAGTACATTGTGTCTTTGTTCTCATTGGTTTTAAATAACTTATTTATTGCTGCCTTATCTTCATTATTTACCCAGTAGTCATTCAGGAGCAGGTTGTTCAGTTTTCATGTAGTTGTGCAGTTTTTAGTGAGTTTCTTAATCCTGAGTTCTAATTTGATTGCACTGTGGTCTGAGCGACTGTTTGTTATGATTTCTGTTCTTTTGCATTTGCTGAGGAGTGTTTTACTTCCAACTATGTGGTCAATTTTAGAATAAGTGTGATGTGGTACTGAGAAGAATGTATATTCTGTTGATTTGGAGTGGTGAGTTCTGTAGATGTCTCTTAGGTCCATTTAGTCCAGAGCTGTGTTCAAGTCTTGAATATCCTTGTTAATTTTCTGTCTCCTTGATCTAATATTGACAGTGGGGTGTTAAAGTCTCCCACTATTATTGTGTGGGAGTCTAAGTCTCTTTGTAGGTCTCTAAGAACTTGCTTTATGAATTTGGGTGCTCCTGTTTTGGGTGCATATATATTTGGGATAGTTAGCTCTTCTTGTTGCATTGATCCCTTTACCATTATGTAATGTCCTTGTCTCTTTTGATCTTTGTGGGTTTAAAGTGTGTTTTATCTGAGACTAGAATTGCAACCCTTGCTTTTTTTTGCTTTCCATGTGCTTGGCAAATATTCCTCCATCTCTTTATTTTGAGTCTATGTGTATCTTTGCACGTGAGATGGGTCTCCTCAATGCAGCACACTGATGGGTCTTGAATCTTTATCCAATTTGCCAGTCTGTGTCTTTTAATTGCAGCATTTAGCCCATTTACATTTAAGTTAATATGTTATGTGTGAATTTGATCCTGTCATTATGATGCTAGCTGGTTATTTTGCCGTTAGTTGATGCAGTTTCTTCATAGTGTTGATGGTCTTTACTTGGTATGTTTTTGCAGTGGCTGCTACTGGTTGTTCCTTTCCATGTTTAGTGCTTCCTTCAGGAGCTCTTGTAAGGCAGGCCTGGTGGTGACAAAATCTCTCAGCATTTGCTTGTCTGTAAAGGATTTTATTTCTCCTTCACTTATGAAGTTTAGTTTGGCTGGATGTGAATTCTGGGTTGAAAATTCTTTTCTTTAAGAATTCTTTTCTTTAAGCATGTTGAATATTGGCCCCCACTCTTTTGGCTTGTAGGATTTCTGCAGAGATCTGCTGTTAGTCTCATGGGCTTCCCTTTGTGGGTAACCTGACCTTTCCTTCTGGCTACCTTTAACATTTTTTCCTTCATTTCAACCTTGGTGCATCTGACGATTATGTGTCTTGCAGTTGCTCTTCTCGAGGAGTATCTTTGTGGTGTTCTCTGTATTTCCTGAATTTGAATGTTGGCCGTCTTGCTAGGTTGGGGAAGTTCTCCTGGATAATATTCTGAAGAGTATTTTCCAACTTGGTTCCATTCTCACCGTCACTTTCAGGTACACCAATCAATGTAGATTTGGTCTTTTCACACAGTCCCATAATTCTTGGATTTCATAGTCCCATATTCCTTTTCATTCTTTTTTCTCCAATCTTGTTTTCTCACTTGATTTCACTAAGTTGATCTTCAGTCTCTGATATCCTTTCTTCCGTTTGATCAATTTGGCTGTTGATACTTATGTATGTTTCATGAAGTTCTCGTGCTGTGTTTTTCAGCTCCATCAGGTCATTTATGTTCTTCTCTAAACTGGTTATTCTAGTTAACAATTCCTCTAACCTTTTTTCAAGGTTCTTAGCTTCCTTGCATTGGGTTGGAACATGCTCCTTTAGCTCGGAGGAGTTTGTTATTACCCACCTTCTGAAGCTTACTTCTGTCAGTTCATCAAACTCATTCTCCGTCCAGTTTTGTTCCCATGCTGGCAAGGAGTCATGATCCCTTGGAGGAGAAGAGGCATTCTGGGTTTTGGAATTTTCAGCCTTTTTGCACTGGTTTCTCCACATCTTCACAGATTTATCAACCTTTGGTCTTTGATGTTGGTGACCTTTGGATGGGGTCCCTGAGTGGACATCCTTTTTGTTGATGTTGATGCTACTCCTTTCTGTTTGTTAGTTTTCCTTCTAACAGTCAGGCCCCTCTGCTGCAGGTCTGCTGGAGTTTGCTGGAGATCCACTCCAGACCCTGTTTGCCCGGGTATCACCAGCGGAGGCTGCAGAACAGCAAAGACTACTGCCTATTCCTTCCTCTGGAAGCTTCATCCCAGAGGGGCACCAGCCAGATGCCAGCCAGAGCTCTCTTGTATGAGGTGTCTGTCGGCCCGTGATGGGAGGTGTCTCCCAGTCAGGAGACACAGGGGTCAAGGAACCACTTGAGGAGGCAGTCTGACCCTTAGCAGAGCTTGAACACTGTGCTGGAAGATCAGCTGCTCTCTTCAGAGCTGGCAGGCTGGAACGTTTAAGTCACTGAAGCTGCACCTACAGCTGCCCCTTCCCCCAGTTGTTCTGTCCCAGGGAGATGGGGATTTTATCTATAAGCCCCTGACTGGGGCTGCTGCCTTTTTTTCAGGGATGCCCTGCCCAGAGAGCAGGAATCTAGAGAGGCAGTCTGGCTACAGCGTGGATTTGCAGAGCTGCAGTGGGTTCCACCCAGTCCAAACTTCCTGGTGGCTTTGTTTACACTGTGAGGGGAAAACTACCTACTCAAGCCTTAGTAATGGTGGATGCCCTTCCCCCCACCAAGCTTGAGCATTCCAGGTTGACTTCAGATTGTTGTGCTGGCAGCAAGAATTTCAAGCCAGTGGATCTTAGCTTGCTGGGCTCTGTGGGGGTGGGATCTGCTGAGCTAGTCCACTTGGCTCCCTGGCTTCAGCCCCCTTTCCAGGGGAGTGAATGGTTCTCTCTTGCTGGCATTCCAGGTGCCACTGGGGTATGAAAAAAAAACTCCTGCAGCTAGCTCAGTGTCTGCCCCAGTGACCACCTAGTTTTATGCTTGAAACCCAGGGCCCCGGTGGCCTAGGCACCAGAGGGAATCTCCTGCTGTGCAGGTTGCGAAGATCAGGGGAAAAGCATAGTATCTACGCCAGAGTGCACCATTCCTCACGGCACAGTCCCTCACGGCTTCCCCTGGCTAGGGAAGGGTGTTCCCCAATCTCTTATACTTCTCAGGTGAGTCAACACCCCACCCTGCTTCAGCTCGCCCTCTGTGGGCTGCACCCACTGTCTAACCAGTCCCAAAGAGATGAACTAGATACCTCAGTTGGAAATGCAGAAATCACCCACCTTCTGCATTGATCTCCCTTGGAGCTGCAGACTGGAGCTGTTCCTATTCAGCCATCTTGCCAGCAATCCTTTTGTGTGTGTGTATGTGTGGGTATGTGTGTGTGTGATGGAGTCTCGCTCTGTCGCGTAGGCTGGAATGCAGTGGCGCAATCTCAGCTCAGTGCAACCTCCGCCTCCCAAGTTAATGTAATTCTTCTGCCTCAGCCTTCCAAGTAGCTGGAATTACAAATGCACGCTGCCACGCCCAGCCCATTTTTTTTTTTAATTTTAGTAGATACGGGGTTTCACTGTGTTGCCCAGGTTGATCACAAACTCTGAGCTCAGGCAATCCACCTGCCTCAGCCTCCCAAAGTGCTGAGATTACAGGCATGAGCCACCATGCCCAGCCAGCAATCTATATTTTAATAAGCCTTCCACATAATTCTGATGCATGCTCTAGTTTGACAACCACCACTTGAATTCATCCTCCCTTAACACACAGAAGTATCAGGTGTCCCTCCTCATGTATGAAGCCATATTGGTGTCTCTCCTGGCTGGGCTTGTCCCATTAGCCCACTGTGGGAATTAGATGTAATTCTCTACCTCTCTTAACCAGGGTCCATGATGGAGACTGCTAATTGTTCCCGAGGGTCCATGCTACTCTTCTTCCTACATTACAATCACTGGCCATCCCTACATGCTGTCACAACTTTTAGCAAATCATACAGTTTCCCAGCAAGAAGTGATGCGTCCAATCCTCTCTGGCCTCTAGCTATGGCTGTGCAAATAATTGGTTTGGACCAATAATGTGTGGATGGAAGTGATGCATTCAACTTCCAGATTGTATTATTTAAAATAAACAAGCAAGCAAGCAAAAATCTGGCTGCCTTCTTCTTCCTCTTTCCTTCCCAACCGGAATATTGATATGGTATTTAGTGTGAGGGTGAGGACCTCATCTTAGGGGATGGTGGTGCAACAAGATAGATGAAACCTAAGTCCCTGGATGCTTGTAGATCAGAGCTGTCCCAATAACCTAAACTATCTTCTTCTGGACTACTGTGGGAGAGAAATCAATGCACTGCAATCTTGTTGGAAGTAACGTATTTTTCTTTGTTACACAATCTACCCTATATCTTCTTTAGAAGACAAAGCTTCCTTCCTAGAACTTCAACCCTATATCCTTTCCTAAGGTTGAGATTTCATGCACTCATTCCCATAAACCTACCTATCTTAGTCCATTTGTACTTCGAAAACAAAATGCCACAGATTGGGTAATTTATAAACAACAGAAACTTTTCACAGTTCTGAGGACTGGGAAGTCCAAGACCAAGGTGCCACCAGGTTTAGTGCCTGATGAGGGCCCAGTCTCTCGGCTACCAAGATGGTGCCTTGTTGCTGTGTCCAGGAGTGACAAACACTGTGTCCTCACATGGCGGATGTATAAAAGAGATGCAAGTCCTCTCAAGCTCTTTTGTAAGGTAATTAATCCCATTCATGAGGGCTCTGCCCTCATGACTGACTCACTCCCTAAAGGCCTCCACCTCTTAATACTCTCACACTGATGATTAAGTTTCAACACATGAACTCTGGAGAACATTCAGACCACAGTATCACCTTTTATATATTTCCCCACCAAAGACAGTTGCTACTTTCCATAAAGTACTTCTATTCCAGTAATGATGAGCTATGTAATTTTCCCACTGAGGACATCTACAAAAGCCAGACAAATGTATTTGTTGAAAACTCATAAAGGCACAGAAGAACTAGCAAGGCACTTTAAAATAACTAGGCTAAGATAATGAAGAAGAGGAGAATCTGGAGAGGTGTCTTTGGGCTTGTTTTTCCCCTGAAGCATTTGCCAATTCTAGAACAGGTAACTGAGAGTCTGAGTAAGATTTATAACGGTCTTGACTGGCTAAGAAAATGGAAAAATGAGAGTCAAAGCCAACCAAGGGTAGAAGAGAGGTGCTGGTAACTCCCCACTTGAGACTGGGGCCTGAAGGGCTGCATTTTAAGCATATTTTAAGCATAAGGGTGAAGTAGAAATAGAATATCCTTGTAGGGACACAATCTAGTTTTGAATCATTGTAATCACTGAAATTGGATTAAGATGATCCTGGATTATGAGGCCTCCTAGGTGCCTTCCTAAAGCGAATATAATTCCTTCCAGAGGAACTTAATCCTGAACCTCAAATTTGTCCACCATTTTTTTCTCAAATAACATCTGGCATAGGATAAAAAATAACCAAGTATTTAAGGAGACAAGACTACATGAATAGTAACAACAATAACAAAATATTAAGAGCAAGGATAAAGTGGATGCCACTGCTAATTAAGAGGCAGAAATGGGCATCCAGAAATCACTTTCTGAAAAGAGCTTGTCGGGAGAAGAGAATGTGATGTTTAGAAAGATGCCCCTCAAAGCTAATGCAACCAGGCACTTTTTTTTCTGTTGCCCAGGCTGGAGTGCAGGGGTGCAATCACAGCTCACTGCAGCCTCAACCCCCTGGGTTCAAGCAATCCTCCCACCGTGGCCTCCCAAAGTGCTAGGATTACAGGTATGAGCCATCGCGCCCAGCTTTAGGAACATTCTTAATTAGCCATCATCAAAGCTACAGTTCTTTCAAGTTGTTCTTCTACCATCAATCAGAACAATGCTTAATTAAGGTATTCTGAAGAGATACTGTACTTCCTTCATGGATGTGCTAGGGAGCTATCTATAGCCCATTCAAAATATTCTATATGCAAATAAAAAGTTTAAGCTGTACAAAAATTCACTTTCCTGCCTTTCTCAAAGCGGTGGTATTCATGGCAGTCTTTGAGAGAAAATGGAAAACAGAAAAGGAAACAAAAGGAACAAAACTGGAGGCATCACACTACCTGACTTCAAAATATACTACAAAGCTATAGTAACTAAAACAACATGATACTGACAAAAATACCAGACACACAGACCAATGGGACAGAATGGGGAACACAAAAATAAATTCACATACTTAGAGCCAACTGATTTTCGACAAAGGTTCCAAGAAAGCACAATGGAGAAAAGACAGTCTTTTCAATACATGGTGATGGAAATTGGATATCCACATGCAGAAGAATAAAGCTAGACCCGTATATTTTACCACATACAAAAATCAAATCAAAATGGATTAAAGACTTAAGTGTAAGACCTGAAACAATAAAACTAGTAGAAGAAAACATAGGGGAAATGCTTCATGACATTGTTCTGAGCAAGGATTTTTTTGATAAGACCCCAAAAGCACAAGCAACAAAAAGAAAAATAGACAAATGAATTATTTCAAATTAAAAAGCTACTGCACAGCAAAGGAAACAATCAATGGAATGAAGAGACAAGTTGCAGAACAGGAGAAAATATTTGCAAATCATACATCTGACAAGGGGTTTATATCAGAATATATGAGGAACTCAAAAGCTAAATAATAATAATAATGATAATAATCTGCCAGAGTATGGTGGCTCACACCTACACTGCCAGAACTTTGGGAGGCCAAGGTGGGAGACTCACTTGAGACCAGGAGTTCAAGACCAGCCTGTGCAAAATAGTAAGACTCTGTCTCTACAGAAAATTTAAAAATTAGCCAGGCATGATGGCACACACCTTTAGTCTTAGCTACTGGGGAGGCTGAGGTGGAAGGATCGCTTGAACCCAGGAGTTTGAGGCTGCAGTGGGCCATGATTGCACCGCTGCACTCTAGCCTAGACAATAGAGCAAGAATCTGTCTCAAAAAAAGAAAAACTGGTATATAGATACAATGGAATACTATTCAGCCATAAAAAAGAATTAAATCCTGTCATACACAACAACATGGATGAACCTGGAGGACATTATGTGAAGTGAAATAAGCCAGGCATAGACAGACAAATACCTCATGATCGTGATCATACGTGGAATCCAAAGAAGTTGATCTCACAGAAGTATTGAGTAGGACAGTGGTTACCAGATGCTGGGGAGGGGAGGACAGAGAGAAAATAAAGAGAGGTTGGTCAACAAGTACAAAGTTACAGTTAGATAGGAGGAATAACGGCTGGAGTTCTACTGCACAGTAGAGTAACTATGGTTAACAATATTACATATTTTAAAATAGCTAGAAGAGAGAATATTGAATGCTCTCATCACAAAGAAATGATTTAGGCAGAGCAAGATGGCCGAATAGGAACAGCTCCAGTCTCCATCTCCCAGTGCGAGCGACACAGAAGACCGGTGATTTCTGCATTTTCAACTGAGGTACTGGGGTCATCTCACTCGGGAGTGCCGCACAATCCGTGCGGGTCAGCTGCTGCAGCCTGACCAGCGAGAGCTGAAGCAGGGCGAGGCATCGCCTCACCTGGGAAGTGCGAGGGGGAAGGGAGTCCCTTTTCCTAGCCAGGGGAACTGAGACACACAACACCTGGAAAATCGGGTAACTCCCACCCCAATACTGTGCGGTAACACCGGCACACCGGAGAATATATCCCACACCTGGCCGGGAGGGTCCCACGCCCACGGAGCCTCCCTCCTTGCTAACACAGCAGTCTGCGGCAATCTAACCGCAAGGCAGCAGCGAGGCTGGGGGAGGGGCGCCCGCCATCGCTGAGGCTTAAGTAGGTAAATAAAGCCGCTGGGAAGCTCGAACTGGGTGGAGCTCACAGCAGCTCAAGGAAACCTGCCTGTCTCTGTAGACTGCGCCTCTGGGGACAGGGCTCAGCTAAAGGAGCAGAAGCCTGTGCAAACGCGAACGACTCTGTCTGACAGCTTTGAAGAGAGCAGTGGATCTCCCAACACCGAGGTTGAGATCTGAGAAGGGGCAGTCTGCCTGCTTAAGTGGGTCCCTGACCCCTGAGTAGCCTAACTGGGAGACATCCCCCACTAGGGGCAGTCTGACACCCCACACCTCACAGGGTGGAGTACACCCCTGAGAGGAAGCTTCCAAAGCAAGAATCAGACAGGTGCACTCGCTGTTCAGCAATATTCTATCTTCTGCAACCTCTGCTGCTGATACCCAGGCAAACAGGGTCTGGAGTGGACCTCAAGCAATCTCCAACAGACCTATAGCTGAGGGTCCTGACTGTCAGAAGGAAAACTATCAAACAGGAAGGACACCTATATGAAAACCCCAGCAGTACGTCACCATCATCAAAGACCAGAGACAGATAAAACCACAAAGATGGGGGAAAAGCAGGGCAGAAAAGCTGGAAATTCAAAAGCTAAGAGCGCATCTCCTCCTGCAAAGGAGCACAGCCCATCGCCAGCAACGGATCAAAGCTGGTCAGAGAATGATTTTGATGAGATGAGAGAAGGCTTCAGTCCATCAAACCTCTCAGAGCTAAAGGAGGAATTACGTACCCAGCGCAAAGAAACTAAAAATCTTGAAAAAAGAGTGGAAGAATTGACAGCTAGACTAATTAATGCAGAGAAGGTCATAAACGAAATGACAGAGATGAAAACCATGACACGAGAAATACGTGACAAATGCACAAGCTTCAGTAACCGACTCGATCAACTGGAAGAAAGAGTATCAGCGATGGAGGATCAAATGAATGAAATGAAGCGAGAAGAGAAACCAAAAGAAAAAAGAAGAAAAAGAAATGAACAAAGCCTGCAAGAAGTATGGGATTATGTCAAAAGACCAAATCTACGTCTGATTGGGGTGCCTGAAAGTGAGGGGGAAAATGGCACCAAATTGGAAAACACTCTACAGGATATCATCCAGGAGAACTTCCCCAACCTAGCAGGGCAGGCCAACATTCAAATTCAGGAAATACAGAGAATGCCACAAAGATACTCCTCCAGAAGAGCAACTCCAAGACACATAATTGCCAGATTCACCAAAGTTGAAATGAAGGAAAAAATCTTAAGGACAGCCAGAGAGAAAGGTCGGGTTACCCACAAAGGGAAGCCCATCAGACTGACAGCAGATCTCTCGGCAGAAACTCTACAAGCCAGAAGAGAGTGGGGGCCAATATTCAACGTTCTCAAAGAAAAGAATTTTAAACCCAGAATTTCATATCCAGCCAAACTAAGTTTCATAAGTGAAGGAGAAATAAAATTCTTTACAGATAAGCAAATGCTTAGAGATTTTGTCACCACCAGGCCTGCCTTACAAGAGACCCTGAAGGAAGCCCTAAACATGGAAAGGAACAACCGGTACCAGCCATTGCAAAAACATGCCAAAATGTAAACACCATCGAGGCTAGGAAGAAACTGCATCAACTAATGAGCAAAATAACCAGTTAATATCATAACGGCAGGATCAAGTTCACACATAACAATATTAACCTTAAATGTAAATGGACTAAATGCTCCAATTAAAAGACACAGACTGGCAAACTGGATAAAGAGTCAAGACCCATCAGTCTGCTGTCTTCAGGAGACCCATCTCACATGCAGAGACATACATAGGCTCAAAATAAAGGGATGGAGGAAGATATACCAAGCAAATGGAGAACAAAAAAAGGCAGGGGTTGCAATCCTAGTCTCTGATAAAACAGACTTTAAACCACCAAGATCAAAAGAGACAAAGAAGGCCATTACATAATGGTAAAGGGATCAATTCAACAGGAAGAGCTAACTATCCTAAATATATATGCACCCAATACAGGAGCACCCAGATTCATAAAACAAGTCCTTAGAGACTTACAAAGAGACTTAGACTCCCATACAATAATAATGGGAGACTTCAACACTCCACTGTCAACATTAGACAGATCCACGAGACAGAAAGTTAACAAGGATATCCAGGAATTGAACTCATCTCTGCACCAAGCGGACCTAATAGACATCTATAGAACTCTCCACCCCAAGTCAACAGAATATACATTCTTCTCAGCACCACATCACACTTATTCCAAAATTGACCACATAAGTGGAAGTAAAGCACTCCTCAGCAAATGTAAAAGAACAGAAATTATAACAAACTGTCTCTCTGACCACAGTGCAATCAAACTAGAACTCAGGACTAAGAAACTCAATCAAAACCGCTCAACTACATGGAAACTGAACAACCTGCTCCTGAATGACTACTGGGTACATAACGAAATGAAAGCAGAAATAAAGATGTTCTTTGAAACCAATGAGAACAAAGATACAACATACCAGAATCTCTGGGACACATTTAAAGCAGTGTGTAGAGGGAAATTTATAGCACTAAGTGCCCACAAGAGAAAGCAGGAAAGATCTAAAATTGACACTCTAACATCACAATTCAACGAACTAGAGAGGCAAGAGCAAACACATTCAAAAGCTACCAGAAGGCAAGAAATAACTAAGATCAGAGCAGAACTGAAGGAGATAGAGACACAAAAAACCCTCCAAAAAATCAATGAATCCAGGAGTTGGTTTTTTGAAAAGATCAACAAAATTGACAGACCGCTAGCAAGGCTAATAAAGAAGAAAAGAGAGAGGAATCAAATAGACGCAATCAAAAATGATAAAGGGGATATCACCACCGACCCCACAGAAATACAAACTACCATCAGAGAATACTATAAACACCTCTACGCAAATCAACTAGAAAATCTAGAAGAAATGGATAATTTCCTGGACGCGTACACTCTTCCAAGACTAAACCAGGAAGAAGTTGAATCCCTGAATAGACCAATAGCAGCCTCTGAAATTGAGGCAACAATTAATAGCCTACCCACCAAAAAAAGCCCAGGACCAGATGGATTCACAGCTGAATTCTACCAGAGGTACAAGGAGGAGCTGGTACCATTCCTTCTGAAACTATTCCAATCAATAGAAAAAGAGGGAATCCTCCCTAACTCATTTTATGAGGCCAACATCATCCTGATACCAAAGCCTAGCAGAGACACAACAAAAAAAGAGAATTTTAGACCAATCTCCCTGATGAACATTGATGCAAAAATCCTCAATAAAATACTGGCAAACCGGATTCAGCAGCACATCAAAAAGCTTATCCACCATGAT
>NC_045435.1:129868067-129947598 GCF_002776525.5 Piliocolobus tephrosceles | reverse complement strand
AAAAGGCTTTTGACAAAATTCAACAGCCCTTCATGCTAAAAACGCTCAACAAATTCGGTATTGATGGAACGTACCTCAAAATAATAAGAGCTATTTATGACAAACCCACAGCTAATATCATACTGAATGGGCAAAAACTGGAAAAGTTCCCTTTGAAAACTGGCACAAGACAGGGATGCCCTCTCTCACCACTCCTATTCAACATAGTGTTGGAAGTTCTGGCTAGGGCAATCAGGCAAGAGAAAGAAATCAAGGGTATTCAGTTAGGAAAAGAAGAAGTCAAATTGTCCCTGTTTGCAGATGACATGATTGTATATTTAGAAAACCCCATCGTCTCAGCCCAAAATCTTCTTAAGCTGATAAGCAACTTCAGCAAAGTCTCAGGATACAAAATTAATGTGCAAAAATCACAAGCATTCTTATACACCAGTAACAGACAAGCAGAGAGCCAAATCAGGAATGAACTTCCATTCACAATTGCTTCAAAGAGAATAAAATACCTAGGAATCCAACTTACAAGGGATGTAAAGGACCTCTTCAAGGAGAACTACAAACCACTGCTCAGTGAAATCAAAGAGGACACAAACAAATGGAAGAACATACCATGCTCATGGATAGGAAGAATCAATATCGTGAAAATGGCCATACTGCCCAAGGTTATTTATAGGTTCAATGCCATCCCCATCAAGCTACCAATGAGTTTCTTCACTGAATTGGAAAAAACTGCTTTAAAGTTCATATGGAACCAAAAAAGAGCCCGCATTGCCAAGACAATCCTAAGTCAAAAGGACAAAGCCGGAGGTGTCATGCTACCTGACTTCAAACTATACTACAAGGCTACAGTAACCAAAACAGCATGGTACTGGTACCAAAACAGAGATATAGACCAATGGAACAGAACGGAGCCCTCAGAAATAATGCCACACATCTACAACCATCTGATCTTTGACAAACCTGACAAAAACAAGAAATGGGGAAAGGATTCCCTATTTAATAAATGGTGCTGGGAAAATTGGCTAGCCATAAGTAGAAAGCTGAAACTGGATCCTTTCCTTACTCCTTATACGAAGATTAATTCAAGATGTATTAGAGACTTAAATGTTAGACCTATTACCATAAAAACCCTAGAAGAAAATCTAGGTAGTACCATTCAGGACATAGGCATGGGCAAGGACTTCATGTCTAAAACACCAAAAGCAACGGCAGCAAAAGCCAAAATTGACAAATGGGATCTCATTAAACTAAAGAGCTTCTGCACAGCAAAAGAAACTACCATCAGAGTGAACAGGCAACCTACAGAATGGGAGAAAATTTTTGCAATCTACTCATCTGACAAAGGGCTAATTTCCAGAATCTACAAAGAACTCAAACAAATATACAAGAAAAAAACAAACAACCCCATCAAAAAGTGGGGAAAGGATATGAACAGACATTTCTCAAAAGAAGACATTCATACAGCCAACAGACACATGAAAAAATGCTCATCATCACTGGCCATCAGAGAAATGCAAATCAAAACCACAATGAGATACCATCTCACACCAGTTAGAATGGCAATCATTAAAAAATCAGGAAACAACAGGTGTTGGAGAGGATGTGGAGAAATAGGAACACTTTTACACTGTTGGTGGGATTGTAAACTCGTTCAACCATTATGGAAAACAGTATGGCAATTCCTCAAGGATCTAGAACTAGATGTACCATATGACCCAGCCATCCCACTACTGGGTATATACCCAAAGGATTATAAATTATGCTACTACAAAGACACATGCACACGTATGTTTATTGCGGCACTATTCACAATAGCAAAGACTTGGAATCAACCCAAATGTCCATCAGTGACAGACTGGATTAAGAAAATGTGGCACATATACACCATGGAATACTATGCAGCCATAAAAAAGGATGAGTTTGCGTCCTTTGTAGGGACATGGATGCAGCTGGAAACCATCATTCTTAGCAAACTATCACAAGAAGAGAAAACCAAACACCGCATGTTCTCACTCATAGGTGGGAACTGAACAATGAGCTCACTTGGACTCGGGAAGGGGAACATCACACACTGGGGCCTATCATGGGGAGGGGGGAGGGGGGAGGGATTGCATTGGGGAGTTATACCTGATATAAATGATGAATTGATGGGTGCTGACGAGTTGATGGGTGCAGCACACCAACATGGCACATGTATACATATGTAACAAACCTGCACGTCATGCACATGTACCCTAGAACTTAAAGTATAATAAAAAAAAATAATAATAATAATAATAATAATTAATAATAATAAAACAAAGAAATGATTTATATCGTTTGGCTGTGTCCCCACCCAAATGTCATCTTGAATTGTAGTTCCCATAATCCCCATGCATCGTGGGAGGAACTCTGTGGGATGTAGTTGAATCATGGGGGCAATTAACACCATGCTGCTGTTCTTATGATAGTGAGTGAGTTCTCATGAGATCAGATGGTTTTAATAAGGGGCTTTCCCCACTTTTGCACGGCACTTCTCCTTCCTGCCGTCATGTGAAGAAGGATGTGTTTGCTTTCCCTTCTGCCATAATTGTAAGTTTCCTGAGGCCTCTCCAGCCATGCTGGACTGTGAGTAAATTAAACGTCTTTCCTTTATAAGTTACCCAGCCTCAAGTATGTCTTTATTAGCAGAGTGAGAAGGAACTAATACAAATGATAAATATAAGAGGTGATGGATATTCTAAATATTCTGATTTGATTTTCACACAATGTATCACGTATTGAAACATCACACTGTATCCCATGAATATGTACAATTATGATGTGCCAATTAAAAACAAAATTAAAGAAAGGCAAACAAAATATCAAACGATGACAATATACAATATTATATATATATAATACAATTACTTAATATTATATACTTAAGATAGGAAATTTTTAAAAAATCCATTACTTCTTGATACGGTTTGGCTCTGTATCCCAACCAAAATCTCATTCTGAATTGTAATCCCCACGTGTTGAGGGCAGGACCTGGTGGGCAGTGATCAGATCATGGGAGTGGTTTCCCTCCTGCGGTCTCATGATAGTGAGGGAGTTCTCAATGAGATCTGATGGTTTAAAAGTGGCAGTTTCTGGCCAGGCACGGTGGCTCACACCTGTAATCTCAGCACTTGGAGAGGCCAAGGCGGGTGGATTACCTGAGAGCAGGAGATTGAGACCATCCTGACTAACATGGTGAAACCCCGTCTCTACTAAATATACAAAAAATTAGCCGGGCGTGGTGGCGGGCTCCTGTAGTCCCAGCTACTCGGGAGGCTGAGGCAGGAGAATGACGTGAACCCAGAAGGCCAAGCTGTCAGTGAGCCAAGATCGTGCCACTGCACTCCAGCCTGGGCAACAGAGCAAGACTCTGTCTCAAAAAAAAAAAAAAAAAAAAAAAAAAAAAAAGTGGCAGTTTTGCCTACACTCTGTCTCTCTCTCCTGCCACCAAGTAAGACGTGCCTTGCTTCCCCTTCACCTTTCGCCATGATTGTAAGTTTCCTGAGGCCTCCCCAGTTATGCGGCACTGTGAGTCAATTAAACCTGTTTATTTTATAAATTATTCCGCCTCAGGCAATTCCTTATAGCAGTGTGAAACCGAACTAATATACCTCTGAAGCATTCAACATATTAAAAGCTAACATTTTCTAAACGGAGGTACGTGGTCCTAAAAAATAATAATAATAAAATACAAAATCAATCCTCAAAAAGAAAATAGGCCAGACAGCTGTAATCCCAGCACTTTGGGAGGCCGAGTTGGGAGGATTGCTTGAGCCCAGGAGTTCAAGACCAGCCTGGGCAACACATTGAGATGCCATCTTAGGGAAAAAAAAAAATAGAAGAAGAAAATAAACAATAATTAAATTTTTTCTCAAAATAGCGCCATGAATTAAGTGGAAAGGTACTGATATTTCCATTCTACACACCAAGAAACTGAGGCTCAATAACCCCAAAGTCACAGTTAGTCAGGGCAGGTGCCTGGTTCTCAAATCTCAAATTCATGAGTCAAGCTAGACACCAGGAATGGGGAAAGGGAAAATGTAAACTGACCCAGCATCATATTATCTCTGAACAGCCAAAACGAGAGTGGCATCAACTCATGGGAAAATAAGACACTGTTCTTTGCGTAGTAAGTAGATCCAAGGGAAGGAGATTCCATAAAATGTTCAAAAAAGGCCTTAAATAGAGGGTCTAAACAAGGAGTACTTAAACAAATTCATTCACCACACAATTGAGAAAATGCCAGGGCAGTCACAGAACTGAGCTAGAGCAGGCACTTCAGAGTAAGCACAAGCACTCTCACCCTTGCTCTCTGCCAGCCCCATGTCACATCCCCACATCCTGACTTCCAGTCTGCTCTCTGAGGACCCTGGTTGAATTTCATAGCTTCTAGGATAGCTTCCAGCATCAAACTGCTACTATTGCCCAGAAAAGAATTGGGCTTTTTCTTATTTTATTTTTTAAATTCCACTTATCTTATTTGTACCTCAATATCTGTATACATAATTCCCTCTTCTGGCCCTCCTTTCCTGCCCTGAGCCTGCTGGAAAGCTTTTCACTTTCCTCTCTGGTCACCACATTTTGCCCTTCCTTTTAAAGCAACTCAAATGTACCCTCTCATCTGTGCTGCCTGCTCCTTTAGCCTGCAATATCTCTTCTTTCAAAAATATTCCCTAGCCAGTCACAGTAGCTCACGTCTGTAATCCTGAGAACTTTGGGAGGCCGAGTTGGGAGGATCTCTTGAGCCCCGGAGCTTGAGACCAGGAATTTGAGACCAGCCTGGGCAACAGAGCAGGACGCCATCTCTACAAAAAGTAGTCCCAGATACTCGGGAGGCTGAGGCGGGAGGATCAGCTTGATCCGGAAGGCAGAGGTTGCGGCGAGCTGAGATAGCACCACTGCACTCCAGCCTGGGCGACAGGGTAAGACCCTGTCTCAAAATAAATATAATACAGGCCAGGCGCAGTGGCTCACGCCTGTAATCCCAGCACTTTGGGAGGCTGAGGCAGGCGGATTACGAGGTCAGGAGATAGAGACTATCCTGGCTAACACGGTGAAACCCCATCTCTACTGAAAATGAAAAAAATTAGCTGGGTGTGGTGGCCTGTGTCTGTAGTCCCAGCTACTCGGGAGGCTGAGGCAGGAGAATTGCTTGAACCCGGGAGGCTGAGGTTGCAGTGAGCTGCGATCGCGCCACTGCACTCCAGCCTGGGCGACAGAGCGAGACTCCGTCTCAAAATAAATATAATATAATATAATATAATATAATATAATATAATATAATATATAAAATTGGTCAGGCGTGGTGGCACACATTGTTGTCCTAGCCACTTGGGAGACCCAGGTGGAAGGATCACTGAAGCTCAAGAGTTCAGGGCTGCACTGAGCCATGATGCCGCCACTGCACTCCAGCCTGGGTGACAGAGTGACACCCTGTCTCTCAAAAATAATATATATATATATATAACAAAACTTTAAGTAAATACAAAGTCCCAGAAGGATGCAGGTGGCATCTAGGTGGCCAGATGCTTCAGGATTTTCTACTCCAGGATGGATAGATGGGCCAAGCAGGACCCAGATTACAGCAACGAGCAAAATTTATGGGACGCTAAAAATCTCGCTAATCAAGATTAATTAATATTAATCTAACAATATTTAAGACAACTAACATTTAAGGCAATTATAATACGCTTATTAATATGTAAGGTAATTTAAAAAATACCTGCAAAAGAGGGCCCAAGGACTGGCGCATGATTTTGTAAATAAAGTTTCACTGGAAGCTCCAGCAAGCATCTGTCTACTCAATAACCAGACTCCAGCATTCGCAATATCAAATGGCACTGTGTGTGTCCGTCGCTAGAAGCCACTTCCTCCATTCGTTTAAAAAAAAAAAAAAAGAAAGAAAAGAAAAATCCAAATAAGCTGAGAGACGAAGAAAAGATCGTTTCCCCGCAGGCTACCAGGAGTTTCAAAGACGCTGGACGCTGGAGAGCAGGGATAGAAAGAAGCTTGCGGTGACCCCTGCCGGCCGCCGGCACCCACATTCTACCGGGCTAATCGGGTCTTGCCGCTTTAAATCCGGGAGGCTCGGTGGCGCAGGGCAGGCAGTTGCCAGGGGAGACCAACACACAACAAAGGCGCGCGCCTGCCAGAGCCTACAGGGGCCGCCGCCACTGAGCTGGCTGTAATCCCGCCTCCCGCCAGCCATGGCCCATTTGCGCTCGCCTAGCAGCTTCGGACATCCGGGGAAGAAGAACCAGAAGGAGTCTGAGGAGTTAGAGGAGGAGGAGGAAGAGATGGAGGAGGAGGAGGAGGAAGAGGTGGAAGAGGAGGAAGAGGAGGAGGTGGAGGAGGAGTTTGTGGGGGAAGAGCAGGAGCTGGAGGCCCCAGAGAAGTTCAGCGATGAGTACCTCTGGAAGGTCATGGACATCGGTAACTACGACTACGACTTCCCAGACGTGCGCCCCCGCTTAGCCAGCATCGTCAGCCCTAGCCTGAGCTCTACGTGCGTGCCCAGCCAGAGCGCGACCAGCACCGAAATGCCGAGCGCCAGCCCACCCTCCAGTGCCTCCACGCATAAAAGTACCGCCGCCGACCCACCCCTTCTTCGAGGGCTTTCTGGTCCCCAGGGGGCACCTGGTCCACCCACTCCCGTGCCTTCGTCGACCTGATTTCTAAATGCATGCACCATTCCACACACCTAATCTCTCTCACGTCCTTGTCAGAGGCACTGAACCCTTGGCTGAGCTGTTGTGATGATGCACGATTTAGGATATAGGCGAAACACCATAAAAGTTGAACTTGGACATTGCTGTATGGAGTGCTTTTTTATTTTGAGACAAGAGCCTCGCTCTGTCGCCCACGCTGGAGTTGCAGTGGCTGCAGCCTCGACCTCCTGGGCTCAAGCCTCCCATCGCAGCCTCCCAAGTAGCTGGAACTACAGGCACACGCCACCACGCCCAGCTAATTTGGCGTCTCACTATGTTGCCCAAGCTGATGGGAGTGCTCATTTTTATAACATTTTTGCGTGCATTCACACCGTTACATCTCTCTCTCTCGCTTCCCCTCTCCCTTCTCCCTCCCCTCCCCCTCCCTCTTCCTCCCCTCCCTCTCCCCCCACCTCTCTCTGACACACACACACACACACACACACACACACACACACACACACTCTCATATTATTTCCAGAGAAGTGCCTCAAGGGTGCTGTACTACTAAAACAGTCCTGCAAAAAAAAAAAAAAAAAAAAAAAAAAACTCTCTATTGTGTTTAATTTAACATCCTGTACTGAAGCCACTCCAGTCACTTACTTGAAAAAAGAAGCAGAGAAGTCTTTTAGAGTAGGTTTCTCAAGCTCTAGTATTGACATTTTGGTCTGGATAATTCTTTGTTGGGGAGGGTTGGGGACTGTCCTGTGAATTATAGGATGTTTAGCAGCATGCCTGTCCTCTACCCTTGTCTGTGCTAGGAGCACACACCCTTGCGATGATCAAAAATGTCTCCAGACCTTGCCATGTGTTCCTGGGAGGGGGCAGAATTGCCCTTTTGATTTAGAAGGAGTAGCTGATTTTTAAATGTTTCATTCAACAGGTTTCCCTAAAATATTTCAGACATTTAGGAAAGACATGTCCGAAATGAGTATAGATAGGTAAGAAAATGTTTTCAAATTTCACATTTTTTGAACCCAATGATGTTTACCTTTTGAATAAACATGTTAGGAAGTAGAGTACAATAATCCAGGGCTTTATGACTTATTTATTTTTAAAAGTTTTTTTTTAATATACACTGGTAGACACTTTGGAAGAGATAAAGGTTCCCACTTATCCCCAGCTTATTACCTAGCTCTAGAGATTACATGTCCACTTATCAGTGTAACATGAAAGAATAACTATATGTCATGTGTACAATTGTAAGTGCTTGAGAATTTAGAATATAGGCTTTTATTGGCTAAATGCAAGAGTGACCAGGGACACCTTTTGTGGAAGAGAGTGGAAATAATGGCCTTTCCTTTTTCCTTCCCTCTCTTCTTTTCCTTGTTATTGCTATTAGCCTTCAGGCACTTTAACTATAATAAGAAGATACCAGAGAAACGCCTTCTGGAACATCTTTGTAAATATTCCCTGAAATCTCACAGCAAACCTGAGTCAGTGATCTTGAATGACTAGTTACCCTAACTTTGCTTTTGTAAGCAACTTTTAAATTCTTAAGTTTAAGGAGAATTGTTCTGTCTCACGTAGATGTTTTTAGTTATCCTTTTAATTCAATTAGTAGTAGAGATAAGGTATGCACATGGTTAAAAAAAAATCAAACTATACAAAGGTAAAAAAGTGACAATCTCCATGCCCTTCTTTACTCCTACTCATTCACCTTCAGTTTTGTTTCTATTATTATTTAAAATAATGTTTTCATTTCTTGGTTTATCAATTTCTTATGTATTGAATTCCCACCTCTCCACTTTAGTAGTTATATTATTTTTAGTTTTTCTAACATTTAGGACTTTGAGGTATTTAAACCTCTACTTCTTGATTTATCAATTTTAGTATCTATTGACTATTATGAAAAATTAACATGTTAATGCACTTCCTCCTCCCATCTCTCTTCTCTCCTCTTTTTTCCCAATTAACAGCAAACTATATGATATGATTAAAATGCAATATATATTTACATAAAGTTATATTACTTTCCCAAGCTTTATTATGCTTATATTATGGGGCTTGTTAATTATAATTAAAGTGCTCTGGAGTTGTTTCTAAAAATTGAAAACCAATAAACAATACTCACACTTCCATGTTAACAAACCAGTAATACGATTGAATCCATGGACAAGAAAATATAATCTTATGTCTGTAAAACTTGTCTCTTAAAAAGTGAACTTTTTGCCGGACGCAGTGGCTCACGCCTGTAATCCCAGCACTTTGGGAGGCCAAGGAGGGCAGATCACGAGGTCAGGAGTTCCAGACCAGCCTGGCCAACATCGTGAAACCCCCGTCTCTACTAAAAATACAAAAATTAGCCTGGCATGGTGGCGCATGCCTGTAGTCCCAGCTACTTGGGAGGCTGAGGCAGGAGAATCACTTGAACCTGGGAGGTGGAAGTTGCAGTGAACCAAGATCGTACCATTGCACTCCAGCTTGGGCAACAGAGTGAGACTTCATCTCAGAAAATAAATAAATAACAAACTTTTTGACTCTCCGTTGTTCTACAGTTTTTCTGAGTTGGCTCACCAGTCACACTTTGTTGGTTCCCATATTGTCTTCTTTCTTTTGTTCCTTTTCCTTTTGCTGGAGAAACTCCTCGGGTGAATTTTTTATGTAGGTCTCATGGATAGTCAAATTTCTGAGTTCTTGCCTGCCTTGAAATTTCTTCATTTTGCCCTCATACTTGATTTGTTAAACAAAACAAAACAAACAAAAACCAACCTGCCAAAAACAAGAGATTTAAAACCATTTTTCCCTCAGAGTTCTAAAGACATTGCTTCATTGCCTCCTAGTAGCCCATACTGCCTCACCAGTCTTATTCTCAGACCATTCTGGTATATAATTATTTCCTCCCTTTTTCTTCTTCAGAACACCTCCTAGATGCTGTTGAACCTCTTCGATAGATTCTCCATCTTTAATAACATTTCCTTTGTATTTTCAGTATCTTCAGGATTTTTGATGTTTGTTTACCTGCTATTATGCAGCCCTTGTACAGAATTTTTTTATTGCAGGATTCATATTTGTCATTTCCAAGAACCAGTACTTGTTCTCTGATTGTTGCTGTTCAAAATCATTTGGTTTGTTTTTTGTGGTTTTTTGTTTTTATCTCTTTGAGGGCACTGTTCTAATATATTAAAGTTCTCCTTTGTTCTTTGTATTATTTTTTCTTTCAAAGTCAGTTGTTTGGCCAGGCGCGGTGGCTCAAGCCTGTAATCCCAGCACTTTGGGAGGCCGGATCACGGGCGGATCACGTGATCCCACGGGCGGATCACGAGGTCAGGAGATCGAGACCATCCTGGCTAACCCGGTGAAACCCCGTCTCTACTAAAAAATACAAAAAACTAGCCGGGCGAGGTGGCGGGCGCCTGTAGTCCCAGCTACTCGGGAGGCTGAGGCAGGAGAATGGTGTAAACCCGGGAGGCGGATCTTGCAGTGAGCCAAGATCAGGCCACTGCACTCTAGCCTGGGTGACAGAGCGAGACTCCATCTCAAAAAAAAAAAAAAAAAAAAAAAAGTCAATTGTTGTGTTTATTTCTCTTGCTTTTTCTCTTCAATGCTACTGATTTTTCTTAAGTGGTAATCCTTTGTTGCCCATTTATATTTTTAAATGAATGAATGGTAAATAGCTAGAATGGAATCCTTCCCTAGCTTAGTAGTTCTGTTTTCTGACAGAGCATGCCTGGGAGAGTCTGCTATGATCCCTGTACAGGTGGGTGGGGCTTATTAGAGTCACTTCCTGTGGAGTGTCTGGGCAGGGAAGAGTCAAGTTGGGTAATCCTACTATTAGTAGAGTTAGGACAAGGACACTTCAGTGTATGGTCGTGGTTTATTTGTTTGTTTGTTTTTGAGACAGAGCCTTGCTCTGTCTCCCAAGCTGGAGTGCAGTAGTACAATCATGGCTCACTGCAGCCTCCACCTCCTGGACTCAAGCCATCCTCCTGCCTCAGCCTCCCAAGTAGTTGTGGCTACAGGCACGGAACACAACACCTGGCTAATTTTTTTATTTTTTGTAGAGACATGGTCTCACCATGCTGCCCAGGCTGGTCTTGAACTCCTGGGCTCAAGCTATCCTCCCAGCTCATCCCGCAAAAAAAGATTTGATGCAAACACACTGAGTTAACTTTACTGAAGAGATAAGAGTGGAAGAAAATATTTCAAATAAAACAAAATCAGTATTTTCTATGTGCATTAATTAATGGATTATTAAATGTTCTATATTTAGAAGACCTGCTAACAACTCTAGAGGTATACTGAAAACTAACATTTTTGTCAAAATTTCAGAAATATTCATCATAATTTGTCTCCAGGAATTCCAATATCAGTACAAACAGAAGAAAGCTGGCTCCAAGATTTGTTGGATAAAGTGCAATCAAGTGAGTAGTTTGACTTCTTAGCTTTTCCTGGGAGGAGGGATTGCATATTGGAAGTATCAGAGGTGTAGAAGGCCAGTAGAGCTAGATTTTAATCCTAGCCCCAACACATACTAACCTTGTGATGTTGGATAAGTTACTTACCCTCTCTGAGTCTTACTTTCTTCATCTCTTGGTAATAGTCATACTGTCACAGGATTCTTATGAAGATCAAAACAAGATTAAATATTTTCAGTATTCAATAAACGGTAGCAATTATGTTCACATCAAGAAATAATCTGCCATTATATTTTTGATACATATCTTTATTTTTATTATAAAAGTAACATATGCACACTTTTTAAATGTCAAATCACTGAGAAGTAGACAATGTAATAATTAAAATTTTAACTTTTCCAGTGTATTTCCTTTCATCTTTTATATTCACATTTTATTTTAATTATTTTTTATTTTATGTCATTTATTCATCAAATGCTTACTGAGTGCCTACCATTTGCCAAGCACCTACCATTTGCCAAGTACCTATCATAGGTTTAGCCTGTAATGGGGTATCAGCAGTGAAAAAAACAAACAAATCCCCTGTCTCAGTGATATTAATGTGTGGGAAGTGGAGGTGATGGTGAGAGCAATAATATATAGAATAAATCAGTAAATATATAAGATGATGTAAGTGCTAAGAAGAAAAGTAAAGCAGGGAAGGGGGTGGAAAGTGTCGGGGGTTGGAGGTAGGGTGCAAGTTTACATAGGGTGCCTGGAGAAATCTTTCCTGAGAACCTGAGGTGTTTGAGCAAAAACCTACAGGAGGTGAGAGAATGAGCCAGGACAATCTCACAGGAAAGGTGTTCCAGGCAAAGGAACAGCAAGTGCCTCCTTCTAGAACAAGAGGCCAGTGTGGCTACAGTGGAATAAGCAAGGAGGAGAATCTTAGGGGATGAGGTCAGAGAGATCAGAGGACCAGATCTTTCTCACTGGGAGTGAGGTGGGAAGTTGCTGCAGAATTTGTGCAGAGAAGTGATATAATCCAACTGGCATTTTTAATGACTGCTGGCTGCTGAGAAAATATGAGGGCAAGAGCCCAGAGATTGAGCCCTGCAGCACTCCATTGTTAAGCTGAGGACATGAGGAAGAAACTAAGGAAAAGTGTCCAGTGATGTAGAAGAAAAACCAGGAAGTGTCCTAGATACCAATAAAATTTCAAAGAGGCAGGAATGATCAACAGGCTCAAATGGTACTCAGAGGTTAGGAAGATGAGAACTGAGAACTGACTACTAGATCTAGCATGTAGAAGTCATTGGTTATGTGGATAGGACCAGCTTCAGTGTAACTGTGGGGATAAAAGCCTGATTGGAGTGGGCTCAAAAGAGAGTGAAATAAGTGTAGAATAGAAATGGAATCATACTCCACAGTCCCATTTTATTGCTAAGCTTTTAATGGTATAATGGTGTAATTAAAGCATCAACATAGTCTTATTTTTTAAAAGTCAAAAGATACAAATCAAACAATAGTTTCTTTCAACTATTACCCTCAGTTTCAGATATCACCACTATTATCATGTTGGTGTGTATCTTTCCAAATCTTTTTCTAAGCTTTTATATCCGTATAAAAGTGTAGTAGTGTGGCCGCTTTTGTTTGCTGCTGTTATTTACATGAATGGTATCACACCGAATCTGTTGTTCTTCTTGCTTTTTCACTTAATTGGCCTTGAAATTTTTTACCAGTAAATACAGGTAAAAATTATTTGTAATTGTTGCATAATAGTACATAGTATAGATGTACAATTATTTAAAGATTCCCCAACTGATGCATAAAATTGTTCCTAGATATTCATTTCCACAGTGTTACAGTAAGCTGCCTCCTCTTTGTGTACATACCCGAGTATTGCTCTAAGACATGCCAAGAAAGGGGGATTGTTAAGTGAAAAGTTACACATTTTAATCATCACCTTCCTAAAGAGCTGACCCAACGTATGCTTCCATCAAAAGGGTTGTTGAGACCACCCTTTTCCTACCCTTTCCCATATAAGATATTGTAATTCTTTTAAATTTTTGACAGTCTGGTAGGTGGAAACGATTATTTTATTTCTTAATTATTATGATTATTGCAAAGGTTGAGCATCTTGATACCAATATATTTTTTCTGGTTACTCGATTATCTTCTTGGAATTAAGCAAACAGTGTTCATATCTTTTGCCCATTTTCCCAGTGGGTTGTCTTGTCTTTCTTGATGTTTATTTTTTGGCGGCTCTTTACATATCTGTAATACTTCTTTGAATGTTGTATATGTTGCAGATTGCTCCTCCTAGTTTGTCTTTTACATTTGCTTGTGGTCATTTTTGTTATATATAATTTTAAATTTGATGTAAGTAAATCTTTTCCTTGTGATTCTCACATTTTGTGGTTTAAAAAAGTATTTCCCTAATTCAAGAATATACATATATTTTCCTACATTTTCTTCTAAAACTTCTAGAATTTTACTATTTATTTTTAGCATCTTAATCAATATGGACTTTACTTTTGTGAATGGCTTAAGAAAATAACCATCCTTTTTCCCCTAAATTTTGTCCCTATACTACTCCTTAACCAGTCCAACCCTTCCACTCTGCTTCCACACACATACAAATATTCTGTTCCACTGAACTATTGGTATTTTCCTACACCAATATCACACTATCTTAATTTCTGTGGTTTTTCTTATTTAATATATGATAAACCAATTTCTCCTCTCCTTATTCTTTTTCAAAATATTATTCCCAGTTATTCTTGGGCACTTGTTCTTCCAAAAGTATTTCAGAATCAAAATTCCATTGAAAAATCCCACCAAAACTACATTGACTATGTTGATTAATTTGTGAATAATTGATACTTTTTTAATATTAAATCTTTCTTTGCAGGAACCTAATGTACCTCTCCATTTTTTTTTTCTGATCTTTGTGTATATATATATGTTGTATATACTATATATATGAGCCTCATAAAGCTCTTATTAGTTTATGCTAGGTATTTTATAGTCTTTCATTGATGTAACCAACCACTGGGATCTTTTTTCTTTCTTTTTTTGAGACAGAGTCTCGCTCTGTCCCCAGGCTGGAGTGCAGTGGCGCGATCTCGGCCCACTGCAGCCTCCACCTCCCAGGTTCAAGCAATTCTCTTGCCTCAGCCTCCTGAGTAGCTGGGATTACAGGCACGAGCCACCACGCCCAGCTAATTTTTGTTTGTTTGTTTGTTTTTTAGTAGAGACAGGGTTTCATTACGTTGATCAGGATGGTCTCGGTCTCCTGCCCTCATGATCCGCCTGCCTTAGCCTCCCAAAGTGCTGGGATTACTGGCCCGAGCCACTGCAGCTGGTCAGAATCTTTTTTTCTATTGTATTTTCTAATTGGTTATTGTCAATCTATAGGAAAACTATTGATTTCTATGTATCAATCTTGTATCTGACCCCCTTGCTGTACTTCCTTATTCATCTTAGTAGTTTGTCAGTTGAAAGTCTAGTGGACATTTACATTTCATGTGAATAGTGGCAGCTTTTTTGTTTGTTTGTTTGTTTGTTTGTTTGAGACAGAGTCTTGCTCTGTCGCCAATAGTGGCAGTTTTATCTATTCTTTATTGGTTTTACTTAGCAGTTGTTATGGTCTAAATGTTTGTGTTCCCCTCACATATTGAAACCTGATCACTAATGTGATAGTATTAAGAAGTGGAGCCTTTTGGAGATAATTAGGTCATGAGGATGCAGCCCTCATGAATGGGATTAGTGCCCTTGTAAAAGAGGCCCCAGAAAGCTAGTTCATTCCTTCCACCATGTGAAGACACAGCTAGAAGGCACCATATATGAACCAGGAAATGGGCCCTTACCAGACACCAAATCTACTGGCACCTTGATCTTGGACTTCTCAGCTTCCAGAACTGTGAATATAAATTTCTGTTGTTTATATAAGGTACTCAGTTTATGATATTTTGTTATAGCAACCCAAACAAAGACAGAAAATTGCTGCCAAGATGTGGGGATGCTGCTTGTAAACCAAAAAGTATCTGAGACAGGTTTCAATCAATTTACAAATTTAGGCCGGGCACGGTGGCTCAAGCCTGTAATCCCAGCACTTTGGGAGGCCAAGATGGGCGGATCACGAGGTCAGGAGATCGAGACCATCCTGGCTAACACGTTGAAACCCCGTCTCTACTAAAAAAAATACAAAAAACTAGCCAGGGATGGTGGGCGCCTGTAGTCCCAGCTACTCGGGGGTGCTGAGGCAGGAGAATGGCGTAAACCCAGGAGGCGGAGCTTGCAGTGAGCTGAGATCCGGCCACTGCACTCCAGCCTGGGCGACAGAGCCAGACTCCGTCTCAAAAAAAAAAAAATTTTTTACAAATTTATTTGCCATGGTTAAGGACATGCCCAGAAGAGATTTAAGACAGAGTCACTGAAATGGTCTTTGCCTTCCTCCAAATATGATTTTGAGGGCTTCAGTATTTAAAGGGGAAAAGCAGGCCAGAAGGAAAGGAGGAAGGAAGTGGTAATCCATGTGTTCCAGGAGAAAAGGAGCAGGTAGGGGAATAGTCAAGATGTATTCATCTGGCACTCAGTAAATTAGCACTTTATATAAGATAAAGTGAACATAGAGTAGCTACCCATGGAGATATTTAACCTTTTATCTGTAGCTGTCTGCTTAGAACAAAAGAAAGGGTGGTTTCTTGCATGACTCAGAGTTTAGCTTAATTTTTTCCTTGTGGCATAGTGAATTGGGTTCCTGAGTTTTTATTTTCCATTCACATTTCTTCTCCCTTTTCTTTTAAAAATGTTTCATCTTTCTGAAACACACCAAAAAATAAATAAATACATTTTTAAAAATAAAATTTCTCAGAGAAAGCATTTTAGAAAAAAATGAGTCTGGTCTCAGGTTGTTTCTGATCTTTCATGGCTAAAATGGTTTTCGCAGTTTGTGAAGTCTCATGTCCTGTGAAGAAAAAATAGGGGAGGAAGGGAGAAAAACAATAACAAACAAAGGAACAATCCTGAAAAACTGCTATAGGCCACATTACTCTGAAGTCCATACATCACTAGGCAGGTATGAAAGTGGCTTATGTGTGTAAATAAGGTTGTTGTTATTTTCTTCTAAAGTTTAAGTTTTCTAGCTTCAGTTTGCAGGGCTTTACAAAAGCACAGCTTAGTTTTCAGTGACTCCAAATTGGGGAAAATGGGAGAAAAAAGAAGGAAAAAAATTGAAAACATTATTTTGAAGATTTGTAACCAAGAAAAATTAGAATTCAGTCCAAACTGTAGAAAATTATAAAAATTAAAAAACATTAGCCAAGACAAGAATCTAACAAGTATACTATAGGTTTGGAAACATAATTTTTCTCTCTCCAGTTTCCCATTTTTACTAAAGACAAATCATGATAGGACTGGTTTGCTTTATTATACTTGGCCTAATTATTTGTATACAGTGCAGCAAGAATAATTATTTTTACATAAACTTTTAAATTGGCTTAGATGCAACTTTTGTTCTGTAGAAAGAATCTTGGATAAGACTTTTTTTAAAGTTGAGCCCAGCCATGGATTTGTACCATCAAATACCTATGAGTTGGGTGATCCTCTCTCCTCTTGAAGTTCCAAGATAAAACTTGGGACTCCTAGGCCTGTCAGAAAATGACATTCTTTACTTAACACAGGTCAGGAACTCTGTACAGGGACTGTATGGACAAGTATGAGGCCAGTTTTCCCAAAGGGCTTTTATTGGATCCATAAGTCATATTTGATTCCTTAAGGAAAGCATACCATTCCAGTCAAAGCCTTGGTAAACTAACCGGTTTCTCCAATTGTGTTCTGTCATAAATGAAAACAGATTCTTATTGCACTTATACAAATAACTGTATTGCTATAAGTTAAGAATGCTCACAGGCCGGGCGCGGTGGCTCAAGCCTATAATCCCAGCACTTTGGGAGGCCGAGACAGGTGGATCACGAGGTCAGGAGATCGAGACCATCCTGGCTAACACAGTGAAACCCTGTTTCTACTAAAAAAAATACAAAAAACTAGCTGGGTGACGTGGCGGGCGCCTGTAGTCCCAGCTACTCGGGAGGCTGAGGCAGGAGAATGGCCTAAACCTGGGAAGCGGAGCTTGCAGTGAGCTGAGATCCGGCCACTGCACTCCAGCCTGGGTGACAGAGCCAGACTCCGTCTCAAAAAAAAAAAAAAAAAAAAAAAAAAAGAATGCTCACAAATAGTTTCCAAATTCTGGAGAAATCAGGTAGAAAACAAATACACTCCAAATTTTGTTCTTAGGAGTATACTTTACTCAATTGTTAAAAGCTGTAAATAGCTTAAAAGTTTTCTTGAGTCTGAAAAAAAAAAACAGAGGATCAGCAACATTTTAAGCAAAAAGTTAAAAAGATTACTTAGGACAGGAAGCAGCTGATGGCCTCTCCGGGTGGTGGTGGCAGCCAGGCCAGGGCGGGTGGCGCAGGGGCGGCATGAGGGCCCACGGCCCAGGGGGCTGAGGCGCCCCCCCACCTGCCGTGGGGGCCACGCATCCTCCATGGAGGCCAGAGAGGAACTGCTGCTACTGGCCAAACTCAAGCCTGGGCGCCCCCACCAGTTTGATTGGAAGTCCAGCTGTGAAACCTGGAGCGTCACCTTCTCACCAGATGGCTCCTGATTTGCTTGGTCTCAAGGACACTGCATTGTCAAACTGATACCCTGGCTGCTGGAGGAGCAGTTCATCCCTAAAGGGTTTGAAGCCAAAAACCGAAGTAGCAAAAATGAAATGAAAGCGTGAGGCAGCCCAAAAGAGAAGATGCTGGACTGTGGTCAGATTGTCTGGGGGGTGGCCTTCAGCCCATGGCCTTCCCACCCAGCAAGAAGCTCTGGGCACACCACCACCCCCAAGTGCCTGATGTCTCTTGTCTGGTTCTTGCTACAGTACTCAACAATGGGCAGATCAAGATCTGGGAGGTGCAGATAGGGCTTCTGCTTTTGAATCTTTCTGGCCACCAAGATGTCGTGAGAGATCTGAGCTTCACACCCAGTGGCAGTTTGATTTTCGTCTCCGCATCACGGGATAAGACTCTTTGCATCTGGGACCTGAATAAACACAGTAAACAGATTCAAGTGTTATCGGGCCACCTGCAGTGGGTTTACTGCTGTTCCATCTCCCCAGACTGCAGCATGCTGTGCTCTGCAGCTGAAGAGAAGTCGGTCTTTCTATGGAGCATGAGGTCCTACATGTTAATTCGGAAGCTAGAGGGCCATCAAAGCAGTGTTGTCTCTTGTGACTTCTCCCCCAACTCTGCCCTGCTTGTCACGGCTTCTTATGATACCAATGTGATTATGTGGGACCCCTACATCGGTGAAAGGCTGAGGTCACTCCACCACACCCAGGTTGACCCCGCCATGGATGACAGTGATGTCCACATTAGCTCACTGAGATCTGTGTGCTTCTCTCCAGAAGGCTTGTACCTTGCCACGGTGGCAGATGACAGACTTCTCAGGATCTGGGCCCTGGAACTGAAAACTCCCATTGCATTTGCTTCTGTGACCAATGGTCTTTGCTGCTGCACATTTTTTCCACATGGCGGAGTCATTGCCACAGGGAAAAGAGATGGTCACGTCCAGTTCCGGACAGCTCCTAGGGTGCTGTCCTCACTGAAGCACTTATGCCGGAAAGCCCGTCGAAGTTTCCTTACAACTTACCAAGTCCTAGCACTGCCAATCCCCAAGAAAATGAAAGAGTTCCTCACTTACAGGACTTTTTAAGCAATGCCACATCTTGTGTTTCTTTGTAGCAGGGTAGATAGTCCTGTCAAATGGAGGTGCTGGAATAATGGGCCAAATATCTGGTCTTGGATTCAAATAGCATTTCTTTGAGATTGTGAATAGAATGTAGCAAAACCAGATTCCAGTGTACTAGTCATGGATCTTTCTCTCCCTGGCATGTGAAAGTCACTCTTAAAGAAAGAGATTCCACTTCCATGGCAACAGAGCTTTACCTTAAATCTTTAGTCCAGTTATGAACAGCAAGTGTTGAACTCTTTCTAGTCGTTTTGATTCAAAGTGCAGTTACTGATGTTGTTTTGATTACACAAGTGAGTAGGCCTCCAGAGCCTCTCTAGTGGCAGAGCAGCTCACACTCCCTCCACTGGGAAGGATGGCTTCTGCCTAGTACCTATCCTTTTGTTACTGATGCAGTGGTAGCATTGGTTCAAGTTCTCTCCTGCTGTGGTCAGAGTTGCTTCGACATTGGCCGAGTGCTTTTCTTCTTGGGCTCCCTTCTGACCTGCAGGACAGTTTTCCTGAAGCTATTTGGTATGAGGTATTAATTTAACTTAACTAAATTACAGGAGAATCAGAGGCCGTGCTCCTGACCGATCCAGACTCTATTATTGGCTTTTATTTTTATTTTTTTTAACAATGGTGTGCATGTGCAGGAGATGACAAATTTGTATGTCAGATTATACAAGGATGTATTCTTAAACTGCATGACTATTCAGATGGTTACTGAGTTATCAGTGGCCATTTATCATCACCATATTTATTTGTATTTTCTCAATAGTTTTGGCCAGACCTCAACAGATGTTAAGGTACAACTGTGTTTTTCTCGATTACCTAATAACCATAGTACTTAAATCGAACAGTTGCAAAGATGTCTTAATTGTGTAAAGAATTGGTGTAGTCATGACTTTAGCTGATACTTTTATGTACAAGATCTGTCTCTGCTGTTTAACTTCATTGGATTAATCAGCTGGTTTCAACTCTCCTGCGAAACAAAAATAGCTCCTTAAAAGTACTGTTCTCCTTCAGTGGCATGTAGTTATCTAATCAAGACACCTCATTCAAACAAAACCTGCCTTAGGAAAATTTAATATATTTTAAATTATTTTAAAAGAAATACAACATCTTATTCTTTAGCTTTCTTAATCGGTGCTTTATGGGGGCCAGTGTAACATTACATGACTCGTTAAGAAAGTTGAGGAATTTCCTCTACCACTTTTGTTGCTTGAAGAAAAACATGTCTTTTCAAAATGAGAGGATTTCATTGAAGGAAAGAAAGAAAAAGTTGAAAAGAAAAAAAAAAAAATTACTTCAGACTTCTCTTAGTCTATGCAGTTAATTCCTGTTCTGCTTGATATTCATGAATATTTCAGCTTTCCACGAGACCTGAAAGCTTTTCCTCTATTCTGATGTCACAGTCTCTGAAGTTAACAGAAACCTGCATTTGAGAACACCTGTTAAGAGTTTTATGGCTGATTATAAAACCACCTTCTAAAGAGCACCACAACAAGATAACAATTGCCTGGGGATGACAAAAGTTTTAGGGCAGTCATAATTAAAGACACAATTGACAAGAAAATTTGTTACCTCTGTGGTACACAATAATTTAACATGATTATAATTATTACTGATAATGTACATTAACTCATATCAAAATTATTGCAGTTTCCCATAATTTTGGAACACATACTAATAGCATATTTATACAAATACAGGCCAAAGAAAACCAAACATCATTTTATATTTGACAGTGCTTCCTGCATAATTTTTATACCAAATAAGCCAAATATGTCATTTTTGGACTTTAAAGAACCTAATATCTTAAAGGATTAATTAGATCAGGAAAAGACATAATTTATAATTTGATTTGGAAAGTTTGTCAATTATCAAAGGTTTAAAACACTTGATATCACAAAATAGGATCACAGGTTATTGTAAAATAAGTCATTTCACTTAACCAAAGTGATAACTCAAAGATTTCAAAAAAAGAGCAAAAACCTTCATTCTTTGAGAGAAGAGACTTAATTTTCCAAATTATAAGCCCTAATAAAGACAACATGAAGCCAACTAAATTTGTTTTTCAAATTTTTATAAATAATCTATAAAATTTTAATCTTGACCATAAGATATAACTTCCATAGCCTTTTGTAACCTTTATAAACTTTATGAAAGAATTGGTTAATGCTTCATGAAAACCTTGTTAAACTGACACAGGCACCTATATGCTAGTCTTATATCAGTGTGCTTTTGACATTGATGATTAAAGAAAAACTGAACTTATTTTATCCCTCAAAATTGGCCCTTATAATCTCACGGGCCCATCACTTCCATGATAGTCCCTGGGCCTTGGGAAGTGGAATAGCTTTAATTTCTGGCCCTGTGTCTCGGGAATGCAGTTTATTTTGATTGACATCTTCTACCAGGCCTGAAGATGGGGCCTTAATTGCTGTCAGTGTTTAAAAATCATCAGGACTTGGTGTCCTTTTTAGACAGAGTCAAAGCCCTGTAACTCAATCTCACAAGTACTTTAAAAGTGCATACAGAAGGATACACAGATGTAATAACCTTAATTTTTTTAAAAAATTAATCTCAGCCTTTTTTCCTAAGCAAACCAAAACTTAATAATAATGTGACAAATTCATTATATAACTTTTTTTAAAGAAATCCTCTTATCATGACTTACACAGACCGTTCATGACATGATTGGACTTTCTGGTTTGTCCTGAATATCCCTCTCTCTTAAACAATCAGTCATTCTACTCTAGGACTAAATTTACCATACAAGATTCTTTCTTTCTCATTGAAATTATTTCTCTTTAAGCTTTCTGACAAAAAACAAGCAAACAAACCTCTTTATTTTTATAACTTTCTTTACATCTCTCTTATTTCCTGGTTCCTTTTACCTTGTTTAATACATGACCTTTAAATAAGCTTTGAATTAGACAAAAATTATTCACCTTTTTAAAAAGGACACCTGTTTTTTAGAAGAATATTTTCCTACAAATATATTTTTATTGGAAAATACCCAAATAATGAAATATCTATAATTTAACTTTAGATTCTAAATTATGATGAATTTGTCTACAAGTATTTATTCCATTGCATTTACCTAATTATTTTAATTGTTTACCTGGATTATTTATGAAAACTGTGATAGTCGTCGTTTAAAGTTATGGAACTGCCATTGCAAAATTATAACTGAGACAGTGAAAAAGATTTGACCCAACTGATTCCATCTTGCTTTTAACCTCCAAGCTGTCCTTGTTCATTCCCGGGCATAGGCTGAACTAGCTTTGGGAGGAACTTAGTTTATAATTTAGCTTTGAAACAAAGATGATAACGGTCCTTTCCCAAAACAAACCTTACTGCCTGTGGACCAGACTGCCTAAAACCACAAGATTAGAAGTTATGGTAATCTTACTAAATTTAAGATGTAGCTATTTTTTATTAAATCAATATCAATGTCTTACTTATTAAAGATTATACAAGCAAAGATCATTTTGTCTTGGGCTGGGTTTATAGTTTTGTAAACCCTATGTCGGATTTTGACATCTTATAGTATTTGGCAGGGATAAGTATGAAATTGCTTGATTAATAAATGCAAACAAAAATGTATGTTGACAATTCTTAAGACATTTCTAATATTACTTTACCAATAATTGAAAAGCTAGTTTATTTATTAAAGATTTTACTGAAGTTATGTAAACTTGAAAAAGCATTTGACTAGTCTTTTCTTTTTTCCTGATAAAGTATTCGATTCAAGTGCTTTTATTTTTCTTTAAGCCAATTAATTAGAGTTGTTTTATATCTTTTCAGTAATGAAACACATACATAGATATATTAGGCATGCCAATAGAAGTACATCTTATAGACTAATGAAAACCTTTTTTTTCCCCCTATGTTAGACATTCAGATTCTTGATAACCTATTTCACAACCCTAGGCAGTTTTCAGCTAAATAGACTTAAATTTGCATATTAAAGGAAACAACTCATGTGAAAATCAAATAGCAAAATTTATGTCATAACATATGGAGCGACAAAGTCTGGTGTGCTAGAGGGAAATTAAAGACGGATGCCAAATCAAAGATAAAATTATAAAAATATTTCATAGTTTTGTATAAGGAGACCAATTTTATTTAGACAGTGACTACCTATCTTTTAACTGGATTGCTGAGCTCTAGGCAAAGCCCATGCCGAATCCTGGGTTTCCAAAAAGGGAGAATTATTATGAGGCTAGACCACATCATGTTTTTACAGTGCATGTAAAAAAAAAAAAAAAAAAAAAAAAATTTAAACAAAGACATTTCTAAGTGCAGTAACTATATTAGTCAATAAATCAGGTAACAATACCAAAGAAAGCAGTTTAAAAGCTGAACTGAACTTGCCTGTTTACACTCTTGGAGTTCCCATAGGGAAAACAGCGTTCTCTCCCAAAGGGAGTCTGGTACCTTCTCTGTTTTCTTTAAGGAACCCCGGGCTATTATAAACTATTTTAGGCTCCTCATGCAGCAGAGGATACAAGAGAAAGGAGAGACAGCAGAAGTAAATGAAGAAAACAGAATTCAGTCAACTGAGAAGAAAAACACTTTTGCTCAAAAGAAAAGGAACAAGATTCTAGGAGGAAAAAAATTTAAAACATGAAGGCCTTTTAAATACAAACACACACGTGCACATATACACACACACACATCTTGGATGTTAGCTTTTAATTAAGCTAATTTTAACCACTGAGCTTCTTTTAAAAAAATACTTTAAAATCTCATTACCATATTTCAGCTAGGAAAAATTACTGCTATTTCAGAAGTACCAAGTATCAAACCAGAAAGGGCTTGATTTAGGAACAAAACGCAGGCTGTTGTGGTGGAAAAAATAAGGCAGAACCTTAGCTATGGAACTGCAGCATGAGGCAACAACCACTACTTTTGGTTTGGCCTGGCTAGCAAACAGGTGGCCTCGTTATGTAAAGATATAAAATATATGTTATATAAAAGATATATAAAATAGTTACCTGCCTTCCAGTGTCATGGAAGCAGGACAAAAATGACTTCCTTGTGTTGGAAGCAAGTAAAACTTCAAAAAAAGAGAAGTTGTACAGCAAAATAAACTTTAGATCATGACCAAACTTGAGATCAGGGATTCTCTGGAGGGGGTGCTTCCAAGCCTCAGCAAATTGTCCTATTGGTTTGAGCCATACAGATAGCTCAAGCTAGTACCAACCACCAATAGAAGATTTGTCAAATATCAGGGGTACCTCCACTCAGAATTCCTCTGTGGTTACCAAAATGTGAACCCCGAAAATCTGAGACAGGCCTCAGTTAATTTAGAAAGTTTATTTTACCAAGGTTGAGGATGCGCACCTGTGACACAGCCTCAGGAGGTCCTGGCGACATGTGCCCAAGGTGGTCAGAGCACAGTTTAGTTTTATCCATTTTAGGGAGACATGAGACATCAATCAACATATGTAACAAACATTGGTTTCATCTGGAAAGGCGGGACAACTCAAACCTAGGAGGGGGCTTCCAGGTTGTAGGTAGAGAAGAGACAAATGGTTGCATTCTTTTGAGTTTCTTATTAGCCTCTCCAAAGGAGGCAATCAGATATGCATTAATCTCAGTGAGCAGAAGGGTGACATTGAATAGAATGGGAGGCAGGTTTTCTCTAAGCAGTTCCCAGCTTGACTTTTCCCTTTAGGTTAGTGATTTTGGGGCCCCAGTATATTTTCCTTTCCCATAAGATAACCAGTTTAGGGCATTTTGTTATAGCAGCCCAAATGAACTAAGACAGCAATGTATCATGGACATCTTTCCATGTCAGGAATGATTGACCTAATTCTTTGAAATTACTGCATAATATTTCCTCATATACAGTTATTGTGACTTATGTAATGCTAGAGTATTGGGGTTGTTCTTTTTTTTTGTTTTTTTTTTTTTCTTTTTGAGCTCTTCCCTATAACAAATAATGTATTAGTAAAAATCTTTGTGCATTAATTTTTTAAAATACCTGTGCCAGCATTTCTATAGATAAAGATGCCTGAAACATCTTTAAAATATTTTCAGATGATCCACGTTGTCCCCCACCTCCCCAAAATAGATCAACTTCTTTTTTAAAAAAATTTATTTATTTATTTATTTATTTATTTATTTATTTATTTACTTTTTGAGACAAGGTCTTGCTCTGTCACCCAGGCTTGAGTGCAGTGGCATGATCTCAGCTCACTAGAGCCTCAACCTCCTGCTCAGGTGATCCTCCCACCTTAACCCCCAGTAACTGGGACCACAGGCATGCACCATCACAATCAGCTAATTTTTTTAAAGTTTTTCATAGAGACCAGGTCTCAATATTTTGCCCAGGCTGTTCTCAAACTCCTGGACTCAAGTCATATCCCCTATCTTGGCCTCCCAGAGTTCTGGGATTACAGGCATGAACCACCACACCCAGCCTATCTGGGATTACAGGCATGAACCACCACACCCAGCTATACTTCTGAAGCATATCTGTCTCCAACAGCAGCCCTTGCTCTCCTGGCTTTGCTAAGAAAATAAGTCCCTTGCACTTAAATAGCCTCTTTACTTTGCCTCTGTCCCATTATAGGTTGCTCGCATTAGTTTTGCATCATTCCAATCCCATCTGCTTTAAATCTTCTAGACATTTACTCAAAGTTGCTGATTTGTGGATGGCCTTCTTCCCCATTTCCAGTGCTGCTCTGGAATCTAGATAGAGTAATCCTGGTGGTTTACTTCACTGTCTTGAACTAGAATCCTCAGCACCCTCCTACCTGAAAAATCTCATGAAGAATAACAGACATAAAGTAGATTGATGGTACTTAAAATAAGCAGAAAATAAAAGGGTATGCAAAGCATGATTATAACCAAGGAAAATATTAATCTGTAGCACAATAGTCCCCTCTTATCTACAGTTTCATCTTCTGTGGTTTCAGCTGCCTGCAGTCTGAAAACGTTAGTGGGAAATTTCTGAAATAATCAACACGTAACTTGTAAATTGCATGATATTCTGAGTAGAGTGATGAAGTCTCTCACTAGCCCACTCTGTCCTGCCTGGGACATGAATTATCTCTTTGTCTGTTGGAGTCACTTAGCAGCCTTCTGATTATCAGATGGACTGTAGTGGTATTGCAGTGCTTGTGTTCAAATAACCATTAATTTCTTTTTCTTTTATTTCATTTTATTTATTTTGAGACAAAAATTTGCTTGGTAGCCCACGTTGGAGTACAATGACACAATCTAGCTCACTGCAACTTCTGCCACGGGTTCTACAGGTGCCCGTCACCATACCTGGCTAATTTTTGTATTTTTAGTAGAGACAGGGTTTCGCCCTGTTGGCTAGGCTGGTCTTGAACTCCTGACCTGAAGTGGTCCACCCACCTTGGCCTCCCAAAGTGCTGGGAATACAGGTGTGAGCCACTGTACCTAGACCTCAGTTTCTTAATCATGGCCCCAAAGCTCAAGATAAGCAATGCTGGCAATTTGGACATGCCAAAGAGAATCCATAAAGTGTGTCCTTTAAGTGAAAAGGTAAAAGTTATTGACTTCATTTAAAAAAGAAAAAAACAGTATGCTGAGGTTGCTAAGATAAATGGTAAGAATGAACCTTCTATCTGTAAAATTGTGAAGGGAAAATAAATTTGTGCATAGTAGGGTCTGGTATACCTGCAGTTTGAGGCATCCACTCAGGATCTTGGAATGTATCCCCTGCAGATCAGGGGGGACTACTGTATTCTAGGACTAGAAAAGAAGGGGAAACATGTTAAAATGTGATATATAGAATGCTAACTTTCCTTTGTTTATTCCTTATTGTTGGCAAAATGTTATTTGGAAAAAGAGACAAAAGATTAAAAGACAAAAGAAACATAGTGAGGGTACTTATTTTTCCAAGAGATGTATATTCTTTTATAATCAGCTTCTTTTCTACTTTGTCAGATTGATGACACATGTACACTGTTTTCACAGGGAAGAAAACAGCCTCTAAAGTGAAGAAAGCTGAACCTGAATGTCTGGCATCTAAGTTAAGAGGTAAATACATGTTTGGCATCGTCTCCTTTTGCTGGCAAAGGTAAACTACCAGTAGGGAATCACCTGAACTTGCACAGAGCCCATCTGCCTTAGGCAGGTGTAAGAAGGTGGCAAAAACGTCAGGGTTCAGGGCATCTGAACAGTGTGTGCGTGCTAAGCGAGGAGGATGATAGTGGGTGTGAATCTCCAAATTACAGAAGTGGAATGCACTGCACAAGGGCTTTAAACATTTCTTATAAATCTATTCTTTCTCTTCAGAAAAATGGATAATTAATCCAGAAGAGCCAAAACTAAATATTTTGTATGAGCTGGAGGTAAGAAATGTTTATCATACTAATTAGTACACTGTTCTCATAGTAAAAATGGCTTATCCCGTCTTCAATTATTTCTCCTCGCCACCCCTTTCTCTGTTTAAATTTAGTTTAAGGAAGACTTCATAACACTATTCGAGCCTTCTCTAAGAACGTTACCCAGCGTTGGACCACCAACCATTCTGGCATACAAAGAAGAGAGCTCCAATTTAGGCATTAACTTCAAGGTGATTTTAATTCATGTTTTTTATTATTACTCTTTTAAAATGGCATAAAAAAATAATGATTTGCACAATAGACAGTGAAAAGGCTCTAAAAGGAAAAAAAAAAAAAAAGCCAAAGAGCTCAATTACTTAGAATAGCACTTACAGTGACTGTGTTAGTTGCCTAGGGCTGCTATAACTAGTACCACAAACTGAGTGGCTTAAAACAACAGAAACTTACTGTCTTGTAGTTATGGAGGCTAGAAGTTCGAAATCAGTGTTTTGGCAGGGCCAATATATAGGGGCGAATCATACCTTCCCTCTTCCTAGCTTGTGGTTGTGGCAGCAGTTTTGGCATTCCTGGCTTGCAGCTGCATCACTCCAATCTCTGCCTCAGTTGTCACAGCATTCTCTCTGTGTGTCTGGGTCCAAATATCTCCCTTTTCTAAGGACACCAAGTCCAACTGGATTTGGGCCCACTCTAATGACCTCATCTTAACTTGGTTACATTTGCACAGACTATTTCTCAATAAGGTCACATTCACAGGTAGCAGGAGTTAGGACTTCAATGAATCTTTTTGGGATACACAATTCAACCCGTAAGAATGGCCGCAAAGCCTGGAAACAGGCCAGACGCAGTGGCTCACACCTGTAATCCCAGCACTTTGGGAGGCTGAAACAGATCACTTGAGAACAGCCTGGGTGACAGAGAGAGACCCTGTCTTTAAAAAAATTATTATTATTATTTTATTATTATTTTTCGAGACAAGGTCTTGCTGTGTCACCCAGGCTACAGTGTAAGTGACACGATTGTGGTTCACTATAGTCTCAACTTCCCGGGCTCAAGCAATCCTCTCACCTCCTCCTCCCAGGTAGCTGAGACCACAGGTGTGCACCACTATGCCTAGCTAATTTTTTAAATATTTTGCAGAGATGGGTCTCACTATGTTTCCCAGGCTTATTATTAAAAAAGAAGAAGAAAAAGAAGAAAAAGAAAAAGAACAAAGCCTGGAAACATGGGTGAATATTTGCCATATTTGGTCATGTGAAGTGACCAGTTAATTCCTGTACTTGAAGGGCAAGAGAAAGGTTACCTCAAGTAATTCCAATAAGATGGTGCACCACCACACTGCCGCTAGAGGGGTGAGGGACTGACTGGTGGAATGGTTGTTTCCAAACCTGGATTGGATGTCTTGGCCATGCGGAGAGAACTGCTCACTCCCCAGATCTGAGAACCCTTGATGACTTCTTCTTGGGCATAGTAAAGGTGCAGGTTTATTCATTAACAATAAGGGGCATGAATCATGCAAGGCAACACATCATGGATGCACATGTAGAGATTAGTGGAAATGCTGTATGGATGCGCTGAGGTGGTGTTCATTGCTATTTTGTACAGCACATTGACCTATGCAATCTAGTGAGGGGAAACATTAAGTATATCATGTAATATAATATCTATAAACATTTACTCTTTATATTTACCCAGGTCACTTTATGGTCACTCAACAGACTCTTCAGGCTGATATTCTTTTTTCTTTTTATTTATTTATTTAAAAGATGTGGTCTCACTATATTGCCCAGGGTGAGCTGAACTCCTGGGCTCAAGCAATATCCCTACTTTTGCCTCCCAAAATTCTGGGATTACAGGCATGAGCCATCACTCCCGGCCCTGAGATTCTTTTTTTAAATGTAGCACCTCCCTTTTTCTGCACCACAAAGGCTTGTATCTAGGGATGTCTCTGACGTTATACTCTCCTCCCGCAACACCCAGAGATGGGTCTTACCATGGGGAAGGCCTTGCGGCTTCTCCCCCAAGATGTCCCTAAACTTGGAAGAGGTTGACACTTGGACGAGGCTAGCTCCTCCTGCTCCTCAGCAGGTCTTTCAGGTCTAGTGTTAATGCCAATCTAGTGCAGGGGTAGCAGCAGCTGGCTTGCCCAGCTCTTCTCTCTAGCATACCCTCTTCAGGTGAAGATCCCAACTCCCCTCATGGTCTTTTTGTTTTTGTTTTTGTTTTGAGATGGAATCTCACTCTGTCACCCAAGCTGGAGTGCTGGAGTGCAGTGACGTGATCTCAGCTCGCTGCAACCTCTGCCTCCCGGGTTCAAGCAATCCTCTCACCTCAGCCTCACTAGTACCTGGGACTACAGGCACACACCACCATGCCTGGCTAATTTTTGAATTTTTAGCAGAGACAGGGTTTACCATGGTGATCAGGCTGGTTTCAAATTCCTAACCTCAGGTGATCGGCCTGCCTCGGCCTCCCAAAGTGCTGGGATTACAGGTGTGAGCCACCGTGCCCAGCCTCCCTCATGGTCTTTTGAAGTATCTCCATCTTGCTTCACCCCAAGCTGAGGGCAAAAGGACAACGGACTGAGGGGTTCACTACCAAGTCCCTTGTATGAAGCAGGTTGTGAATGGCTTGGTATTGCCCAGCTCTCTTTCTCCCCTACTCCATCATCTGATAGCTATCCTAGATTTTCCTCCATCATCTCTCTAGAGCAAGACTTCCCTCTCCAAGCATTCTGCTTTTAGCAATGTGCAGTACTTACTGTTGGGGAGTTTCAGTGGCCTAAATATGTTGGACCTTACTCTGGGGTAGTGAATCCCTGGCTGCACTGGCCACCTTAGTCACTTTTCAGCCCTATGTTAGGCATTTTTGCCAGTCTCAGAGAATGGTTTCCATGCCATATACAGATGCCCTGGTGGTGTTAATGGTCTGCGAGTCATGATCTAGGTCTCTTCCTGAGGCCTGTACTGAGGCTTGGCTGCTTACCTGCTCAGGAGCCTGTGCAGTCACAGACATGACCTCAGGTCATTGACATGGCCACAGTGTATCAGCTCCACATTGGGTCAGCTGAGCCCCTAACTCCCAATCTCTCCCTTGTTTTGCCTCCCCTCCTCCTCCCTATCCTGAATTACCTTCACAATACAGACAAAATTCAGAGCTCCCCCCTAGGCTCCCCTGGAGAAGGGACTCTCGTTTATTTTAGAAAGTTGGTCATTGTACATGTTGACCTACACAGTAATATCAAGGTTTTTTCTTACTTGTCACTTCTTGAAAGAGTTAATGATGTTCAAATACCTTAGACCATTTGCATAAAATCCAGTGTGTGTTATCCTTGTCTCTTGCATCTAGGTATATAATACACATTCCCCTCCCCAACAAGAGACTCTTGTATCCACAGTGAATTCATTTCTGCAACTTTCTTCTTATATGAGGGAGGCATCCCGAAGACCACACACTTCCTAATAGGCTCAGCACTGCTCCGGGGAATTGCACCAGACAAAGACCTGCAAAACACCACCTCAGGCTCCTCAAGCCTCACCAGCCCTTAAATGAAAGTGATACCACATCCTGGCACATCTCATCACCACTGCTGTTGCATTCACTGACCATGCCCAGGGTTGTGCTCCTGCTGCTCTCAGAGCCTCTGGGCCTCTTTGTAGGGACTTCTTTAATTTTTTCCTCTCTCTCTGAAGGATGAAGAGGAAGAGACATCACCCAAATGTGAATTTTGTGGAAGCGATCTAAGAGCATTTTTTTCTAATGTGGATGTTTGCTCTGAATCAAAGGGGCATGTAAGTTCTAAGGCAGGTTTACTGTGGAAATAGTATTATCTTTAAACATATGTAGTATTTTCTCTTGCATCTTTCCCCGGCGTTACCATTTTTAAAAGAGTTAGGTCGGGCTTACTTTGGAAGGCCGAGGTGGTTGGATTGCCTGAGCTCAGGAGGTCGAGACCACCCTAGGCAACACGGTGAAACCCTATCACTACTGAAATACAAAAAATTAGCCGGGTGTGGCAGCGTTCACCTGTAGTCCCAGCTACTTGGGAGGCTGCGGCAGGAGAATTGCTTGAACCCAGGAGGCGGAGGTTGCAGTGAGCTGAGGTCACACCACTGCACTCCAGGCTGGGCAACAGAGTGAGACTCCGTCTCCAAAAAAAAAAAAAGAGTTGTGTCTTAGCTGTCAGGGAAATGTAAATCACAAGCACAACGGGATACCACTTCACACCCACTAGGATGGGTATAATTTCAAAGACAGATAGCAACAAGTGTTGATAAAGATGTAGAGAAATTAGAAACCACATGTACTGCTGAGGGGGAATATAAAATGGTGCATCACTTTGGAAAACAGTCTAGTAGTTCCTTGAAAGGTTCAACATACGGTAACCATATGCCATCAGTTCTATTCCTAGGTTTATATCCAAGAAAATGGCAACATATGTCCACACAAAAACTTGTACAAAAATGTTCACAGTGGCATGATTCATAATAACCAAAATATAGAAACAACCCGACTGTCCATCAACGGATGAATAAAATGTGGTATATCCATACCATGAAATATTATTCAACCATAAAAAGACATATGAAGTACTGAAACATGTTACCATATGGACAAACCCTGAAAACATTATGCTAAGTGAAAGAAGCCAGACATAAAGAGTGCCACATGTTGTATGGTTCCATTTTATAAACTATACAGAACAGGAAAATTTAGAGACAGAATGTAAATTAGTGGTTGCCAGAGGCTGTGAAGAAGAAAGGAGAGGAAGTGACTGTTAGTGAGGACAGGTTTCAGATTCTAAAATTGATTGTGATGATGATTGTACAACTCTGTGAATATACTAAAACAAATGAATTGTACTTTTTAAATGGGTGAATTGTATGGTATGTGAGTTATATCTTAATAAAGCTATTACCAGAATAAAAACTTATGATAGATTGTTATCCAAACCTTGTTAGTCATTTTTATCCCCTCTAATCATCTTCATCTAGGACTGATGAGATGAAAGTAACTTCTGTGTTTTCCAGGCCTCCTGCTGTATTGCTTTCCAAAATCTGATTGATTATATCTATGAGGAACAAATAAAAATCAAATCCCCTAAAGCTGAATTAATTGCTATTGACCCTCATGCAGCCCATGACAGTGAGGTCGACAGACTCAAGGCAAAAGAAAAAGCCCTGCAAAGGTAACATTGAGCCTTTGATACTGAAACTCATACAGGCCAACTTAATTGGAGCTTTTTTTGTAAATGAACCTCAGTTTTTCAAGATATATAATTTTGAAGATGTATTTCCTAGATTCACAAGTAATAACAGATCAAACAGACAAGGATGGCATTTAAGCAGCTGAATTTTGTAGTAGACTGTTTTAAGCTTCAACCACATTTCAGATTTATGCCTGATGTTTTTTGATTTTGTAGGAAACAAGAGCAACGAATGGCCAGACATTTTGCAATAATATCAAGGGAACAGACTCATTTCTCTGAAGATGGTGAGTTCATCAGTGCTGATCTTATAGACCTGCTGTACAACGTCAGAAAGCTCAGATGTTTAACCAAAAGATGAAATGGGTGTATTTTAAAAATAGTATTGGCCAGATGCAGTGACTCACACCTGTAATCCCAACACTTTGGGAAGCCAAAGTGGGAGAATCACTTGAGCCCAGAAGTTCGAGACCAGTCTGGGTAAAATAGTGAGATCCCATCTCTATAAAAAATAATAATAAGTAGTAGTATTGAAAATTTTTTATTTCTAAGTACAGTATGGCCTGTATCCATCAAAATGGCTCAAAAAAGCTAGTGTTTCCAGCCATCTGGTTTTTGGAATTTTCAGTCTTCATCTCGTTGTTATTCTTCATTGAAATAAATTAGTAACACCTATAGAGCATTTTACAGATAACTACAAAGAGCTTTCAAGTTCATTGTCTCATATTTTATTAAGCATACTTTCCATTTTGTTTTCAAGCTTGGGTATAGAAAATCTGTCAAAAATAAGTCAACTTGGCCAGGCGCAGTGGTTAACGGCTGTAATCCCAGCACTTTGGGAGACCGAGGCAGGTGGATCGCCTGAGGTCAGGAGTTCGAGACTGGCCTCGCCAACCAACATAGTGAAACCCCCATCTCTACTAAAAATACAAAAGTTAGCTGGCATGGTGGCAGGCGCCTGCAATCCCAGCTACTCAGGAGACTGAGGCAGGAGAATCACTTGAACCTGGGAGGCGGAGGTTACAGTGAGCTGGGATCGTGCCATTGCACTCCAGCCTGGTCAACAAGAGCGAAACTCCTGTCTCAAAAAAAAAAAAAAGAAAAAAAAAACCAGCTTATTTTCTTCATATATTAGTTGTTGTGTAAGTCAGCTTGCTAGTATCACTGTAGTTCTGGTACAGTTGAAGAAACACTGAGTTTAGAATCAGAAGTCCTGGATTTATATCCTTGCTTTTCTCCTTACAGGCTGTCTAATTCGGGGTAAATGACTTAATCTTTCTGGGCATCAGGCTCCTCTTCTACCACCCAGAGCTACTGAAAAGATACTTAGATGGGAGCTAAGCTATGAGGACACAAAGGCATAAGAGTGATACAGTGGACTTTAGGGATTCAGGGGGAAAAGGTGGGAGGGTGGTGGGGGTTAAAAGACTTCACATCACTGCTCAGGTGGTAAGTGCACCTAAATCTCAGAAATCGCCACTAAAGAACTTATTCATGTAACCAAACACCACTTGTTCCCCAAAAACCTATTAAAATAATAAAATAAAAATGAATAAAAAAAAAAGATACTTAGAGAGATACATTTTTATTTATTTTTGTAACTAAATCCCTAATATAAAGTTTCCTGACATCCAACTGTTAGAGTGTCAGTTCTACTAGAACTAAGGCCAGAAAGTTCCACTTAATGAAAATTGTCATTTTTTAAATTTCTTTCTGTTTTTTTTGTTTGTTTGTTTGTTTTGAGACAGAGTCCCGCTGTGTCACCCAGGCTGGAGTGTAGTGCAGAGGCACGATCTTGGCTCACTACAACCTCTGCTTCCCAGTTCAAGCAATTTTCCTGCCTCAGCCTCACAAGCAGCTGGGATTACAGGCACATGCCACCACACCTGGTTAATGAATGTATTTTTGGTAGAGATGGGGTTTCACCATGTTGGCCAGACTGGTCTCAAACTCCTGACCTCAAGTAATCCACCCGCCTCAACCTCCCAAAGTTCTGGGATTACAGGCGTGAGCCACTGCACCCAGTCTCATTTTTCTTCTTTTAACGAAGGAATGTTCTCATTTTTTGACAAAGGGGAATAATAAAATTTTTAAAGATGATGAAAAATTTGAATATAAAAATTTCTTATGAATCAGTATATTTATATTGGAGTTTGAAATTTCATTTTAGAAAAGAGGCTTTAGAAAATTTAAAACATGTATGTATTTCTATGTGATTCTTTTCCCACTAGATTCAAAGCGCTTAAAAACAATTTCTTATCAACTTTCTGTGGATATTCCAGAAAAACAGACAATTGATGACATTGTACTTGATTTTCAACTGAGAAACAGTAACATGTCCATCACTTGTTGTGATTCTCGGATAGCATGTGGAAAGGTAATGAACTTGTAATTTTTTACTTTGTATTTTAAAAAAAACAGTTTAACCTAAAATTATATAATCTTTCATGAAGCTTGGCTACATGATGCATTTAACTAGTTGTCAAAAAGAATTGGTACAGACTTGGCCTTTTTACTTCTACTAGACTTTATAACAATGTCTTATGTTTGGGTTAAAGCCTTTTTACTTTAAAATGTAAGAGTTGTGTATTACAGAACATTTGGAACCCTTAGAAAATTAAAAGAAAAGGAAGAAAATTACCAAAAGTCTCAATCACTTCTCCCAAAACATTAATATTTCAATATTTTCTAGACTTGCACTGCCCAATATGGTAGGAATACTACCTTTGGCTATTTAGATTTAAATTAAATTAAATTAAAAATGTAATTTCTCAGTCACACTAGCCATTCCACAAGTCTTAGATAGCTACATGTAACTAGTGGCTACTGAACTCCAGTGATGATATAGAACATTTTTCTTATAATCAAAAGTTATATTAACACTGTTCTAGATGGTTTTTCTTGCATGGGTTTTTGTTAACATACTTATATCTCTTTTTTAACTTAATTATAGAAACAAATTTTCCAAGACCAGGTACATTGGCTCACACCTTTAATCCTAGCACTTTGGGAAGCCAAAGCAGGCAGATTGCTGGACTCCAGAGGTTCAAGACCAGCCTGGACAACAAGACAAAACCTCATCTCTACAAAATATAGAAAAATTAGCTGTGCATGTTGACATGCACCTGTAGTCCCAGCTACTTGGGGTGCTGAGGCAGGAGGATCCGTTGAGCCTAGAGGCAGAGGTTGCAGTGAACCAAGTTTGTGCCACTGCACTCCAGCCTGGGTAACAGAGCAAGACCCTGTCTAAAAAATAAATAAAAAAACAGAAAAAAAAAAATAAACTTCATGATATTATATAGCTTACATTAATATTATTTTAATAGCTATATAATTTATCATGTAGTTTAACCCATTTTTCTGTTCTTGGACATACTGATTCTTAACAATTTTTTGCTATATAAATGCCATTTCTTTAAATATCCTTGTATGTAAGTACATTTCTATGTAAGTATAGTCCCTCAGAATAGACTTCTCAGAATTAAATTACTGAGACCTGGTTTGTTTATCTTGGGAGATATAGAATTTAAGGGGTGAACCAGGCAAACTGGCTTGCACCTGTAATGCCAGCTACTCAGGAGGCTAAGGTGGGAGGATCACTTGAGGCCAGGAGTTTGAAACCAGCCTCAGCAACATAGCAAAATCCCATCTCTAAAAAAATTTTTTGCCTGGGTGTGTTGGCTCACGCCTGTGAGCGCTAGCACTTGGGGAGACCAAGGTGGGTGGACTGCCTGAGCTCAGGAGTTCGAGACCAGCCTGGGCAACATGGTGAAACTGCATCTGTACTAAAATACAAAAATTAGCTGGGCAAGGTGGTGGGCACCTGTAATCCCAGCTACTCGGGAGGCTGAGGCAGAGAATTGCTTAAACCTGGGAGGCGGAGGTTGCACTGAGCCCAGATCACACCACTGCATTCCAGCCTGGGCAATGGAGCAAGACTCCGTCTCAAAAAAAAAAAAAAAAAAAAAATTTGTTTTAGTTAATTAGCTGGGCATGGCAGCACATGCCTGCAGGCCCACCTACTTGGGAGGTTGAGGCAGGAGAATCACCTGAGCTGAGGAGTTTGAGACAGCAGTGAGCTATGATCATGCACTCCAGCCTGGGTGACAAGAGCAAGACCCATCTCAAAACAAACAAACAAACAAACAAAAAGAATATAAGGGATGTCAGTAAACCCAGGTGCCTGGCAGAAGTAAATCCAAACTATCTTTGGAGGAAGGTCACTAATTCAACCTTCAAATCACATCTACAAATTATTTTTCAAGTTCGGTTACCAGCATACAGTGAAAAATAACCAAGAACACAAGAAAACTTAACAATACAAGTAAAAATCCAGAGGAATAATAATCAATAAGAAGAGACCTGAAAAGACTTTGGAAAATGAGGAAGTCTAACTGTGATCATGAAAATAAGAGATCAGCTTGAAGATATATGAAGGGAAGAGAAAACTATAAACTGATGTAGCAAATTTGAAATGGAAAAAAATGAACTGAAATGAAAATGAAAACTGCAACAACTGAAATGAAAAATACAACAATCGAAATTAAAAACTTGAAAGATGAGAGCTGAAAGCAGGTTAGACTCCACTAAAGAAAGAACCAATGCCCAGGAAGAAAGGTTGAAAAGAAAAAATATCAAAATTCATTATGGGGATAAAAAAAAAAAGGCAAGAAACACAAGACAGAGTGTATGGTACAAAAACAAAATGAGAGGTCTAACATGCATTTATTCAAAATCCCAGAAGGAGAGAAAAAAAGATAATCAGGCAGTGCTAATATTTTAAAAGATAATAGATGATAATTTTTCAAAACCGATAAAAGAGACCCATTGACAGGTTTAAGAATCCCAGTGATCTCAAGCAGTACGAGAAAAAAAAAATTCTAGACACATTATAGTGAAACTGCAGAAAACTAAAGACCGAAAACAAAACAAAAAAAAAAAAAAAAAAGGAAAGAAAGAATTCTTAGAAGTAACAGAGGAAAAAAAGGTTCAGGTTACATTTAAAAGAAAACAGACTGGCAGATAACCTCCCAATAGCAACAATAGAGGCTCAAAGGCAATGGAATGTCTTCAGTGTGGTGAAAGAAAACAATGGCCAATCTAGAATTCTATACCCAGTTAAAATGTATTTCAAGAAAGTGTAAGATAGGTCAGGTGCAGTGGCTCACACCTGTAATCCCAGCTCTCTAGGAGACCAAAGCACGCAGACCACCTGAGGTAGGGAGTTTGAGACTAGCCTGACCAACACAGTGAAACCCCATCTCTACTAAAAATACAAAGATTAGCCAGGCATAGTGGCACATGCCTGTAATCGCAGCTACTTAGGAGGCTGAGGCAGGAAAATCACTTGAACCTAGGAGGTGGAGGTTGCAGTGAGTCGAGATCTTACCACTGCACACCAGCCTGGGCAACAGAGCAAGACTCTGTCTCAAAAAAAAAAAAAAGTGTAAGATAAAGATAAGAGGATCACTTTATAAGATAAAGATAAAGATGATCACCTTTTAATTGACAAAATTTCAATCCACCAGTAAGATATAGCATTACAAAATATATTGTCCATATTAGCACAGCCTCAAAAATATATGAAGCAAAATTTCACAGAAGCAAAAGGAAAAATAAAGAAAACCGTATTCATAATGAGATATTTTAGCCTACCTCTTCCTTTTTAGAGATGACACTCTTTGATCATTCTTTCCAGAGTGATCTATAGATCCAATATAATCTCAGATTCTAACAAGATTGCCTATGTGTGTGTATTGCAGGAAGGGAAGTCTTGACAACTTGATTCTAAAATGTATGTGGAAATATAAAGAATCTAGAGTAACCAAAACACTCTTGAAGAAGAAGAGGCTGAGGAGAGGAGGATGTGTTCTACCAACTATTAAGATCTATTACAAGATATAGTAATTAAGGCAGTATAGTACAAGGAAATCCATATGCATAATAGAGTCCAGAAACAGACTCATGCATGCATGAATATCTGATTTATGAAAGCAATGGCACTGCACATTGTGCAGGGGCTGGTTTTTATCTGCTTTTGTTTTGTTCTTATAGTAACATTTATAAAAAAAATTAAAATCGATATGTAATGTCAGATTTCTGCCAGAAGGATTTTTATCAAGTTATACTTGCAAGGGTTAGGGACAATCTGTTAATAATTGCTAAGGGTTGTCTCCTGTTGTTGAAGCAGGGCCAAAATTTAAATTAATAAATGGTTTGTATGACTGTCTAGTAACCAGCTGATGTCCATTGTTGTCCTACTTACGACTTTATGTCCGAAATAATTAAGTGTCTTTTCTTTTCTGTGGTGTACAGGTTGTCAGGAATGAGCTCTTGGAGAAGCATTACAAACATGGGAGCAAGTTTCTAACTTCATTTCCAGATGGGACAACACAAATATTGTATCCTCTTTCAACAAGTTATTTTTATTAGCTTTATTACTTCAAAAAAGAGAAGGGTAAAGGAAGGAAATACATGGCCGGGCGCAGCGGCTCACACCTATAATGCCAGCACTGTGGGAGGCCGAGGCGGGCAGATCACTTGAGCTCAGGAGGTTGAGACCAGCCTGGGCAACATGGCAAAACTCCGTCTCCACAAAATGTTAGCTGGGTGTGGTGGCACATGCCTGTAGTCTCAGCTACTCGGGAGACTGAAGTAGGAGGATCACCTGGGCTCAGGAGGTGGAGGCTGCAGTGAACTGAGATTGTGCCACTGCACTCCAGCATGGGCAGTAAAGTGGGACCCTGTCTCAGAAAAACAAAAACAAAAACACAGAAAAAGATAAAGATCCAGCGTAATTGAAAAATAGAAATTTTAATTAAAAAGACAAATAAATAGAAAGATAAAAGGAAACTATAAAGAAACTATATTGGCTGAGCATGGTGACTTATGCTTATAATCCCAGCACTTTGGGAGGCTGAGGCAGGAGGGTTACTTGAGCCCAGGAGTTTGAAATCAGCCTGAGCAGCATAGTGAGTTCCCATCTCTACAAAAAAATAAGAAAATTAGCCAGGTGTGGTGGTACACACCTGAAGTCCCAGCTACTCAGGAGGCTGAGGTGAAAGGATTGCTTGAGCCCGGGGGGTCAAGGCTGCAGTGAGCCATGATCATGCCACTGCACTCCAGCCTAAATGACAGAGCAAGACCAAGAAAGAAAGACGGAAAGAGAGAAAGAGAGAGAAAGAGAAAGAGGGAGGAGGGAGGGAGGAAAGAAGGAAGGAAGGAAATAAGGAAAGAAGGAAATAAGGAAGGAAGGAAATAAGAAAAGAAGGAAATAAGGAAGGAAGGAAATGAAGGAAAGAAGGAAGAAAGAAAGGAAGGAAGGAAGGAAGGAAGAAGGAAGGAAGGAAGGAAGGAAGGAAGGAAGGAAGGAAGGAAGGAAGGAAGGAAGGAAGGGAAATACAACTCTCAAATTCTACCACTCAGAGAAAAGCTGATAGCATTTTATTACTATTGTTTTTTTAAGACAGGGTCTCACTATAAGGCCCAAGTTAGAGTGCAGTGGCACAATTATGACCCTCTGCAACCTCAACCTCCTGGGCTCAAGCAGTCCCCCTACCTCAGAATCCTAAGTAGCTGGGACCGCAGACATGCACCACTACACCTGGCTAATTTTTTTAACTTTTGGTAGAGATGGGGATCTCTCTATGTTGCCTAGGCTGGTCTTGAACTCCTGGGTGCAAGCAATCCTCCCGCCTCAGTCTCCTAAATGGCTGGGATTGCAGGTGTGAGCCGCTGTGTCTGGCCAGCATTTAAAAATAAATGTTTTTTGTTTTGTCTTTTTTTTTTTTTTTTTTTTTTGGCTATTCTGAATGCACTTCCTATGGGGTAGCCCTGCTCTGCAAAGAGCAATTAAAAAAAAGAGAGAGAGAGAGAGAAATGAATAAACATAAAAATATGTGGTTTTTGTTTGTTTTTTGAGACATAGTCTCACCCAGGCTGTAGTGCAGTAGTGGGATCTCGGCTCACTGCAACCTTCACCTCCTAGGTTCAAGCAATTTTCCTGCCTCAGCCTCCCAAGTAGCTGGGATTACAGGCACATGCCGCCACGCCCAGCTAACTTTTATATTTTTAGTAGAGACAGGGTTTCACTATGTTGCCCAGGCTGGTCTTGAACTCTTGACTTCAGGTGATCTGCTCGCCTCAGCCTCCAAAAGTGCTGGGATTACAGGCGTGAGCCACCACACCCGCCCCATGGGGTTTTTAAAAATATTTCTCTGTCTATGAGCATGTATATATATAAATTGATTCTTTAACTGTTTATTCATATTTTCTAACTGACTCCTTTACATAATGAAATTATACAATAATGTTATAAATATATGATAATGCAATAAATGTAAAGATACAACACCATTTTTCCCCAAAAAACAGGTAGCAACACCATTTTATAACCACATAGTACTTTATTATATAGATGTACTATAATTCATTTAACCTATCCGCTATTACTGAACAAAGGTGGTTTCACAATTTTTGCTATTATACACAACAGCTAAATCAACAGTTTTGTGCATACTTTGTGGCATAGTCACCACTTAGTTTCTTGAATTAAATACCTAGGGGTTGAGGCTGGGCATGGTGACCCAGCCCTTTGAGAGGCCACAGTGGGCAGATCGCTTGAGCTCAGCAGTTTGAGATCAGCCTGGGCAACATGGTGAAAGCCTGTGTCTACAAAAAAAATACAAAAATGAGCCGGGTGTCATGGTGCACACCTGTAGTTCCAGCTACCTGGAAGGCTGAAGTGGGAGGATTGTCTGAGCCAGAGAGGTTGAGGCTGCAGTGAGCTGTGATCGTGCCACTGCACTCCAACCTGGGCAACAGAGCAAGACCCTATCTCAAAAAATTAAATAAATAAATATATAAACAAATAAGCATATAGGGGTAGAAATTCTAGATGAATAATTTGGACATTTTAAAGCTTTGATAGATTTTGCCATCCCTCCATCCCAGAAAATGTATACTAGTTTACACACCCATGAGCGGTAGACGATTTTTAATACCAAAATTCAATATCTATTTCATAGAACACCAAGTTATTGATTGCTCGGACTTTCTGCCTGATGGCCAGGTCATTCATTTAATATTTATACTTTCTGAGCTGTTCAGATCCTCATAATATCTGAGGAAAGTAAAAACAAAAAGCAAAAAAATGAGGAGGCCTTTCACGAACTGAGAGCCTCCCCTTGTAGAAGAAAGTCATTTTTAGTTATCATTTCTGAAGTGTTTACTTAAACCCCAATAATAAGCCAGAAAAATGACTTTCACAGCATAGGAAGCATAATGAAGTTTTTGTTCCCTAGACCCTGTGAGAATGTGTAGGTTTTGTTTTAATTACATCAATAAATTTTAAATAATTTACCTGGCCTAAAGATTTTTTAAAAGTTTTTAGAGACAGAGCCCTGCTATGTTGCCTAGGCTGGCCTCAAACTCCTGGGCTCAAGTGACCTTCCCACCTCAGTCTCCCAAGCAACTGGGACTACAGGCTGTGTCTGTATAAAAACCATATAAAAATATATGGCTTTCCAACTTTTATTATGAATCATTTCATGCCCTGACTTTATTCCTCTTAGTTTTCTTGAAGGCTATGACTGATCTGCAAAATGATTTAGAATCAATCTTGCATTTATTTCTGGACTTCTAATCAGCCTGATTATGGAAATGAGTATTAACAGTTAGTGAATTATCTTCAGTATATTTTATTACTTTTGATGCTATTGAAAATAGAATTGCTTTCTTAATCTCATGTTTAGAATATCCACTGCTAGTGTATAGAAATACAATTTGTTTTTGTATATTGATCTTGTACAACCCTGCTGAACTCATTTACTGATTTTAATACATTATCTTATGAATTCCTTAGGATTTTTTATATACAAGAACATGTCATCTGCTAATAGGTACAGTTTTACTTCCCTTTCCAATCTGGATACTTTTCATTTCCTTTTTTTTCCCCCCAAACTTCCATGGCTAGAACATCTTTTTTTTTTTTTTTTTTTTTTGAGACAGAGTCTTGCTCTCTCACCCAGGCTGGAGTGCAGTGGCACAATCTTGGCTCACTGCAACCTCCACCTCCCAGGTTCAAGCAATTCTCCTGCCTCAGACTCCTGAGTAGCTGGGACTATAGGCACACACCACCATGCCTGGCTAATTTTGTAATTTTAATAGAGATGGGGTTTCACCATGTTGACCAGGATGATCTCAATCTCCTGACCTCGTGATCTACCCTCCTCATCCTCCCAAAGTGCTGGGATTACAGGCGTGAGCCACCGCGTCCGGCCAGAACATCTATTTATAGTGCAATGTTGAATAGAAGTAGTAACAGTAGACATTTTTGTTTAGTTTCTGATCTTACGAAGAAAGCACTCTTTCACCATTAAGTATGGTTTTAATTGTGGGTTTTTTTTAAATTAAAATATCAAAATTCTAAAGATGAAAAAAAAACTGTTTTGTAGAGACAGAATCTTACTATATTGCCCAGGCTGGTCTCAAACTCCTGGGCTTCAACAATCCTCCTGCCTTGGCCTCCCTAAGTGCTGGAATTACAAGCATGAGCCACCATGCCCAGCCCAGCTGTGGGCTTTTTGTAGATACTCTTTATCAGGTTGAGGACATTCATTTCTATTTGAAATCCATTGAGTTTTCTTATTATTAAGAGGGTTGAAACTTGTCAAATGCTTTTTCTGTGTTGTTGAGATGACTATGTGTTTTTTGCTCTTTATTCTATTAAGATGGTATATTAAGTTATTTTCAGATGTTAAACCAACCTTGCATATCTGGGGTAAACCCTACTTCATCATAGTGCATAATCCTTTTTATATTGTGACAGCTCATTTGCAAGTTTTTTGTTGAGGATCCTTGCATCTCACCAGTATATTCTGATCCACATAAAAAGCATAACATTTTTTGTATTAATGTAGTACCTCCCATTTTCAGAATGCTTTATCATTTCAGAGTGCTCTCATAAATTGAATTTGTTCCCAGAATAGTCAAGGAGCATTAGAACAATTTATATGACCTTATCTGATCTCAGCTATCCATCTGGAAACCTAGCCATCATTCGAGTGCCCAACAAGGTAAATGGTTTCACTTGTATAGTCCAAGAAGATATGCCCACTAACCCTGCTATCCTGGCAGTGCTGGATTCCTCTGGCAGAAGTTCCTGCTATCATCCCAATGGAAATGTCTGGTAAGCTTCTAGGTTCCTGCTGCTGCCATTTTGTGGCTTTCGTTCTGGGAAATTTTGTTTTTTTCTTTTTAAATGATAAGAATGGGTTTAAGAAGAAGTTAGTGGTCTTTAGATGGTAATGTTCAACTCAGGGTCATTTTTGGTTTACACCATTCCATATGCTTCTCAGTGGAAAAATCCCAAGCAACTATAAAAGTAAAGGTCATCGTATTATTTCTATACATAGTAAGAATATATGAACTATATAATTACAACATAGAAAAAACTTGATAAATGATATGGTAACTCTAAAGATTTGGGATGTTAACTGAGGCAGTCTCCAGAGCCTATGCCATTCTACTTCATCTATGTAAACAACTTGTCAATAGACAGTTGATACACTATGTTGTTATTGTTTGAGATACATTCCTAGCTAGTAAGCGTCCTATAGCCACAAGCAAGAACAATAACATACAGACAAAATATCCAGAGAAATTAAGATCCTGGTCCCAATTTAACCTACTATGTATATATTATGTGACTTCATATGATTTCATTTAGCCTGACAAAGTGAAATTTGGGTTCTAACTTCAAAACAGTTTAAACTTTCTGAACTTTTCAGAAACAGGTCTTTTCCTTTAAGTTATATACAGGTATAACAATCTCATCTCAGGAACTTCTGCCAATAATTGGCGAAGTCTATATACTGCTAGTCTTGAGAAAGTTAGGATACCGAGCTATTTGTGTTTTTTGTCTACAGCAGTAGTCAATTCATTACCACCATGTATATTGGAAAATTTCTATGTATCTTTCAGGATTCTATAGCAATTCTATGTTACCTCTGATGGAGTGCTATATTAATTGTCACCAATATTTGTTGGTTTCTAGACTGGAAACCAATAGGTTCTTCCAGATTGGTTTTATGAAGCCATTGCCCCGTGAACTGAACTCTCAGGCACCCTGAGATGGCTCCTTGATACTCTCATAGCCCTCTCTCTGCCTCTTGTGTAATAAGTCCATTTCCCTTGCTGGACGGACATTCCTTGAGGACACATCCTGAATCTTTGCTACTACATAGCAGCATATCTGTACATAGTGTAGACTCAAAGAATGCTTACTAAATAAACAAGGGACTGATTTATCCAGAAAATTTTAGCTAGATAATTATTTTCACCCAGATTTCAAGATAAAACTAAATCTTCCCTTCCCAGACACAATAAGATAATCACCTCGATTTCTCATTTGTGCTTTTGTTATTAGATTACTACCGCTGATCAATACTGGGGACCCGAGATGTTAGCTAGGGGTCCCCATGGCCAAGTCATCTAGTTTTAAAAAAAAATTCATTCTCAAATTAAGCCAACTTTCTGAGCACCCAGAACTGTATCTGTTCTCTCTCCTCAAGGTGGGGATGGTAACAGGGTATGAGAAGGAGATAACTGAATAGAATGGCACAGCAATTAGTACTGCCAGATCTCAGATGGTGAGGGGCTAAAAGTGATGTAGTAAAATGTAAGGCATTCATGGTCTGAAGAGATGGGGTCACCTAGTGGGTCTAAGGTCCACCTTTGCTCTGTCACAGACCTCTTCTCCACTGCAGTGATCACAGAGGTGTTCCCTGAGCCTCTGCCCCCACACTCAGCCATGATGGCAGGACTCGTGGAAGGACTCCTAGCTCCTCATTGGGCATTGCCAGAAAACAGCTCTCTTGTACTGAGGTCGACACAGTCTTCCCCAGAATTTACAGCCACAGGTCTTTATTTTGGTGTGGTGAAAATCTAAGCACTGGTCTTTCCTCCTCTTTCAGGATTAATCTACTCTTCTGTATCTTATTTTCTCCAGACTAAACCTTCCCTGCACCCTCTTCATCCTTCCAGACTCCTTCATCCCAGGTTGATCCTTTGGACCCATTTTAGTTTATCAGTATGAACTCAAATAGGATACAGTACTTCCAATTAGTGTAGAATTTAGTCATAGTATTATCACTCCTAAGATTACCTGAAGTTTCCACCACTCGTGCTAATTGCTGGCATAAACTGTTAGTCCCCTTGGCTAGCAAGTAACAGGGATAATTCCGGTATTTTATTACAGTGTTACTGTTTATGATTTTTACATTTCCTTCCTGCCCAGGGTATACATCAATATATTGGGAGGCCAATATTCAGATCAAGCCGGCAACAGAATAAGGGCTTGGAATTGGTCAAATTCCATCACTTCCTCACCCTTTGTTTCATTTAAACCTGTCTTTCTGGCTTTGAACCGTTATATTGGAGTCCGCATCTTAGAACAAGACAAGATTTCTATAACTTTTCTAGCAATGGGCCAACAGGCAAGAATCAGTGTTGGAACCAAAGTGAAGGTAGGTACATTTTTAAAAACAGTTTAAAGCATTTAAAATAATAATAAGAGTAAAATAACTTTTGTTAGTATTATTACTGATAGATTACCCTAGTGCATAATCTACTGTCCACTAGGATTTTGGAATTCAATGGACAAACATGTAGTGAACGCTTCCTATGGAATTGAGGCAGCTTTATTTTTCTTACTCTGAAACTCCTTTTAGTTCAGACTCAGATCCAAGTAACACTTATTGCATGTTTGCTCTGTGCCTGAGTAGGGCTGCTTTGGGGGTTTTGTTTAAAGATTTCATATTGTGTTTGTTTTTCTCCCTGCCATGGTAGAAAGCCTTGGGCTGCATCAGGAGACCTGAGTTTGAGTCACATTCAAGACCAATCATAAGCCCCTTTTCCTTGGAGACACTTCCCAGACCTCCAAGTCCTTCACCCAGTCAGCCTCAACCACATCCTTCTATGGGTTTTCTGTGTACTTGCCTCCATCTCCGTGCTTGCTGAACAGTGCTGCCTTTCCTACTGGATGGCAATCTCCTGAAAGGAAGAATATCTATCTGATTGACTTCTGTAACTCCAGTGCCTCTCCCAGGGCACAGCCCTGAGTACATTCTCAGTGACCGGCAATAATGCATGATGGTTAAGAACATAGAATTCAGGTTGCAGATTCTCTGTAGTTTCAAACCTTAGCTCTGCCACTTGACTGAGTGAACTTGAACTTCAGTTCCTTATCCATAAAATGGAATCATGATTCCGACCTTACAGATTGCTGTGAAGATTTGATGAGAATGCAGAGTACTAAGGGTGGTACTTGGCACTAAATAAAATAATATATATGTAGAGATGGATACAAATAGAGATGGATGTATAGCTAGCTATATACATAAATAACACATATAGTGTGTGACTTCGAATAGGTCCCTTAAACTTCAAGGACTTTTGTTCCATTGATTTCTTTTTCTTTTTCTTTTTTCTTTTTCTTTTTTTTTTTTTGAGATGGAGCCTCACTGTCTTCCAGGCTGGAGTACAGTGGCGCGATCTCGGCTCACTGCAACCCCCGCCTCCTGGGTTCAAGCAATTCTTTCTGCCTCACCCTCCTAAGTAGCTGGGACTACAGGCTCCCGCCACCACACCTGGCTAATTTTTGTATTTTTAGTAGAGACAGGGTTTCACCATGTTGGCCAGGCTGATCTCAAACTCCTGACCTCAGGTAATCCGCCTGCCTCAACCTCTGAATGTGCAGGGATTACGGGCATGAGCCGCCACGCCCGGCCCATTTCATCGATTTTTTTTTTTTTTTTTTTTGAGCTGCAGTCTTTCTCTGTCACCAGGCTGGAGTGCAGTGGTGGGATCTTGGCTCACTGCAACGTCCACCTCCCGGGTTCAAGCAATTCTTCTGTCTCAGCCTCCCAAGTAGCTGGGACTACAGGCACGCCACCACGCAAGGCCTGTTTCATTGATTTTTAAAGGAACACATGACTCCAAACTTCAAAGGTGCCTTCAACTTTTAAGTATGTGGAAATAGAATCTCAATATTTAACACAGGAAGGAATATCTCATGACCACCAAACAAAGGGGAGATTGCAGATTCAGGCAACACAGAGCGAGGGTCTGCAATGTGCTAAGCACTATTCCAGTTACTTTCAGTGAGTCTGGAAACTGCAGTCAAATTTTTAGGCTCCAGACAAACTTCTTTCTTGGTTAGAAATCTTCAGTATCGCCTCCTTTTGTTACATTACATCCATAGTAAATACATTTTTACCCAAAATATAAAGATACTTCTTTCTCCCCTCTCTCTCTCCCCCATTTCCTTCCCCCGCTCCCCCACCTCCCTTCCTTTCCCCACTTAGAAATTAATTTTAATCAAAAAAGAATTATTTTGATACAAAAGGAAGAGTTCATTATTAAAGTTTTTTACTTTTCTCATTGTTCTCACAATCACCCTTTAGGTTTTTTTTTTTTTAATTACAAGTGACTTGTGAATATATTTTTTATATTTAAAGATTTAAACAATACAGAAATAGACAATTTTTTTAAAAAAATGAGAATTCCATTCATTTCTTCTTCTATTCTAACTCCCTTCCCCAAAGTAATCACCACCCAAAATTTAGTGTGTACCTTCCTCCTTACTATGTATTTATAAATTATTTTATACATCTTTTTTTTTTTTTTCAGATGGAGTCTCGCTCTGTTTCCCAGACTGGAGTGCAGTGGCATGATCTTGGCTCACTGCAATCTCCACCTCCCGGATTCAAGCGATTCTCGTGCCTCAGCCTCCTGAGTAGCTGGGGCTATAGGCGTACACCACCACACTCAGCTAATTTTGTATTTTTAGTGAAGGCGGGGTTTCACCACGTTGGCCAAGCTGGTCTTGAACTCCTGACCTCAGGTGATCTGCCCACCTGGGCCTCCCAAAGTGCCGAGGTTATAGGCGTGAGCCACCATGCCCAGCCTATTTTATACATCTTTTTTAAAGCATAAAATCTAGATGATGTATATATTGTATTGTTGGAGGGGGTTCCTATTTGTTTTTGTTTCCCACTTAATAAGTATTGAAGATTTTTTTGTGTCTACATTTTGAAGAATATTGAATTTAAAACTGTAATGATTTCTCAGTGGCATTAAACACTGATGATCTCTTCTTCCTGGAATCATTTGTTCCCTTGCTTCCAAGACTATTCTCCCCTGATTTTCCTTGTACCTCACAAGCTGTTTCTTCTCATTTTTCTGGCCTGATTACTGTTCATCTCCCCTTTTTCTAAATATTGGAGGAACCCAGAGCTTGTCCTTGGGTTGTCTTTTCTCTATACTCACTCCTCAGATTATCTCATTGAGTCTCACTTCCTTGAATATCATCTGCATGCTGATAGCCCTTTAATTTGTATCTTCAGGTAGATCTCGTATGAACTCGAGACTTGCAAGTCTCTGATTCCAATTCAACATGCCCACGTGGATTTCTAAGAGGGCATTAAAAACTTAACACAGGCCAGGCATGGTGGCTCATGCCTGTAATCCCAGCACTTTAGGAGGCCGTGTGACGGGAGCATTACTTGAGACCAGGAGTGTGAGACCAGCTTGGGCAACATAATGAGACCCGATCTCTATGAAAGTTGTTTTTTAAATTCTCCAGACATGGTGGCGCATGCCTGTGGTCCCAGCTATTTGGGAGGCTAAGGTGAAAGGATAGCTTGAGCCCACGGTTGGTGGGGTGGGGGACAGGGTGTTCAAGGCTGCATGAGCCGTGATTGTGCCACTGCACTCCAGCCTGGGTGACAGAGCAAGACCCTGTTAGGAAGAAAAGAAAAAACTCAACACAGCAGAATTTGATTCCAACACATGATCCAGCCTCAGTCCTCTCCATCTCAGAAAATGGCAACTACATTCTTTCACTTGTTCAGGACAAAAACTCGGGAGTAGTTTCACAACTCTAAATGCTCTGTTTCACAGTCCCATACCAACTCATCTGTAAACTCTGCCTCCAAAATACCTCCAGAATCTCACACTTCTCACATTTTCCAGTGCTTTCATTCTTGTCTGCCTCTTTACCTGATCCATCTCTTGCTTGATTATTGCAATAGCCTCCTAATAAGTCTCCCTGCTTTTGGTCTTCCCAAAGTCTATTCTAATACTTGGAATGATACTTTGAAAACATAAGTCTGATCGGAACTATCCAGGGACTTCTAATTTCACCTGAGTGAAAGCCAAGGCCCTATAAAGGCTTGCGATGCTGTACACAATCTGGACCTCTTTCTTTGAATAGTCTGTCTGTATTACCTCATCTCATTCACTACTCCAGCCATACTGGCCTTTTTGCTATTCCTTGAAAATACCAGGCATGTTCCTGTCACAGGGTTTTTGCATTTGCTATCCCCTCAACCTAAAATGTTTTTCCCCCATTTAGCATGTGGCTGTTCCCTCACTTCCTTCAGGTTTCTGCGCACAGAGTCCTTTCCTGAGCAATCTATCAAAACCAGCCACACCCACCCCCACCTTCTCCCTAGCACTCTGAGTGCCTCTTTGGTCGTTTGCCACAAGTTTTAATATATAGTGCTGTCATTTTCTTTCACTTCTAAATAATTTAGAATACCTAGTTTGACTTCAATGCAGTAGTCACTGAATTTTCAAATAGATAAAAAGATTTACCCCTTTCTTGTTCGTTTCAAAATGGTCAGGAAATCTGACTTGTAGTTTTTTTCTTCCTGTTTAGAATGTATTGATATTTTCTTAGTGGTTGGTTGCATAATTTTTATATAAGTGTTCCATGTATATTTAACCAAAATGTTTTATAGTTTATTGGTACAAAATTCTATGTCTAGTTGTTCTAGTCACACCTCCCTTTCTATCCTTTTATTTTTATGTCATTGGATTTACTTCTGAGAAATGTATGAAAGTTTCCCAAAATGATTGTGAATTTCTTCATTGTTCTTAGTGTTTCAATCAGCTTTTGCTGTATGTATTTTGAAGCTCTGCGATCAGAAAATTAAAGATGCTGACTCTCTTCTTTGTGAGTTGTACCTTTCGCCCAGGCCAGCTCATTCTTTCCCCTCACTCATTCGCTCTTCAGCTGTTCCCGTTTTGTGCCCTAGTGTATTAGTGAGAGTTTTGTTTTTATTTTGACAATAAAGGTAGTAATATTATCAACATACGTTATTCCTAATTTCCTTTTTAGTAGCCTTTACCTTAAGTGCTGTTCCATCTGATGTTAAATTCTTACGCTTACTTTCTCTTTGTTAGCATTTGTCTGATATTTTTTCATCCTTTGATTTTCAACCTTTTTCATGTAGTTTTGAGTTACATGTTCTCTTGCAAATCACATATAGTTGGATTTTGTTGCTTTCCTCAACCTAATAGACTCAGTGGGTTTTTTGTTTGTTTGTTTTTAGAGACAGGGTTTTGCTCTGTCACCCAGGCTGGAGTGTAGTGGCGTGACCATAGCTCACTGTAACTGCAGACTCCTGGGTTCAAGCCGTCATACTGCCTCAGCCTCCCAAGTAGCTAAGACTACAGACATGCACCACCATGCCCAGCTAACAGACTCAGTCTTTTAATACACTATATTTTAATGGTTGGTTTAAAATTAACGTATCTTTTATAATATGCATAAAATTAACTTCCAAATCCTCTGGTTGTTTTTCTTCCTTAACAATATTCTCTCAAGTCCCTAAGAAAAGATTAACTATTTAAATATGGATAAATTTCCTAAAGTCTTTCTCTATCTCCTAATTCTTTTTCCTTGAGTATAAGTTTCTCTGATAGGTAAATCTGGTGCCTCTCTTTAGTGGCGTCAACTATTAGGTGATTCTCAGTCGTGCGTTCAACTTGGATTTGAGAATTCCTGTTTCCCTGTTCTGCTTACTAAAGTTTGCTTCAGATAATTGTGGAGACAATTTGTGCTGCTAAGGGGTAGAAGGCTAGCGCTGGTGCCCGCTGCCAGCCTCAGCCCGTGGGCACCAGTACTCAACACAAAGGAAAAGGTGAGGAGCCTGCCTCCCAATTGATCTGCCTAATGTTTACCTCGGATCCCCTCCTGCTTCCCATTTCTGTTACATTTGAGCTCAGAGTATATGTGTTTTTGCTTAGCGGTTTCATGTGGTCATTTCTCTCTATATCCATATGGTCTCATCTGCTTTTTGATGTTCAGGAATTCCTTAAAATTATCCTGCCGATGAAATCATTCTTATTCCAACCCCACTGGAAACAAAGGGGGAAAAAAGAAATCTTTTTTATTAGAGCCATCATTGACTTAATCTGTAAAAAAGTTTTCTGTCGTCGTATGATATTTGGGGTAAAGGATTCTGACCTATTCTTTGTTGTTTGTCCATCTCATACATTTTCCTTCCTCCATTTCTTCCTTTCTTTGGAAGGAGGAGTGAAATACAGAAATGATACTGTAAGTACCATCTTTTGCAAGTAAGTGGTCACTCAGCTTGCGGAGGGTAGTAGTTCTGCTTGCATTTAACCTGTCCCGGAGAGGCTAAATGCCCCTCCTAGGCTGGCCTTGAAGCTACAGACTGAAAACACCTCAGGCAAGACTGTCCTGGCAAATCCATTCAGTTTCTGCAGCTGCAGGAAGACCACACCTGCCTTGAATTGTCAAAAGCTGTGAGGGAGTGGGGAGAGCAGAGGCCAAAGAAGAGTAATGGAGAGGTTAATCTGGAATGGCCTCCTGGAGTTTGGGGCACATTTAGGAGCAGGAAAGGGAGTTTTCGTTTTTCCCAGTCCTACCTTCTCTGAGGAAAACTGCTCTTCTCAGTGCCTTCCCAGTGAACACCCAGCCTTCAGACCAGCACTCACCCTACCTCCCCAACTGGGCACTTTCCAGGCAAGGGACTGTGTCTGAGGCATCTTTGTGATCCCCTCAGTAGGTGCTGGTTAAACTACATGAATAAATTATAAGCTTTTGAAGGTATCCATATTCCATTTGGTCTCTCAAGTCTCCACAGCGTTTCAGCTCTTTCCTCATTCAGATTGGAATAACACCACCGCCCCTGCTTACGGATGAATTAGAGTGGACCGTCATCAGGGAATCCAACCCCACATAAGTGCCATGACTCAGCTCCTCCCACCTCCCTCCCCAGTTTCACTGCTGGACTCTGAGTTTCCTTCTCTTTCTCTTTGCTGAAAAGCTACCAAACCCTGAGGAGATTCCAGTCCTCCGATACATGAATGGAGATGACCTTCTTCTGCTGGCCAGTTTAATAAAGATCCGTCGCCTGTTTCATAAACTTGAAGGATGTGTGAATTTTCCCTCAAGCCAGGTTTGGGAAAAATTAAAGCAACCTTCCTACCTGTCTTCACTTGCTCTAAAACTAATTGCCCTCTGTCACAGTTCTGGTATAAAGCAAGATACAATGAAGACAATAAGAAATATAATAAATGAAGAAATTTAACCAAGAATGATGGTGCTTTCATTTGTTTTGTTGAGGTTTTTTTTGGTTGAGGTTTATTTGGGTGAAGGTTGGGGCGTGTGGTGGCTAATATCAATCAAGGATCAGCTTGATTGGATTGAAGGATGCAAAGTATTGTTCCCGGGTGTGTCTGTGTGGGTGTTGCCAAAGGAGATTAACATTTGCGTCAGTGGACTGGGAGAGGCAGACCCACCCTCAATATGTGTGGGCACCATCTAATCAGCTGCCAGCACAGCTAGGATAAAGCAGGCAGAAGAAGGTGGAACGAGCAGACTTGCCGAGTCTTCCAGCTTTCAGCTTTCTCCTTTTCTGGATGCTTCCTGACCTTGTACATCAGACTCCAAGTTCCTCAGCTTTTGGACTCTTGGACTTACACCAGTGGTTTGCCAGGGGCTCTCGGGCCTTTGGCCACAGACTGAAGGCTGCACTGTTGGCTTCCCTACTTTTGAGATTTGGTGAGTCAGACTCTCTTCCTTGCTCCTCAGCTTGCAGAAGGCCTAGTTTGGAACTTCACCTTGTGATGGTATAAGTCAATACTCTTTAATAAACTCCCCTTCATATATACATCTATGCTAGTAGTTCTGTCCATCTAGAGATCCCTCGACTAATACAGGTAGGATTCAAAAAAAAGTGTACAAAATGACTAAAATACCAAGAAATATGCTATATTATCAATTTATAACAAATTCTGAGCATTACTGGTTTACATTTTTTTTTTTTTTTTTTTGAGACGGAGTCTCGCTCTCTCGCCCAGTCTCGCTCTCTCGGCCAGGCAAGCTCTGCCTCCTGGGTTCACGCCATTCTCCTGCCTCAGCCTCCCAAGTAGCTGGGACTACAGGCACCCGCCACCTCGCTCGGCTAGTTTTTTTGTATTTTTTAGTAGAGACGGGGTTTCACCGAGTCAGCCAGGATTGTCTCGATCTCCTGACCTCGTGATCCGCCCGTCTTGGCCTCCCAAAGTGCTGGGATTACAGGCTTGAGCCACCGCGCCCGGCCTTTTTTTTTTTTTTTTTTTTTTAGAGATGGGGTCCCATTGTTGAAGCCGCATCATTTTCTGGGGTGATACCCAAGGTTCATTGCCTCATACCAGGAAAATTAAGCACACAGACAGACACAAGGAGTGAGTTTAAGAGCAGAGGTTTGTTAAGGCCGGGCGCCCGTGGCTCACACCTGTAATCCCAGCACTTTGGGAGGCCGAGGCGGGCAGATCACAAGGTCAGGAATTTGAGACCAGCCTGGCCAATATGGTGAAACCCCATCTCTACTAAAAATACAAAAATGAACCGGGCATGGTGGCACGCACCTGTAGTCCCAGCTACACGGGAGGCTGAGGCAGGAGAATCGCTTGAACAGGAGGCGGAGGTTGCAATGAGCTGAGATCGCGCCACTGCACTCCAGTCTGAGCGACAGAGCGAGACTCCATGTCAAAAGAGTAGCGGTTTAATAGGCAAAAGAAAGAGAAAGGAGAAAAGCTGCCTCCTGGGAGAGAGAGGAGCCCAAATCGGACTTCTGGCACCGAATTTTACAGACAGGATTGAGGGGGCGGTGTCTGATTTACATAGGGCCCATAGATTGGTTGGACTAGGTGTGACATTTACATAATACACAAGGAAACTGGCTGCCCCACCCTAATTATTATGCAAATGGTGTCTTTGCCTTCGCAAGCATGTTGCCTGCTTTTTTTTTTTTTTTGACGCGGAGTCTCACTCTGTCACCCAGGCTGGAGTGCAGTGGCACGATCTCGGCTCACCACCAGCTCTGCCTCCCGGGTTCACGCCATTCTCCTGCCTCAGCCTCCTGAGCAGCTGGGGCTACAGGCGCCCGCAACCGCGCGACTAATTTTTTGTATTCTTAGTAGAGACAGGGTTTTACTGTGGTCTCGATCTCCTCACCTCGTGATCCGCCCGCCTTGGTCTCCCAAAGTGCTGGAATTACAGACGTGAGCCGCCGGGCCCGGCTTGCCTGCTTCTTACTGTACACGTGGCTGGCAAAGAGAAGGGAAGATGGCGCCACCATTTTGAACATGCCTAGTCCCAGGTAGCCTTTTCCTATTGGCACAGCTGCCAGCGTTCACCCATGCAGGCTTCCAGTTTGCTTGTCTATGTTTGCAGCTCAATTTTACAGACTGCTCTTTGTTAGAAAAGAAAATGATTTGGGGGCTGCTTTTCATTAAAAGGAAAACCTTACTGAGGACATCCTTACCCTCATTATTTGCCTAAGTAATTCCTTTTTAACTTCTATATCACTGTGTTGCCCGGGCTAGTCTTGAACTCCTGGGCTCAAGCAATCCTCCCAACATGGCCTCTCAAAGTGCTGAAATTACAGATGAGCCACCCCAGCCTAATAACTCAAGAATGACTTTTATTATTATTATTATTATTTTGAGACAGAGATTCGCTGTGGCACCCAGTCTGGAGTGCAGTGGCTCACTGCTAACTGCAGCTTCAACCTCCTGAGCTGAAGTGATGCTACCACCTCAGCCAGTTCAATGATAAGGTTGCTTTAGAACAGAAAGCAAAGTTGAGAGTCGGAGGTGGAGGACCCTCAAGACATAGAAGGGTGCCAGAACTCTGTAGCTCCTACACTTCCTGGGACTTACTTCTCAACTCTTTGTTCTTTGGGAGAGAGTGAAATGTAGTTTCAGGGGACACCCCTTACACTGAATTTCAAATTTGGTGCTAGTGTGGAACAAGAGGGATTAGACCTACCCACCGTTCACGATTTAGTGTCAAATTATATTGTTTCCCTGCTAAGAGCTACCAGAGGAAATAGAAGAGGGAATGGAAAGGAAAGGAGCAAGTGGAAGCATAGAGTATTCCAGGGAGGCTGAGTGACTGGGAGATAGGGGGCCTGGTTCTTGCTACTAATCCATTAACTTGCCTTTTTTTCTTTTCCTGCCTTTAGTTAGCCTTCTTTCTAGGAATTTGGTTAATACTGAGGATTCTGTTTTATTTTATTTTTTATTTTCACTCTTGCCATTCCCCACACTATCTTTGTGAAAAAGAGGTTCCTAGATTCACATCTTAATCTACATTAAAGTATTTCTCTCTTTCTTTTTCCATTTTGCCTTTAGCCTCTTCCTTTTCATTGATGAGTAAACGTTTAGTTTCTATCAAGTGAGATATTAAAATAATTGAGCTAAAATGTATCAGAATAGCACCAAAAATTTGCACATAAGGGCAAATCGCAACAAAGCCCTAAATGAAATCTGTTATTGTACATCATTAAAAAAACACTTTTGGGGTGCTGAGCCCCAAAGGCCTTGATTGGCTGAGATTAGCGGGATAATGGGACAGCGTCTTTTACCATGTTGCTTCATGTCTAATGCCAGAATGTTATTTACATTACTAAATGATAATGACATGTAACAAGGGTGTGAAACAAAATAAAAATATCAGGACTCCAAACTCACTATGCCAAAGGAAAAAGTCAAGCTTGAGAACTAAGTCACACAAAACTGCTTCCTATTTTGTTCCTAACTAGATAGCTACAAAGAGAAAAGGCTACATACTTCCCTCACAATTTATTCAAAAGGAAATTCTTTCTGGGGCCCCAAAATCTTTACCCTAAAACAGCTTCATTGAATGTTAACCTGACAATGTAAATTAACAGCTTCTCATCACAGGCATGGGGGAAAGTCATCCCTCTGCTCACCTGAGACAAATGCATATTTGACTACTTCCTCTACTCTATGTTTATCTTATGTAAAAATGCAGATTCACCAGCATGAGATGAATGCATACTTATTCCTATATCCCCTCCTTTCCCATGTAAAATGTGGATTCAGTGAATGCTGATCAAAGACTCCAAAGATGCAACTGCTTGCCCCTTTTATTCCTTCCTCTTTTCTTCCTCCCCATTTTTTCCTTCCTCTTTCCCCTACTACCTGCTCTTTCTCCTTTAAATATTGAAATCTCAGGTCAGGTGTGGTGGCTCACACTTGTAATTCCAGCACTTTGGGAGGCTGAAGTGGGTGGATCCAGCCTGGGTGACACAGCCAGACTTTGTCTCAAATAAATAAATAAATATTGAAATCTCAAACCTTATCTGGAAAAAGAATGGGTCATAGATGTTTCTGTGGTTTTGTGCTCCTTTCTCCTGGACGCATCCTCAATCTTGGCAAAATAAACCACTAAAATGATTGAGACCCATTTCAGTCATTTAATTTGATTTATATTTTCTTCGATTTATAAGAAATTTACATTGCTTCTTTTAAAAATTATTAAAAATGAAAATATTCCCAAGTGGAAAACATCTATATCTATCATCTATCAATCATCTCATATTTCAAGGCAGCTAGACTTATTTAAGGGAATTGAATAATTCAAAATAACAATAGTGGTAAATCTTTTTGTATTTTTGAGACAGAGTCTCAGTCTGTCACACAAGCTGAAGTACAGTGACACAATCTTGGCTCACTGCAGCCTTTGCCTCCCGTGTTCAAGTGGTTCTTGTGCCTCAGCCTCCCGAGTAGGTGGAATTACAGGCACATGTCACCACACCTGGCTCACTTTTGTATTTTTAGTAGAGACAGAGTTTCACCATGTTGCCCAGACTGGTCTCGAACTCCCAGCCTTAAGTGATCCCCCGACTCGGCCTTCCAAAGTGGTAGGATTACAGGTGTGAGCCACAGAACCGGGCCAGATAGTCATCTTTAATATTGCGCTCAATTTAATTCTAGTCCTTTCCCTCTCTCTCTCTCTCTCTCTGTGTGTGTGTGTGTGTGTGTGTGTGTGTGTGTGTGTGTTAAATTTCATACAGGGGAATTAGTCATTGCCAATAAGAATTTTGAAAGATAGGAAGTAAACTGAATTTTGTTCCCAAAAGAAAACCACAGAAAAACTCTATTATAGAACTGCAAAATAAGCCAACTAAATTAAATACACATTTTTTTTTAGTAAACCGGAAGCAAGTATCTTGTGAAACTGTTAGGATTTTCATTTTTGCAGTAAATTTACTACTAGCTTATTCAAAAAAAAATAATTAAGCAAAGGCTATTGGAGTCTACGTTGTTTTAATAGATGTATTTAAATAAAAGTAATAAGATTTGGATGGCCAATAACATTCAGAAGCAAATGTTATACTGTAATAATAAAAATTTCTTAGAAACACAGAATTACTGGCTGGGCATGGTGGCTCATACCTGTAATTCCAGCACTTTGGGAGGCTGAGGCAAGAGGATCACTTGAGCTCAGGAGTTTGAAACAAGCATGGGCAATGTAATGAGACCTCATCTCTACTAAAAATCAAAAAAATTAGCCAGGCATGTAGTCCTAGCTACTAGAGAGGCTAAGGTGAAAGCATCACTAGAGCCTGGGAGGTTGAGCCTGCAGTAAGCTGTAATCACACCACTGCACTCCAGCCTGGGCAACAGAGTGAGACTCTGTCTCAAAACAAACCAACAAACAAAAACCCAGAAATGAACTGTATTTTTCTCCAGCTATGTTAGAGGGTACACCAAGGACAACTAAACAATAGATTTTACTTCAAACCAAGTAATTTTGTCCTGATCATTCTATTGTTCCATTTCCCTGCAAAACAAATATTATGCCTTTTTTTGTTTGTTTGCTTATCTCTTTCTTATTCCAGAAATGATATAAGGTACCTTTTAGGAATACATCCAACTTTAAAAATAGGTGAATGTAAGTGAGGCAAGTAGAAAATAACTTGAAATGAGACATGAAATGAGGAGTAAGATTGTTTTCAAAATGCTATAAGGGACTAGACACAGTGGCTCAAGCCTGTAATTCCAGCACATTGGAACACTGAGGAGGAAGGATGGTTTGAGCCCAGGAGTTCAAGACCAGCCCAGGCAACATACAGAGACCCTGTCTCTACAAAAAAAATGGAAAAATTAGCTGGGTGTGGTGGCACATGCCTGTAGTCCCAGCTACTGGGAGGCTGAGGCAAGAGGATCACTTGAGCTCAGGAGGTAGAGGCTGCAGTGAACCATAATCATGCCACTGCACTTCAGCCTGGGTGACAGAGCAAAACTCTGTTTCAAGAAAAAAAAAGTCACAAGATCTAATAATCTTGCTAGAGTTGAGATAGCACAATCTGTAATGAGAAGATAACCAGAAAGTGATTACGGCCTCCTCAAGTTACACTTTTCCTTAGAGAGTGTTGTTTCAGTTTTTCCCCTATAACACAGAGTGAAATCCAGGAGTTAGGAATACCTTGATTTGAGTCAAACTGGCAAGTGTAAAGCAGGTAATGAAAAGACTGTGTGTGTTCACAGCCATGCAAGAAAATCACTAGAGCATCTGTATTACACCTTGTGGTGTGACCCAGCATTAGACAATGCACAGAGAAGTCCAGGGATTCACTTTGCACATACTTGCTCTATAGGACTGACACCAGGAAATGAAAACCACAGTGTAACATCCATCTAGACTCTTCAGAGATGATGCCCAATTGTGTCATTTTCAAAATAACGCAGAAGCTTCTCTCTGTTAAACAATTAAGCAAAGGGGCAACACGCTGGAAACATAATCAACCCCTTGATCTATTGTCCATATGAATGCATATTAGCACCTGACAAATGTTGAATGAATGAATGAACAAGTGAAGTGAAATCTCTACAAGAGATATACATGACCATGGAGGAAAATTCTTACTCTCTCTTTACTGTTCTAGCCAGTGCTTGACAGAGTGGGTTGAAAATAGATTAAAATAGATTCATATCAAAACCTAGTTCCCACTTCAATACTTTTATGAAAAACCTGGCTTTCTCTGGTGTTCAGCTGCCACTGGTAACAAATTTCTCAGAAACATGGCTGCCCCTGGCACTGTCTTTGTATAAACTGAATGTGTTAATAAAAAGTTTTAATTCCAAGTTCAAAGTTTACTCCATCCATTCATTTGTTCATCTGTTTAATAAACATTTATTCATTGCTTATTTTGTACCAAGTACTGGTGATATAAAGTTAGAACCCATAGTTCCTTGTCCTCAGGGAAAATGAAACACAAGAAGAGACCATGACAAAACAATGAGGTATGCTCAGTGACAAAAAGAAGTACAGAGAGCACCAAAAGGAGAGCATATGTCTCAGCTCAGGAAGTAGATGTCATGTGGGGGTGGAGGGAGGAAGGAGCAAAGAAGGCAAAGGAATCAAATGACCCATCTCAGAATGATCACAGAATTTTTTCCAGAAGCAACAATTAACCCTTGAGAACCCTTGATTCTGACTGGAAGTCGGAATCACAGGTGACTCAAAAAATGACCAGAAAGTCACAAATACCCAGATGATAAGTAGATAAGTATATGCTCTACCCCTTGAGAACTTGCCCACACCATCAGATTAGCAAGAAAAGGCCAGAGATGATTCAAGCAAATCCTGTCCTTGACCAAGCACTGAAGGAGGCCACAAAGACTTCTGGAAAGGTAGAGAGCAAAAGAAGGAGTCACAGGCTTCATCTCAGGCACTGAGGGTAGAAGGAGGTGGCCTAGCTTTGATCCAAAGTGAAAGTTTCAGTGGTGGATGAAGCCAGCACATGAGATGTTGGGACATTCAGAAGGAAAGGCAGCACTGGCTAGAGCCTCTGTTTAGGACACTACCAAGGTACTCTGTATCCGGAGAACCCGCCCCTGATAATTAACATGGGTTCTTTTCTATTTCCCTAAGCATCTCAGCTGGTTTGAGAAATAAAGGGAAAGAGTACTAATGAGAGAAATTTTAAAGCTGGGTGTCCAGGGGAGACATCACATGTCAGCAGGTTCCATGATGCTCCCTGAGCCATAAAACCAGCAAGATTTTATTAGCGATTTTCAAAAGGGGAGGGAGTCTATGAATAGGGTGTGGACCACAGAGATCACATGCTTCACAAGGTAATAAAATATCACAAAGCAAATGGAGGCAGGGTGAGATCACAGGACCACAGGATGGCATGAAATTAAAATTGCTAATGAAGTTTCGGGCACGCATTGTCTTTGATAACATCAGGAGACAGGGTTTGAGAGCAGACAACCTGTCTGACCAAAATTTATTAGGCAGGAATTTCCTCGTCCTAATAAGCCTGGGAGCACTACAGGAGAACAGGGCTTATTTCATCCCTTTGGGGGCCGTTCATAGACCTACCCTCAGGGCACGTTCTCTTTCTCAGGGATGTTCCTTGCTGAGAAAAAGAATTCAGTGATATTTCTCCTATTTGCCTTTGAAAGAAGAGAAATATGACTCTGTTCCATCCGGCTCACTGGCGGTCAGACTCCAAAGTCTTATCTCCCTTGTTCCCTGAACATTGCTGTTATCCTGTTCTTTTTTCAAGGTGCCCAGAATTTCATATTGTTCAAACACACATGCTCTACAAACAATCTGTGCAGTTAACACAATCATCGTAGGGTCCTGAGGTGACATACATCCTCCTCAGCTTACGAAGATGATGGGATTAAGAGATTAAAGTAAAGACAGGCATAGGAAATTACAAGGGTATTGATTGGGGAAGTGATAAGTGTCCATGAAATCTTCACAATTTATGTTCTTCTGCCATGGCTTCAGCCAGTCCCTCCGTTTGGGGTCCCTGACTTCCCGCAACACCTCTGCATTCACCCTAATCTATATGCCAGTGATCAGCAAAATGCAGGAAGGATGAATGATGAAGTGATAGGAAAGGGTAACAGGTTTGCCTGATAGAGAAGGCATCAGTGTGCACATTCATTCATTACAAATTTAGCACATGCCAGGCACTGTATGTGACCCTTATGATGTTAATATTCTAATGGAAATAATTTCAGAATGTGTTAGGAGTAAGTAATCAGGTAAGCAGGGGTCTACTTTATATATGTAGTCAGAGAAGGCCTCACTGAGGAGCCAATATGTAAAAATGGGAAGAAACTAGTTGTGCAGTGAGCTGAAACAAGAGTGTTCCAGGCAGAAAGAACATCAAGTTCTGAGATGGGAATGAGCTTGCCTGCACATTCTAGGGCTAGAAAGGAGGCCACTGTGCATGACAGGGACTGTGGTGCAAGGTGAGGCTGGCGAGGTAGGAGGAGCCAGTGAAGGCAGCTGTGTGCACTAGGATAAGGAGTTGGGATTTTAATCCACAGACACTTGTCTTTTTCTTGAAGGGGTGCCAATTTTTAAAACCTGCAGAGTTGATCAAACTACATGCTTTTTCTCTATCCCACCCAATAAAGATGATCCAGGAGTAAGGATGGAAAAACAATGGGAATACTCAAATACCTCTGGAGAAAATGAAAATGGGTATCATCATTTGGAGAGCAAATTGCATTAGCTAGTAAAGTTGAGGATGTGCCTATCCAACACATGGAGGTCCCATTCCTAAATAGAGATATCCTAAAGAAACACACTGTATCAGCCCATTCTCGCACTGCTATAAAGAAATACCTGAGACTGGGTAATTTATAAAGAAAAGAGGTTTAATTGGCTCACAGTTCCACAGGCTGCACAGGAAGCATGATGCGGGAGCAGGCACTTCATGTGGCTGGGAGCAGGAGCAAGAGACAGGCGGCTGGGGGGCGGTGGTACACACTTTTGAACAACAAGGTCACGTGAGAACTTACTCACTACACTGTACCAAGCAGGGGTGCTGCTGAACCATTCATGAGAAACCATCCCCATGATACAATCACCTTCCACCAGGTCCCACCTCCAGCATTGGGGATTACAATTCAACACGAGCTTTGGGTGGGAACACGGATCCAAACCATATCACTCACGTTTACTCAGTGAAACAAAAACAAGCTTGTTCACTGAAGCATTGTTTGTAATAGAAAAACAACACCAACAACAAAATGTCCATCAACAGAATAGGTAAATTGTAGTGTATTCACACAGTGAATTCCACACAGTACTGAAAACGAATGAACTAGAAATATCTGAATCAATACGAACAACTCTGAAAAACATTTTCACTTGGAATGAAAAAAGCAAGAAGGCAAAGGAACACATTCAGTATTATTCTATTTATATGAGGTTTTAAAATATGCAAAATGATCCCATATATCATTTAGGTAGACAAACTTGTGTAGGAAAAGTATAAAGAAATGCACGGGAATGCTTGATGTCAATTTTTGGGCTGGCGCTTACCACTGGAGCTATATGTGATATTGGGAGGTATATAGCGGGCTGTGACTATTTCTTAAGCAACGTGGTAAGTTCAGGGGGTCTTCATTAACTATTCTTTATATTTTTTTAATATCTGAAATTTCTCTTTTTATATTTGAAACACTAGCCAGAAGCAAGCAAGCAAATATAAAAAGGAGACTGGAAGCAATTGTTGGGCAGAAGCAAACAATTTTGTGAGTCAGCAGAAGCTTTAGTTGAATTCTTCAAAGTAGACTAGGGAATCAGGCCACCAAGGCTGGAACTTAGACATTTCATCTTATCCAGAGAACAGAAGAGCTTTCTTTAATACAAAGTATATCTTTACTTTTTAACTCTACCCTTACATGATTCTCTAGAGATGGAGACCAGATTTAGAACTTAATACGAACAACCTAGAAATTATCTGAGATCATTCAATTCACGGATTATCTAGAATGCACACAGGTCATGTGTCTCTATCTAAAAAAGATGCGTTACATTTTCTTGTGTTTGCGCTACCTGATTTCTTTTCCCAGTGCCCAAATCAGGCAGGGATACTACATACTTCCATGCACTTCTAAGTTTTGACAATCCATTTGCTGTTGCATTCAACAGAGATGGAAAAACATAACCCAATTCCCAATTCCACAAACTCAAATGAGGTTTTGAGAACTCCTCTGGGACTAAAAGGTGATATCATTGTTTTTTGTCAATTTCATAACAAAATCTGAGCCAGAGGATAGGATAAAATAATCCTTCTTCATACTCATATGTTGCTTATACTTTGAGTCTCACAATACTGCAAATTTTCAGCAAAATATTAAGACTGAACAGTGGCAAGTGACTTCTTAGGTCTCACAGCTAAGCACCAAGTGGAGTTAGAAAGTGAGTCCAGGTCATCTGACCCCATCAAATATTCTTCCCTCTGTTCCTCACCAGGGCTTACTTTGCCAAGTACCAAATCCCAGAGAGGCCCAAAGAGTATATCACTCGGACTATCTCAGGGAAAGTCCCAGCTCTCCATCAACTAACTGTGTGCCCTTGGTCAAGTTACTGAACTTCCTTAAACTCATTCTCTCATCTGTAAAATGAAAAAGATAAAATCAACTTCTCATAGTTATAGTGTCTCATTCAGTTTGGGCTACTATAACAAACTACCATAAACGGGGTGGTTTGGGTAACTGGATAAATGTTTAGTCAATAATCATTTTTTACAAGTCTGGAAGCTGGAAGTTTGAGATCAGGGTGCCAGTATGATCAGGTTCTGGTGAGGGCCTTCTTCTGAGTTGCAGACTCCCAATTTCTTGCTGTATGCTTACATGGTTGAAAGAGAGCTATAGACCTCTCTGGGTTTCCTTTTTGTAAAGGCACTAATCCCATTCATGGCCGCACCCTCAAGACCCAATCACCTCCCAAAGACTCCACCTCCAAATACCATCATGAGGGTTGGGATTTCAACATAGGAATTTGGGGAGGAACACAAACATTCAGACCATAACATGTACTGACCACTAGAGAGAATATGTGTGCAGTACCTGGCCTGCTGTAGTTGTGCTTAGTGATGGAAACTACTGTAATAATTACAGAGACCAGCCTCTCACTGACACAGTCTTTCTAACCAAACCAGGGAGTTAAGTCACCTTTCTTCTAGGGCTTCAAAGAATTAGAAATAATTATAGAGGCCAGGTATGGTGACTCACACCTGAAATCCTAGCACTTTGGGAGGCCAAGGCTAGGGGATCACTTGAGCTCAGGAGTTCCAGACCAGCCTGGGCAACATAGTGAGACCTCATCTCTAATTTATAATATATAAAAAAAATAGTTATAGAGTTATGTTAGATGAGAGAATTAGTAGGAACTGAAAGCTGACATCAGAAAGAAATTATTTAATTATTAGTATTAAAATAAATGATGTTAATAAGCATTAACAATAATAGAAGTAATTTTGTACCACACAAACATATTTGTTTCTCCTTTACTCACAGAGAATAAACAGAAAGTGCTACATAAAACATACCCACACAATTTCCTTAAGCACACATTTAAGTTTTTGTAGTGCTTATTGTTTATCAGTCTTAAAACAAATAAAATTGTAAAGTATGGATCAATTTCTACTTCATTAAATTTTCTCTTTGTAATAGCATATGTAAAACAAAGACATGGTTTAAAATAAATTACATTCTAGTGAATGGCACTTAGCCCCCAGAAGGAAGCAATCAGTCCAGCTCAGTGATCTTCAAACTTTTCCCCTTTTATGCCCTTAAGAAAACATTTTAGTGCATGTTCCCCATTGCACATTTTTCTTTTTTCTTTTTTTTTGGGGGGGGGCTCCTCCTATCTTTATTTATTTATTTATTTTTTATTATACTTTAAGTTCTAGGGTACATGTGCATAACGTGCAGGTTTGTTACATATGTATATATGTGCCATGTTGGTGTGCTGCACCCATCAACTCGTCAGCACCCATCAATTTGTCATTTATATCAGGTATAACTCCCCAATGCAATCCCTCCCCCCTCCCCCCTCCCCATGATAGGCCCCATTGTGTGATGTTCCCCTTCCCGAGTCCAAGTGAGCTCATTGTTCAGTTCCCACCTATGAGTGAGAACATGCGGTGTTTGGTTTTCTCTTCTTGTGATAGTTTGCTAAGAATGATGGTTTCCAGCTGCATCCATGTCCCTACAAAGGACGCAAACTCATCCTTTTTTATGGCTCCATAGTATTCCATGGTGTATATGTGCCACATTTTCTTAATCCAGTCTGTCACTGATGGACATTTGGGTTGATTCCAAGTCTTTGCTATTGTGAATAGTGCCGCAATAAACATATGTGTGCATGTGTCTTTGTAGTAGAATAATTTATAATCCTTTGGGTATATACCCAGTAGTGGGATGGCTGGGTCATATGGTACATCTAGTTCTAGATCTTTGAGGAATTGCCATACTGTTTTCCATAATGGTTGAACTAGTTTACAATCCCACCAACAGTGTAAAAGTGTTCCTATTTCTCCACATCCTCTCCAACACCTGTTGTTTCCTGATTTTTTAATGATTGCCATTCTAACTGGTGAGAGATGGTATCTCATTGTGGTTTTGATTTGCATTTCTCTGATGGCCAGTGATGATGAGCATTTTTTCATGTGTCTGTTGGCTGTATGAATGTCTTCTTTTGAGAAATGTCTGTTCATATCCTTTCCCCACTTCTGAGAGGAAGCTTCCAAAGCAAGAATCAGACAGGTGCACTCGCTGTTCAGCAATATTCTGTCTTCTGCAACCTCTGCTGCTGATACCCAGGCAAACAGGGTCTGGAGTGGACCTCAAGCAATCTCCAACAGACCTATAGCTGAGGGTCCTGACTGTCAGAAGGAAAACTATCAAACAGGAAGGTCACCTATACCAAAACCCCATCAGTACATCACCATCATCAAAGACCAGAGACAGATAAAACCACAAAGATGGGGAAAAAGCAGGGCAGAAAAGCTGGAAATTCAAAAGCTAAGAGCCCATCTCCTCCTGCAAAGGAGCACAGCCCATCGCCAGCAATGGATCAAAGCTGGTCAGAGAATGATTTTGATGAGATGAGAGAAGAAGGCTTCAGTCCATCAAACCTCTCAGAGCTAAAGGAGGAATTACGTACCCAGCGCAAAGAAACTAAAAATCTTGAAAAAAGAGTGGAAGAATTGACAGCTAGACTAATTAATGCAGAGAAGGTCATAAACGAAATGACAGAGATGAAAACCATGACACGAGAAATACGTGACAAATGCACAAGCTTCAGTAACCGACTCGATCAACTGGAAGAAAGAGTATCAGCGATGGAGGATCAAATGAATGAAATGAAGCGAGAAGAGAAACCAAAAGAAAAAAGAAGAAAAAGAAATGAACAAAGCCTGCAAGAAGTATGGGATTATGTCAAAAGACCAAATCTACGTCTGATTGGGGTGCCTGAAAGTGAGGGGGAAAATGGCACCAAATTGGAAAACACTCTACAGGATATCATCCAGGAGAACTTCCCCAACCTAGCAGGGCAGGCCAACATTCAAATTCAGGAAATACAGAGAACGCCACAAAGATACTCCTCCAGAAGAGCAACTCCAAGACACATAATTGCCAGATTCACCAAAGTTGAAATGAAGGAAAAAATCTTAAGGGCAGCCAGAGAGAAAGGTCGGGTTACCCACAAAGGGAAGCCCATCAGACTGACAGCAGATCTCTCGGCAGAAACTCTACAAGCCAGAAGAGAGTGGGGGCCAATATTCAACGTTCTTAAAGAAAAGAATTTTAAACCCAGAATTTCATATCCAGCCAAACTAAGTTTCATAAGTGAAGGAGAAATAAAATTCTTTACAGATAAGCAAATGCTTAGAGATTTTGTCACCACCAGGCCTGCCTTACAAGAGACCCTGAAGGAAGCCCTAAACATGGAAAGGAACAACCGGTACCAGCCATTGCAAAAACATGCCAAAATGTAAAGACCATCGAGCCTAGGAAGAAACTGCATCAACTAATGAGCAAAATAACCAGTTAATATCACAATGGCAGGATCAAGTTCACACATAACAATATTAACATTTTTCAATTGACATCTATAATGATTCATCATGAAGTCATTTTCAATGTATTATAAATCTTGACATTTTGAAAGAAACATTACCTTCCAAAATGAATCCAGTGGAATCTAAATACCACAGTAATATAATATTTGACATTATCCACTTAAAAAGTATATGAACTAGCTCTTTTTTAACAGCCAGAAACTCTGCAACATTCATTTTATTTTCTTTTGAATTTACAGTTTCATCCTATTTCCTCCAAAGAAGTTTATTTGAGCTGTGATATATTTTTATGCTTGAAAATCTATTACTGATCATCTTCTCATACTTCTTGACTACAAAAATAATATATTAAAATTTTAAAATGTAAAAGTCATACACTCTATGACTTTAAGGCTCTGTGTTCAAAAAAATCCTTTGATTAACATTACAATTATTATTAGCACATAACTGATCAAAACAACATAGCAAATTTTAATGAAAGTAAAATTTCAGTGGAAATGTATGATTCACTCTCCTTAAATTTGGTTAAACTCAAAGAATTACAAACTGCTTAACATGTATGTTACCCAATCACCAGGGTCATTGATTTTCTCAACATGGACCCCTTGGTTGGAGCCTTGGAGGGTTGTGTACCTGGTACGGCCCCTCAGTGAGACACCACGGTGAGGGGGTCTGCCTTTCTTTGTAAATGGGAGATGAAGAAAGAGCCTACATCTTCATTATACACACAATCTCTGTCCACTCACATTTAGAGAAGGCATGATACTCAGCCCATGGCAACTGATCCCCTAAGAAGCCTTTACCCTTGAAGGTCCTCAGATCCCATTTGAAGATCACTGAATTAGACCACCCTCGGAGGGGAAAACATTGGCTGAACATCCAGAGAAAAGTTGACACCCCACGTATAGTATAACCAATTTTCCTACTCTTGCAAGATGCAAAATGGAGGTTCTTTCTGGTCATAAAGCAAAGACTATTATATAGATACACACACACACCCTGCCCACACTGTAGGGAAGAAAACTTTCTTCTCTACCACCTTATATCCTAGAGCGTGGAACCTGGAAAAAAGTGTATTACACATGTGCAAGCACCCGAGAGAGAGCAGGAGAGAGGGTGGGAAGGAAGGACAGACTTCCCAACAGCTAAGGGTAAAGATTTAGGTGAGAAGGGGCTTCAGTGGGAATATATGGAAGATTCTGAGAGGCTCATTTACAAAATATTTTTGGAATGTCACTGTCTTAAAGGTCAATTGCTTCTCTGAAGACTCTCTTGGAGAGGGTAGGCAGTGGGTTATGGCAACTGAATTCTCAGGGAGCTTTGCTTTAGTTAGATATGGGACATGCAGATAAGATTTATTTCTGCATCTGCTGTAATTAAAAATGTTCAGTTGAAAATAACTTTTATGCCATTTTGGTGGCATGTTAGTCCTATCAACACACACCCACATCAACTCCTCCAAAGACCCTGTGGTCTATAGCCTTGCCACACAGAGGGTAGCCCTTGAACCAGCAGCATGGACATCATGCAAGAGCTGGTTAGAAATGTGGAATCTCAGACCCCCGAAATGTGTGCTCGCTGTAAATTTGAGGAGCACGGATCAGCATCTAGTAGTTCTCAACTCTGGCTGCACATTAGAATCACCCTAGGAGCCTTTCAAATCCCGGTGCCTGGGAAATTGAAACTCTCCCCATGTCACTGATAAAATTAATATTAAATTTTAAAATGTGATCATGCTTTTGTGGTTATTTTTCTAAGGGGTCATTCTTTTCGAAACACATACTGATAAATTAATAGAATATGATATTTGAGAATTGCTTCTGAATAATTCAGCAGGGGAGGAAAGAGGAAGAAAGTATCAATGCAACAAGAATGATCATGAACTGATCATCTTTCAAGCTAGGTGAGTGGTACAGGAGGGTTCCTTATATAATTCTATTTTGATATTTATTTTTAAATTTCCATATAAGTTAAAAACACATACATATATTTCATATTTTTATATATGCACACACTTTTATACACACACACACACAAACACATACACGGCCTGGTTCTACCACCAGAAATTCCAAATTTATATTGGTTGGGGCGAGCACAGTGTATCACGTCTTTAATACCAGCACTTGAGAGGCCAAGACAGGAGGATCACTGAAGTTCGGGAGTTCGAGATCAGCCTGTGCAACACAGACAAACCCTGTCTCTAAAAAAATAAAAATAAATTGGTTGGGGTGGAAATGGCTTTCAGTCATTCCTCATCCCCCATGTTTATTAAGGTAAAATGAATAAAATTATATGTATTTATAGTGTACAACCTGATAATTTTATATATATAGTGAAATGATTACCACAATCAAGTTAGTTAATATATATGTCACTTCACAGTTACAATTTTTTGTGAGGTGAGAACATTGAAGATCTACTCTCTTAGCAAATTTCAAGTATTTAATACCATATTATTAACTATAATTACAATGTGTACATTAGATCCTTTTAACTTATTTATCTTATAACTAAGTTTGTACTCTTTGACCAACATCTTTCTCATTTCACCCACCCCTAAACTCCTGGCAATTACCATTATGTTCTCTATTTCTATAACTTTGACTTTTTCAGATTGCACAAATATATGATCAGATTTCAGATCATACAGTATTTGTCTTTTCTGTCTGTGCTATTTCACTTAGCATAATGCCTTCCAAATTCATCCATATTGTCACAAATGGCAAGATTTTCTTTTTTATGGCTGAGTAATATTCCACTGTATAAGTCTATACCACATTTTCTTTATCTGTTCATCTGCCAAAGGACACAAGTTGATTTCATATCTTGGCTATTGTGCATAATGCTGCAATGAACATGGGGGTGCAGATATCTCTTCAGGATATTGATTTTATTTCCTTTTGATACATACCTAGAAGTTGGATTGCTGGATTATATGACAGTTTTAATTTTAATTTTTTGAAGACTCTCAATACCCTTTGCCATAATGGTTGTACCAATTTACATTTCTACCAATAGTGCACAAGGGTTCCCTTTTCACCACATCCTCATCAATAGCTATCTTTTATTATTTTGTTAATATCCATCATAATGAGTGGGGTGACATCTTACCATGGTTTTGATTTGCATTTCCTTGATGTTTAGTGATGTGGAGCACTATTTTTCTGTACTTGGCTATTTGTATGTCTTCTTTGGAAAAACGTCTGTTAAGGTTCTTTGCCCATTTTTAATGAGATTATTTGTTTTGGGTTTTGTTGTTGTTGTTATTGAGTTGTATGAGTTCCTTATATGTTTTAGATGCTTGCCTCTCATCAAATATGTGATTTACAGATATTTCTCCCATTCTGTAGCTTGCCTTGTTGGTTGTTTCCTTTGCTGTGCAAAAAATTTTAGTTTAATGCAGGTCCACTTGTTTATTTTTGCTTTTGTTGTCTGTGCTATTGGTGTCATATCCAAAAATCATTGCCAAAACCAGGGTCAAGGAGATTTTTCCCTATGTTTTCTTATAGGAATTTGACATTTTCAGGTCTTACATTAATATATATAATGTATTTCAAGTTTTTTTGTGAGTGATGTAAGACAGGGATCCTATTTCATAGTTTTGCATGTGGATATCCAGTTTCCCAACACCATTTATTGAAGAGATTATCCTTTTTTCATTATATGTGTGTGTGTGTACATATATACATATATATATATATATATATATATAATTTTTTTTTTTTTTCTTTTGAGAGAGAGTCTTGCTCTTGTCACCCAGACTGGAGTGCAGTGGTGCGATCTCGGCTCACTGCAACCTCCACCTTCCTGATTGAAGCAGTTCTCCTGTGTCAGCCTCCCATGTAGTTTGGATTACAAGCACATGCCACCATGCCCAGCTAATTTTTGTACTTTTAGTAGAGACGGGGTTTTGCCATGTTGGCCAGGATGGTCTCAAACTCCTGGCCTCAAGCAATCCATCCACTTTGACCTGCCAAAGTGCTGGGATTACAGGCGTGAACCACCACACTTGGCCCATTGTATATTCGTAATGCTCTTTTCAAATATCAGTTGACTGTATATAAATGGGCTTATTTCCGGGCACTTGATTCTGTTCCATTGGTCTATGTGTCTCTTTTTATATGAATACCATACCATTTTGATTACTATAGCTTCCTGCTTGTTTACCAGGAAGTTCGATGCCTCAGCTTTGTTCTTCTTCCTCAGGTTTGCTTTAGATATTCAGAGTCTTTGTTGGTTCCTTATGAATTTTAGAACTGCTTTTTTATATTTCTGTGGAAAATATCATCAGAATTTTGATAATATCGAATCTATAGATCTCTTTGGATAGTGTGAACATTTTAAGAATATTGGCTGGGCACGGTGGCTCACGCCTGTAATCCCAGCACTTTGGGAGGCCGAGGCGGGAGGATCACGAGGTCAGGAGATTGAGACGATCCTGACTAACATGGTGAAACCCTGTCTCTACTAAAAACACAAAAAATTAGCCGGGTGTGGTGGCGGGCACCTGTAGTCCCGGCTACTCGGGAGGCTGAGGCAGGAGAATGGCGTGAACCCGGGAGGTGGAGCTTGCAGTGAGCCAAGATCGCGCCACTGCACTCCAGCCTGGGTGACAGAGCGAGACTCCGTCTCTAAAAATATATATATATATACACACACATATATATATAGCCCATTTATATAATTTATATATATACAAATTATGCCAATCCAAGAACATGGCACATCTTTCAATTTATGTGTGTCTTCCTCAATTTCTTTCTTTCTTTCTTTCTTTCTCTCTCTCTTTGTCTCTGTCTCTCTCTCTCTCTCTTTCTCTCTCTCTTTCTTTCGACAGAGTCTGGCTCTGTCACCCAGGCTGGAATGCAGTGGTGCGATCTCAGCTCACTGCAAACTCTGCCTCCCAGGTTCAAGCAATTCTCTGTCTCAGCCTCCAAAGTAGCTGGGATTACAGATACCAGCCACCACACCCAGCTAATGCCTCAATATCTTTCATCCATATCTTATAGTTTTCAGATTTTTCATCCCCTTGGTTAAATTATTCCTATTTTATTGTTTTTGATGCTATTGTAAATGGTACATTAAACAATACATTCCTAAGTAACACATGGGCCAAAGAAGAAATCACAAGGGAAAGTAGAAAATACATTTCAGATAAACAAAAACAAAACACAATATACCAAAACATAGGATGCAGCTAAAGCAGTGCTCAATAGAAAATTTGTAGATGTAAAGACCTATATTAAAAAAGAAAAGACTCTCAAGTAATGTGCCCGTGTGATTTTCTTCTTTTTATTTAGGATTGCTTAGGCTATTTGGGCTATTTTTTGTTCCATATAAATTTTAGAATAGTTTTTTCTAATTCTGTGAAAAATGACATTGGTAATTTGATAGGAATTACATTGAATCTATAGATTGCTTTAGACAGTATGGACTTTTTAATGATAAATCCATAAGCATGAAATATTTTTTCCATTTGTTTGTGTCATCTATAATTTCTTTCAGCAGTGTTTTTTAGTTCTTGTAGAGATCTTTCCTCTCCTTAGTTAGATGTATTCCTAAATATTTTTGTGTGGTTGTGTGTGTGTGTGTGTGTGTGTGTGTAGCTATTGTAAACACACTTGCATTCTTGATCTGATTGTCAGCTAGAATGTTATTGGTGTATAGAAATGCCACTGATTTTTGCACGTTGATTTTTTTATATCCTGAAACTTTACTGAAGTCATTTATCAGGTCTAGGTGTCTTTTCATGGAATCATTAAAATTTTCTATGTATAGAATCATATCATCAACGAAGAGAGATAATTTGACTTCCTCTTTTCCTGTTTGGATGCCTTTTATATATTTCTCTTGCCTGATAGGACTTCTAGTACTATGTTAAATAGGAGTAGTGAGAGTGGACATCCTTATCTTGTTCCAGTTCTTAGAGAAAATATGTCCAACTTTTGCCCATTTGGTATGATGTCTCACTCTCACCCAGGCTGGCATGCAGTGGCCGATCTCGACTCACTGCAAACTCTGCCTCCCAGGCTCAAGCAATCTTCCCATCTCAGCCTCCTGAGTAGCTGGACTACAGGCATATGCCCCCAGGCCCAGCTAATTTTTTGTATTTTTAGTAGAGATGGGGTTTCACCATATTGCCCAGGCTGATCTCAAGCAATCCACCGACCTCAGCCTCCCAAAGTGCTGGGATTACAGGCATGACCCAGTGTGCTTGGCCTGAATCGCATGGGTTGAAACATTCTTGCATCCCAAGGATAAAGCCCATCTGATTATAGTGAATTATCTTTTTGATGTGCTGCTGGATTCAGTTTACTAATATTTTGTTGAGGACTTTTGTGTCTATGTTTATCAGGAATATTGCCTGTAGTTTTCTTTTTTGTTGAGTCTTTGCCAGATTTTGGTATCAGGATGATACGGCTAAAAAAAAAAAAAAAAAAAAAAAAAAAAAAAAAAAAAAAAAAAAAAACTTGTTTCACAGAATGAGTTAGGAAGGAATCCGTCGTCTTTTCTCTTATAGTTGCAGTAGGATTGGTACCAGCTTCCTGTATATCTGGTAGAATTCGGCCATGACTTCCTCTGGTCCAGGGCTGTTTTTGGTTGGTAGATTTTCTGTTACTGATTCAATTTTGTAACTCATTATTAGTCTGTTCAGTGTTTCGATTTCTTTCTGGTTCAATGGGAGGTTGTGTGTTTCCAGAGAATTATTCGTTTCCTCTAGATTTTCTGGTTTGTGCACATAGAGACGTACATAATAGTCTCGGAGAATCTTGCACATTCCTGTGGGATTGGTTGTTATATCTATCACTGTTGTCATTTCTGACTGTGCTTATTTGGATCTTCTCTTTTCTTTTTTTCTTTGATAATCTAGCTAGTGGTCTATCAATCTCATTTATCCTTTCAAAAAACCAACTTTTCATTTGTTAATCTTTGTATGGTTCTTTAGGGTCTCAGTTTCATTTTGTTCTGCTCTGATTTTAGTTATTACTTTTCTTCTGCTAGCTTTGGGTTTAGTTTGTTCTTGTTTTTTAAATTCCTTTAGGTGTGAAATTAGGCTTTTAATTTTAATCTTTCTATTGTCTTGATGTAGGCATTTAGTGCTATAAACTTTCCTCTTAACACTGCTTTTGCTGCATTCCAGAAGTTTTGGTACATTGTGTCTCTATTTTCATTTGTTTCAAATAATTTTTTGATTTCTGCCTTAATTTTGTTGTTTACCCAAAAGACTTTCAGGAGCAAATTGTTTAGTTTCAATGTATTTGTGTGGTTTTGACAGTTCCTCTTGGTATTGATTTCTATTTTTATTCCACTGTGGTACAAGAAGATGCTTGGGATGATTTTGACTTTTTTGAATTTATTGTGATTTGCTTTGTGACTGAGAATGTGGTTAATCTTTGTGTATGTTCTTTGTTCATATGAGAATGTACATTCTGTGGTTCTTGGGAGCACTTTGTTTTATTTTTATTTTGTTATTTATTTATCTATTTATTTGAGACAGGATCTCACTCTGTCACCCAGGCTGGAGTGCAGTGGCACAATCAGGGCTCACTGCAGCCTCAAGCCTCCTGGGCTCAAGTGATCCTCCTGCCTCAGCCCCCATCCCAACTCTGAGTAGCTATGACTACAGGTGTGTGCCACCATGCCCAGCTAATTTTTTATATTTTTCGATGGAGTTTCACCATGTTGCCCAGGCTGGTCTCAAACTCCTGGGCTCAAGTGATCTGCCCACCTGGGCCTCCCAAAGTGCTGGGATTATAGATGTGAGCCACTGCGCCTGATGGGAGCACTATTCTTGCAGCCCAAAAGAAACAACCTGAGTGGTCACAGTGTCTCATGCCTATAATTACAGCACATTGGGAGGCTAAGGTGGGAGGATTGCTTGAGCCCAGGAGTTTGAGACCAACCTGGGCAACATAGGAAGACCCTGTCTCTAAAAAAATAAATAAATAAAAATAAAAATAAACAACCCAAATGCCCACCAACTGATGAAATAAAATGTGATATACTCATACATGGAAATATTATTTTGCAATTAAAAAAATGAAATGTTAATAAATGAAACAGCATTTATGAGCCTTGAAAATACCACACTAAGTGGAAGAAGCCAGACACAAAATACTACATATTACATGATTTAATTTATATGAATTGTTAAGAATAGACAGATGTGTAGATACAGAACATAGACTAGAGGTTTCTTAAGGCTACAGGGATGCCAAGATAGGGAAATGATATCCAAAGGGTACAGGCTTTCATTTTTGAGTTAATAAACATATTCTAAAATTGACTGTGGTAATTGGAGAGGCTTGTTTTAGGCAGGACAAAAATGTTCTAAAATTAGGTCGTAGCGATGGTTGTACAAACCTGTGAATGTACTTAAAAACATCAAATTGTGTACTTTAAATGAGTGAATTAGCATGTGAGGCTTGTGAATTAGGTCTCAATGAAATAATTTTGGCCAGCCACAGTGGCTTACACCTATAATCCCAGCCCTCTGGTAGGCAGAGGTGGGCAGATCACGAGGTCAGGAGATGGAGACAATCCTGACTAACACAGTGAAACCCCTTCTTACTAAAAATACAAAAATTTAGCCAGGAGTGGTGGCGCATGCCTGTAGTCCCAGCTACTCAGGAGGCTGAGGCAGGAGAATCACTTGAACCCGGGAGGCGGAGGTTGCAGTGAGCTGAGATCGCGCCACTGCACTCCAGTCTGGATGACAGAGTGAGACTCCGTCTCAAACAAAAAAAAATTTTTTTTAAATGATCAGGCATAGTGAATGGCTTGCACCTCTAATCCCAACACTTCAGGAGGCTAAAGCAAGAGGATCACTGGAGCCGAGGAGTTTAAGAACAGCCTAGGCAACATAGTGAGAATCTGTCTCTAGTTTTTAAAATTTCAGAATATTTTCCATTATTTTGTTTCAAATATTTTTTCCTGATCGCTGCCTCCTCTAAGATTCTAATTACCTGTAAGTTATAGCTCATAATGTTGTCTACAGGTCACTGATACTCTGTTGATTCTTCAGTCTTTATACTCTTTCTTCCATTTGCATAGTTTCTTTTGTTCTCTTCAAGTTCATGAATCTTTTTCTTTATCAGTATCTAATTTTCTGTTAAATCTCAGTAAATTATTCACATAAAATATTGTATTTTAAATGCTAGAAGTTTCACTTAGTTCTTTTTTAATATCTTTAATTTCTCTTGTTCTATTCATGTTTTTCTTTAAATATCTGACCACATATACATAAATTATTTTAAAATCCTTTTCTGCTAATTCCATCATCTTTGTCATTTCTGGTTGGTTTCTTTTATAATTAAATTAAATTCAATTAAAACAATTTTTTTAAAATAGAGACAGGGTTTCGCCATGTTGCCCAGGCTGGTCGCGAACTCCTGGGCTCAAGTGTTCCGCCTACCTTGGCCTCCAAAAGTGCTGGGATTACAGGCATGAGTCACCATCTGGCCTCTGGGTTGGTTTCTATTTACTGATTTTTCTTCTGTCTAAGGTTCATATTTCCTGCGTTTATGTTTAGTAATTTTTTACTGGATTAACATTGCAAATTCTACATTGAGGAGTGTTGAATTCTGTTATTTTTGTCAATGGATCTAAGACTTTGTTCTGTGAGGCTGTTGGGTTACTTCTGGATCACTATGAGGCTTTCAAAGTGAAAAAGTTTTAAAACCATAAAAGAAAACTTTCTTGGCTGGACATGGCTCACACCTGTAATTCCAGCAGTTTGGCAGGCTAAGGCAAGAGGTTTGTTTGAGCTCAGGAGCTGGAGACAAGTCTGAGCAACACAGGAAGATCTCATCTCTACTTCTAATTAAAAAATAAAAATAAAACAGTAAAAAATACTTTTAAAAAATTTTAAAAATTGTTTCCCTACTCACGCTATACTTCTGATATCAAATGTGTGTGTTGAGGGAGGAAGGGTTCCCACACTAACCAGCTGAGTGTCCTGACATTCCATTCATTTCTATTGATAACACTATCTACCTGGAGTTAGTGTCAGCTCCCACAAGTTAAGTGTTCGGTTCCATAAGTCTGTTCCCACCTCAGTTGCAGGTCCTGGACCACCCATACTTTTGACCAATCAGACATAAATCGGAGGTTCCCACAACCCTCAAGTTCAATAATTTGCTAGAATGGCTAACAAACTCAGGGATACACTTTACTTAAAATGTTCTGGTTTATTATAAAGTATACAACTCAGGAACAGCCAGATGGAAGAGATGCATAGGGCAAAGTGTGCCTAGCTCATGGGATTTCAGCAATACTCAAAAGAAACTCCTGTGCAGACTTCTGGAGTTCTTTCTCTGCGTAGCTCTCTTCTCTACAGTTGTCTGCCATGCCAATTCCAAATCACCTTCTTGAACTCCAATCTGCTTCTTCAACTCAGTGAGATGACTGTTTTGTGCTTGGGATCCCCCAATCTGTACCTTGGTCTAAAAAGTGCCCCTTGGCCAGGCTCGGTCGCTCACACCTGTAATCCCAGCACTTCAGGAAGCCAAAGCAGATCACCTGAGGCCAGGAGTTTGAGGCTAGCCTGGGCAACATAGCAAGACCCTATCTCTACAAAAATTAGAGAGACCATACTAGAAACCAATCCTGGCCAGATGCAGTGGCTCACACCTATAATCCCAGCACTTTGGAAGGCCAAGGCAGGAGGAATGCTTGATCTTAGGAGCTCAAGACCAGCCTAGGCAACATAGCAAGACCTCACCTCTATTAAAAATAAAAAAAATTAGCTGGGTGGTGGCGCAAACCTGCAGTCCCACCTACTTGGGCGGCGGAGGCAGGAGGATCACTTGAGCCTGGGAGATCAAGGCTACAGTGAGCTATGATCACACCACTGCACTCCAGCCTGAGCGACAGAGCAAGACTGTGTCACAAAAATTTTTTTAAATTAAAAAATTAAAATGAAAGAAACCAACCCTGACAACACCTTGATCTTGGACTTCTGGCTGTCAGAACTATGAGAAAACAAGTTTCTGTTGTTTAGCCCACCCAATCAGTGGTATTTTGTTATGACAGCCCTACCTAACTAATACAGCCTCCAAGGAGAAAACTTGAAACATTTTTTTGTAGTTCCTTGGTATTTATCTTTCTCTTGGGGATCAAGGCCCTGCACTGTCTGTTGTCCAATTTCAGAGAGTAGTTGTTGCACATATTTTGTCTACTTCTAGTTATTTATATTAGGAAGGTGAGTCGGGTCCCAATTACTTCAAGTCCCTTTGCAATGTGTTTTTTTAATCTTTTAACTAAATGAGTTTCAGAAATTTCTGAGAAGGGAAAAAGAATGGGGAATTGCAACTCTATCATAAGGGACCCTTGAGAAATCTGCCATCACTGCTCATTATCTTCCCAGAGAAGGACAAGTAGGTGCATCATGCCATCTTGCCTGGGGTGGGAGGGAGCATCCTATATACTGTATACCAGGCAGCCCGTATGCCTTGCTAGATTTCAGCAAGATAAGATATCTAGGTCCTACTTATGCTTGTATTGAATGAGAATATGGAGGTTCTCATTCAGTCCACAAGGGTAATCAGTTTAATTTCTATCATACAGGCTGGGTACGGTGGCTCTTGCTTGTAATCTCAGCACTTTGGGAGGCCAAGGCAGGTGGATCACCTGAGGTCGGGAGTTCGAGACCAGTCTGACCAACATGCAGAAACTCCGTCTCTACTAAAAATACAAAAAATTAGCCGGGCATGGTGGCGCATGCCTGCAATCCCAACTACTTGGGAGGCTGAGGCAGGAGAATCGCTTGAACCTGGGAGCCAGAGGTTGCGGTGAGCCGAGATTACGCCATTGTACTCCAGCCTGGGCAACAAGAGTGAAACTCTGTCTCAAAAAAAAAAAAAAAAAAAAAAAAAAAAAAAAAAAAAAAAAAAAAAATTCTGTCATATCATTTTCCTTGGAATAAGGAAAATTCGTCCCCTAAGTGAATATCTAGGATCAGGTGTCTTTCCTGAAATAAATACTCACAGTGTATTTTCCCTAGAGATCAAAGTCAGGATTGACTGATCCACAAAAGACAAGGATGACTTCTCAGAAAAACAAGAAGGAACAATCACATTAAACCACTAGGATCTTTTTTTTTTTTTTTTTTTTTTTTTTT
>NC_045435.1:129824539-129867667 GCF_002776525.5 Piliocolobus tephrosceles | reverse complement strand
TTTAATTGCAATGAATCTCATATTCTCAGGACAGGAAAAAGGCTCCTTAGCCAAAGAGCAGAAAATAGATCAGAAAAAAATTTAAATGATACCCGAAGTTTAAAAGCTAAATTGTAAAGATGAAACTAGATTTAAGAGGGGTAAAAGAAAACTCAGAGGATACAAGGGGAATGTAACCACAAAAGTGAACATTAATTTTTAAATTGAATATATTACTTATAAATTATTAATCCAAGGTCGAAGATGTCTGGAGTGTGATGCTGAAAGTGCCCAGCATGCTTTTGTTGGAACCTCTACCTCTTCATCCTGCTCTCTGCCCACCATAGCCTCAGTGCAGACAGATTCACCCCTAAAAGCCAGATCTGATCTTATTTATCAGTATCATCAGCTCAGAAACTCTCCTTGGTTATTATCCATACAGTGCAGTCCAATTCCTCACCTCAGCTGTCAGTGCCCACAGCCTGTTTCCCAGCGTATCTCCCTCAACCCCCACCAATATACACTACGGTCCAGCCCCCTTCCCTATAGGAATTATCACAGAAACCCTGTGCTTCTGCTTTCTCATCCCTTTCTCATCCTCCTGTGCACTGTCCCCATTTATGGAAAATTATATACTCAAGCATCTAGAACCAATGCCCCCTCCTGCTCCTGTAGGCCTCATGAGGCTTCTTGTCGTTTTGCCGTAATATTTTTGTGATTCTCTCCTCTGCTATACCATATGCACCTTGAATACAGGAATTGTGCCACACGTCTTCACAACGGTTACCCCCTACGGTACCTAGCACATAGTAATCCCTCCATAAATGCTCTCAAGAAGCTAAATGGAAACAGTATTCTGGAGAAGCTGGAAAATTAAATAGGATTGACTTTCGAACTGTAAATTTGCTTGGTCCTCAGTACAGATTCCAAAGCTATTTCCCGCCCCTCAGTCAGCCTAAGGAAAGGTGAAAGCCCGGAGGATTAACACAAGTTATTTTCATTGTTGGAAGACATTTCTGAAATCTACTGGTCTGGAATGTTAATCACCTCTTACCATCCAACTCATTAATACAAATGCTTTGAAAGAAAATAAACCACACTAAAACCAGTCTTTTCTTTTTTATTTTTTTTTGGTCACATTTCAAAGCTACTTCTCACCACAGCTTCACATTCCCACACAAGTTCAAAGAAAACAGGAAGTGCCCTAGAAACACTGTGAACCCTCTTTCTTTGTGTCCTCTGGGGTAGTCCTCTAGCCACTTCAAGCCTCAAAAGTAGTTCTTTGACTTTTTTCTCTAATCAAAAGAAGAAAAGAGCTAATAAGAGCTATTTCCCTTTGTTGGTTTGTTATCCTTGACAATCTTTCCTACTAAAATGTTTGTTACCTTGAATTTAGCCTTTTATTTCATTATTGGAATGAAAAGCTTCCTCTGTTTTAAGCATAAATATGGAAAAACTACTCACAGAGGCAAGGGAGACTGCTTGAAATGACACTAAGCCTCCTTAACAGCTTTCAGCCTTTCACAGTGGCTAGGAAACAAGCACTGCCCTCTCCCGTCTGGGGACTGATTAGGATAAGACTCTTCCACCCCCGGTCCCAGCTAGAGGTGGTGGTTAAGAACAGGATCCATTACAGGACCCAAAGAAGCCACTCTGTATGAGCCTGGAGAGTAAAACCCCAGTTGAGAACCACTGCCTTAACCACATTCATTCATTCAGTCAACGTTTATGGAACCACCATTTTAGCCTTCCTCAAGACTGTTTTCAGCATGTTTGTCATTACTTTGTACAGTATTTAATTGCTTTTTCTGGTATTGTAACTGTGTATTATTTTAAAACTCATTATCTTCATTTTCCATATAATCTTCCCACATACATCTTCTGGATACAAAGTTCCTGAAACACATCTTCTTCTGTTACTGCAATAATCCTTAAGCATAAAGCTGTACTGCAAATTATCTAGAAAACTTACACAAATTTGAAGATGACTCTATAATGATCACCTTATTTCTTAAGATGCTGTCCACACATACACACATTCCTCCACACATTCCTCCAAACCCATGGGGAATAACATGCAGGGGTTACATGCAGCCTCAGGAGAAACGCATTTCCCGAGCATCCATTTTGCTTAAAGATTTAGGGAGTTAAGAATAACAAAACAAAATTTTTATATTAAACCCAGCAATGAACAATTTGAAATAAAATGTTTTGGGGATGAATTTTAAAATGAGACATCAACAAAATTGTGTTTTGCAATGGGCCACATTAGGCCATGGTCCCAGGCAGGCCAGTGCTTCAGCAAAGTTGAGATCTAGTTGAACACAGCATTTCACCAAATTAAAACGGCAAGAATGTTGAGAGAACACGTGATCCAAACTGCAGCTGAGGCAGGTGTGCTGTTTTTTTTTTGAGATGGAGTCTTGCTCTGTCACTTAGGCTGGAGTGCAGTGGTACGATCATGACTCACTGCAACCTCTGCCTCCCGGTTCAAGCAATTCTCCTGCCTCAGCCTCCCAAGTAGCTGGGACTACAAGGCGTGCGCCCCCACGCCTGGCTAATTTTTGTATTTTTAGTTTCACCATGTTGGCCAGGCTGGTCTCGAACTCCTGACCTCAGGTGATCCACTCGCCTCAGCCTCCCAAAGTGCTGGGATTACAGACGTCAGCCACTGAGCCCGGACAGGCGTGCTGTTTTTAAAGTTACCTTACATGTGAGGTAACCACGTTACCTGGGACACATAGCTGGTAATCTCTGTGTGTTTTCAATTCTCATCAAGTAATCAGTGAACAGGATAAGTGGTCTGAAGAACTGCAATTTATAAACCTGCTTTTGGGTAAGGATCTTTCCAAGTGGGGAAATAGACCTAGTCAATCTGAAACCTGAATTTCGTTATATTAGGATAAGAAATTATTACATAAACTTGCCTTCCTCTGGTGTATCTTGCACCACATACACCTGCCTTTTTCAGTTTATTTGAAAAATTTCAGCTCATCTTAGCTAAAGCATAAATGTGAAGTGAAATTGAGATAAAATTTATAAGATTGCCTTGTTACTGTCTTCTTTCTTCCCACCTAATTCCTGACAAAGTCCTCTGCTGTTATTCTGCTTTCCCCAAGACCCCCCAAGGGTGTAGGGTTGGTTTGTTTGGTTTTGTTTTGTTGTCATAAGCTATATAACCAGGGCAAGACACTTAACCTCTCTTGGCCATTTTTTTAAATTTGAAAATTGAAGTACTGAAGTAGATCTCAACACCAAATTCCTATACATCTGTATAAAACACAATTTTACTGGAAGAATCACATTTATGAGTCACCTGTTGCTTGTATACATTATATATTTTAATATATTAAAAATTAATTTTATTCCTAAATTTTATGAGCTGTTTAAAAGACAAAATTCATCAGCATTTTCTAATACTATTTTTTAAAACGCTTAGGGAAAAATGTCAACAGCATACTCTCTTTCAAAAAGATCTGCTCTTAGCAACTCAAGAGTAATAAAGGACTTGTAATTGTTTCTTTCCTCTTATAAGAGTTGCTAGTACACAGAACAGACAAGTATGGCCAGTGGCCCAAGGGAATGTTGGTAGCAACTTCCCTAGGCCTTAATATTTTTGTTTCTTAACCAAGCAGTCAAGTGCTGGCTCCATCCATTCTAGACAACTCTCAAACAGGTTAAATAGCTACCTGATCTGAGCAGTACTTGATCTGAGCAGCCTATAACCACAAAGCAATAGGCTTGTCTTAAACAATTATAACCCTGAATGAGAAGGAGGTTGGGTGGAAGTGGTAATAAAGGAAAAAGGAGTTAACAGATGACAAAATGATCAGGGAGTAGATACCAAGTGAGGAAGTTCCAAGATAGGAAATGTGACACACAAGTTGGACCAGAGTACTTTTCTGGGAGTTTAATCCATGTTCTCCTTCTTCCCTTCCCCTCCTCATCATCCCCCTTTCTCACCCCCCTCCCCAACTCTCTTCCCTAATTATGGTGAGGTTCATGGAGAAAATGAGGCCAATTTAGAGGAGAGTTCTGATTCTCTCATTTGAATCCCTGAAGCCAATTCTACATTGGACTTTCTCAGTTACATGAACTAATTAATCCTTCCAGGGAGTTGGTGGGGACAAGAGTAGACGGGGTTTCCCTGGCAATTTAAACAGTTCTATTATGGTTAATTACTCTAATAAAGCTAAATATGTAAATTTTTCTCTACTCAGAATTCCAAGAATTTAAATAGATTTTCGTTTAATGTGAAAATCAAAATCAGTTGTCACTGTAAATTAAGGATAATGTAGGCGTGCTATTGCCTGGTTTGCTCTGAGAAAATGTGGCAATTAAAACCAGTTATTTTATACTCAAAGATTTAACACTTCCTTCTAAAAGAAATTCATGCAAAAGATTGTAAAGTGATAAACAAGAAAGGATGTGTTGCATTGATAAGACTGGGACAATTAAGTCAGTGTTTTCTTAGAAACATAATCTCCCTCTCATATCATTCTTTTTATCTCCTGAGCTCCCATTTTGCTGAATTTGTGTTAAGTCATTCTATACATGTGATGCACCTAGGATGACTCATGAATCTTCTTCTGCATTCTGCTGTGGTATGGCGCTACTCAGTGTAGACCAGCGGTCCCCAACCTTTTCTGGCACCAGGGACTACTTTTGTGGAAGACAAATTTTCCATGAACAGACGGGGGGCGGGGGGGGGGGGATGGTTTCGGGATGAAACTGTTCCACCTCAGATCATCAGGCATTAGGATTCTCAAAAGGACCACATAACCCAGATCCCTCGCAGGCACAGTTCGCAATAGGATTCGGGCTCCTGTGATAATCTAATGCGCTGGTCTGACAGGAGGCAAGCTCAGGAGGTAATGCTTACTTGCCTGCCACTCACCTGCTGGTGTGCAGCTGGGTTCCTAATAGGCCACAGACCACTACCAGTCCATGGTCCAAGGATTGGGGACACCTGGTATACACCACAGACTAACAGTATTTGCATTATTTTGAGGCTTGTTTGAAATGCAAATTACCTGGCACCATTTCAGATCAACTAAATCGGAATCATTAGGAGTGAGATCCAGAAATTTGTCCCAGTGATTTTTAAGCACATTAAAATTTTAAAACCACTACTGTTTGTCTGCGTGTTTTTTTATTCTGCTCATGCTTAACATAGGCAAAAGAAAACGTTCTATTAGTCTTGATATAGAATGGATGACTTTACAGCTTTCTACTGTATCTGAAACCAGTTCATATTTTTCTTCAAGATACAGTTTGGAGCTGAGTCTGTCTCTTTTTTGTTGCTGTTTTTTGTTTTGAGACAGGGTCTTGCTCTGTCACCTGCAGTGGTACAATCTTGGCTCACTGCAGCCTCAACCTCCTGGGCTTAAGCAGTCCTCCTGTCTCAGTCTCCCAAGTAGCTGGGCCTACAGGTGCATGCCACCATGCTTGGCTAATTTTTTTTTTTTTTGTAGAGATGGAATTTCACCATGTTGCCCAGACTGGTCTTGAACTCCTGGGCTCAAGCAATCCACCCATCTTGGTCTCCCAGCCATGAGCCACTGCACCTGGCCTGTGGATCTATTTGTTTCTATTTGCTTTTCTGAAGCCTAGGGGAAAAGGAGCCAGCTGAATTTTTTAAAAAAGTCTGATCTTTGCTCTTTCTTCTGAGATTGTTAAATTGTCTATACTAGTTAATAGAGGGAAAGCATTCATTTTTGTTTCTTTCCAGATTTAAGGATGTTAGTGTGTTTCAGGAATTCTGCAGGTTGGGGGTAAAGACGGACAGTGATGTAAACTGTTCCACTTTAGACCACTCCAGCATAGAATACATCACAGAGCTATTGACAGTTCAGCAGCACTGAAGCACAAGTAGACTGTAAGTCTTGAGAAGTAGCGTAAGGTCCAAGAGGGTGGTAAGACTTGAGTGCCAGGCTGACAGTGGGTGGTAAACACTGGTCAGGTTAAGAAGCCATTAAAAAGTAATGACAATAATTTTTATAATGCAAAATTTTGCAAGTATAGTTACCATATAAAGTGCTCTAGTGTAGATTTAATTCCACAAAGTAGGAGATCCTTTCAAATCAGCTTAATAAAAGTTTATTTTCACAATGCTACAGAGGTAAGTCCCCAAACTTTACAATCCTCATTTGTTTCTTTCAAAAAGATCTCTTTTTTAAAAAAAGGCTTTAGAATACCACACCATGTTTAAAATCCTGTAAGCTATTTTTGAAACCTAAACTAAATTCTGACAATGATAAAATGTTTGCCAGTCAATCAAAGTCCCAAACTAATTAACATTCAAAGTAAGAAAGAATCATCATTGGGATCTCATATTTTGATAGCTATAAAGGCTGACTGACTCCTGTCATTAATAGTGTCATAAGCAAATAATATCACTTATATTCTAGAAAAAGAAATAAGCATATTTGTCTTGCACTTCTTACACACCGAGGTATAAAGCCATGTTTTACCAATTTTTTTTTATTAATGTACCAAATAATTTCTTCCACAATGGCAACAGTGTTAAAAACCCCCATAGCATTAGCCAACCTGCTGGCATGTTCTATGGTCTTCTAATTAATATAGTGCACAGACATTTATAAACTACACTGCCACAGTAATTTACAAGTAACTAATAAATATTGAAATGTTGGGAATATAACAAAACTACATTCTAAATAGTTTACTTTCCCTTTTTCCTTATATTATTACTTTTATATTCATTCTTCCCACTCATTTTTTCACTAGACTCTATTAAAGTCAACATTTAAATATGGCTAAGCATAAGACAAAACAGGTGTCAACAATATAGCTGAATGTTATCAGTGTCTAAGCCACTTAAAGCTATTCTCCAAAAGACATGTTATTCAACCCAAGGCAAAGAGAGAAAGTTGTATTTGAATCTTAGGTTCTTTATATTTTTAACTGTCAGGTCCACAGGAACATCCAAGGCTCAAGTTCTGAATGTCTACATGTCATGAAGTTAACTGTGGCACTAGTGGAATGTCGATTACTGAAGATGAACCCCTAGACACATTCAGCAAGACATTCAACTTGCAGAAGGCAGGGAATTTGGAGTGGTACACAATCAGATAACAAGATTTCAAGCTCTAGTCAAAGATAAGATGATGTTATACCTGAATAACAATTTCTAAGGAACTTGAATAACCATCTCTAAGGACTCTTGTCACTATATGAAGAACTGAGGTTAATGGCTCCACACTCTTAATTAAAAGGACAGTCATTTAATCAATTTTCTGCAGTAAATTATTAAACTAACTTCCTAGCATCTGGAGATTACAGTATGTTCCATCTTGAAGCTATCACAATCAAGACCATTACCTGACATGCATTCAACAAATATTCAATGACAAACTATAAGGTTAAATGTTACAGAAAGTTAGGTCTTTAATATCTAAGTGTTAGGTGGACTTAATGTTGAACCTTTCTGAGTGCCAACATGACACTTAAAGGAAATGCTCATGGAACATTTCAGATTTCATATTTGGGATGCCCAACTGGAAGTATAATGCAAATATTCCAAACTTTGAAAAAATTATGAAATCTGAAATATTTCTTGTCCCAAGCATTTTTGGAAAAGGGATACTCAACCTGTACCTTATAATTTTTCCCTAAATCACTTTTGGCTCTACCACTTCTATTCCTATATGGAAGCTGAAGTATGTTATGACTGCTGTTACGTGACTATTTTTCTACATTCTGGCTCTATTTCTGCCAAGTTATTCTTACAGTTTTTAACAATTTAAGTTTTCTAAAAAACTGCCTTTTTAGAACTCTGAAACGGTATTTAAAAATTAAATTTAAAAAATTTTAAGTTTTGTTCATCATATACAATAAAATTCTGATATATGATGTTAGACAAATTATTAGTCAGGTAATTTCTGTTCACCTAATATCAATGCTGTAAAGAGGTTCAAGTGAACTTTCTTTAGTGAGATGAGTTTCAATGATCCTACAGATGGTAAATGAACCTATTACTTATATATCTAAAGTGTGTACTCTTATGAAATTATCCATAAATCAAAAACAAAAATTTCAGCAGACAATTGTTAAATATAATGTTAACAGGTACATTGAGCAATAAATTGAAACTTTTAAATTTAACTCATATCTGCTTAGTTTTTTATTTAGTTAAGTATAAAGGCCCAGTTAATTAATCAACTCATTAGATTGGTCAAGGCATGACACTTGAACTACACAATAGGATTTAAAAAGCAGTTGGTTTTTTTTAGTAGTTCTCTGGTAATCACACGCACATACATACATACACAAAAATTCGTAGAGTACTCTGAATATAGGATTTCCCCCATAATCTTGCATCTGCTATATTTTGTAAACTATATAAACTGGACATGGCCAAATTAGAGATGTCTGATAAACTCTTATAAAGTATTTGGGAACTTCAACTGGATTCCCAAATAATCAATTTTAAACTACAAAAAACAAACATTTATATAAAAGCACAACAGATTTAACAGACATCTTTGGAAAAAAAATCAAATTGTAACTCAATTTTCTACTTTTTCATATACAACTAAGAAAAAAAGTTACAGGTAGTAATGTCTACCTGAAAAAAAAAAAAAAAAAAAAAAAACAACACACGTTAACTGGGTGATTTTGTGGGGGGTGGGGAAAACTATACAGTATTATTGCACTCCATGAATGTGCAGAATTCCAAAATATGCCAGCACTGAAAAACTATCTTGCATTGAGGTTTTCCAAGAGGTACAACGAGCCTGCCAAGAAAGCATCTGGTCTGTACTAACAGCTTGCTGTCTTCAGTACAGGCCTTCATAATGTCAGTCACGCTGCTCTTGCAATGATCCCTTAATGCCTGAAAGACATATAGAAAAAAAAAATATTTTATTTCAAAATCACTCATAAAAACTCTTTAGAAAGCCAATTCATTGATCAGAAAGAAACTGAGAACAACTCTGCTAAGCAAAAGTTAACTAATACCTCTCTGTGTTCACACATTAGCCTATAAATTTTTTATCTTGAGTATGTTCAAAGAATTTGCATACTCTCAGGAACTAATTACTTGAAGGTAAGGACAGGAAGTACACACACCTCTAGCATAATATATCAACTCTGGCCATTAGGAATTTAGAGTAAAGAAAATAAGGTTTTCAGACCCAATTATTAAGCCTTGAAGATAAAATTACTAACAACCTGACTTTATTTTGGCAGGTCCAAACTCTCTTCATACACTTCAACATTTTAACGAAGAACATATCCCTCTGTTTAATCTTAAATTGAAAACTCAAGTGATAATTGTCAGGCCTCTGAGCCCAAGCCAAGCCAATGCATCCCCTGTGACTTGCACTTATATGCCCAGATGGCCTGAAGTAACAAGAATCACAGAAGAAGTGAAAATGCCCTGCCCCACCTTAACTGATGACATTCCACCACAAAAGAAGTGAAAATGGCTGGTCCTTGCCTTAAGTGATGACATTACATGGTCAAAGTCCTTTTCCTGGCTCCTCCTGGCTCAAAAAGTCCCCCCACTGAGCACCTTGTGACTCCCACTCCTGCCCGCCAGACAACAACCCCCCTTTGACTGTAATTTTCCTTTACCTACCCAAATCCTATAAAACGGCCCCACCCTTATCTCCCTTTGCTGACTCTCTTTTCAGACTCAGCCCAACTGCACCCAGGTGATTAAAAAGCTTTATTGCTCACACAAAGCCTGTTTGGTGGTCTCTTCACACAGATGCGCATAACAATAATATACGTAATATTTACTAACTTGCTGAGTCATAAGAATAAACAGGAACCTATACATTAGCTATATTTTAAACAACTTACAAAAGAGTTTTCAGTGCTGATAGGTGGTGCTATGATCGATGGTGTGGGATTGAATCCATATGCACGTTGAGCTTCATTTCATTGTCAAGAATTTGAACAAGTTGTTGCATGGATGGAAGATGACCAGATTCCAGCTTAGACCACACAGGTACATCTATAAAAATAAATGGCACCGCCCCCCCAAAAATAAAAGATGATTTTATAATATGGACTCATCCCACAAATATTTATCATCTATGTACACAACTGGGGATACAAAAGTAAGCAAAAAAGTACACTGCTTGCTCTTAGGGAATTTACATTCCAGTAGGGGAAATGTCAAAAGAACTACACAAATGGCTACAAAATTACTGTGTACTTAGAGCCAAAACTGAAAGGCACTACTGTACTAGGAGGGACATACACACAAGGCTGTCCCTGTCTAGTCAGATAAAGAGTATCATTTAAATGAGATTTAAAAGATAAAGAAAAATTACCATGACAGAGTGGGGATTCATGAGGGTAGAAAACCTTTGAGGGAGAGAACAGAAATGTAAAGACCAGAAAGGAGCTTCACACATGAAATGTAAGAGAAAATCAGCATGGCTGAGAGAAATATAGAAGAGGAGTGATATAAGGGAAGATAGGAAGGTAGAAAGGATTAGACTGGGGTCAATAAACTGTAAAGGGACAGAGAATAAACATTTTGGGCTAGGGAAGACACACAGTCTCTGACACAACTATTCAACTCTTGTAGCCTAAAAATGCAGTTGTAGCAATGCATAAACAAATGGACATGGTTGTGTTCTAATAAAGCTTTATTTATAAAACAAGCAGCAGAGGATAAGATCCATAAGACCTTTGTTTGCTAACCCCTAAACTAGATAATACAGAGTCTTTTGGCCACATTAAATGTTCTGGTCTTTATCTTGAGAAAAAAGTCAAGTCATTTAATGAATTGGGAACAATGAAGCAGCAAGATAAAATTTGCATTAAAAAAGTTATTGTTTAGGCTGGGCGCTGTTGCCTGTAATCCCAGCACTTTGGGAGGCCTAGACAGGTGGATCACGACATCAGGAGATCAAGACCATCTTGACTGACAGGGTGAAACTCTGTCTCTACTAAAAATACAAAAAATTAGCCAGGCGTGGTGGTGGGCGCCTGTAGTCCCAGCTACTCGGGAGGCTGAGACAGGAGAATGGTGTGAACCCAGGAGGCAGAGCTTGCAGTGAGTTGAGATCGCACCACTGCACTCCAGCCTGGGTGACACAGCAAGACTCCGTCTCCCAAAAAAAAAAAGTCATTGTTTAGAACAGATATTGGTCAATTTTTCTGTAAGAAGGCAGATGCTAAATATTTTACGCTTTATGGACCAAGAGATAAAAATCAAGAACATTATGTAGGTACCTATATAAATTTCTATGAATTTTTCATTGATGCAACTCAAAACACAGAAGTTTGAATTTCATATAGTTTGAATTATATATAGTTTGAATTTCATATAGTTTGAATTATAAGCACAGAAGTTTGAATTTCATATAGTTTCCATGTGTCACAAAATATTACTTTTTTTTTTAACCAAAAAATGTAAAAAACATTGTTAGCTCATAGGCCATATTTGCCAACCCCTGGTTTAGAGAATGTAGAAAAGGGTAACAAGTTAATTGTGGCCTGTACTAGGGTGGTGGCAGTTAAGATGAACAGAAGGTAGATTTTTGAAAAATTTAGGAGGTGGAATTGAGAAGATTTGGTAATCCATCAAATAGGGGGACTAGGGAAGACGATGATGTTATCATAGATTTCTGGCATGGGCAACTGAGTAGACAAATGATGGTGTCATTAAATACATGAGAAATGTCAGAGGAGGAGCAAAAGAGTTTACAGACATTATAGAAAGGAGAAGTAAGCAAGCGTTTATTTTAGAATAGGTTATGTTTAAGATTCCTGAGCACAGCATTTTAGGAGAGAGACTGACAGATATACATTTAGGGATCATCATACAGATGTTATTTTAAAGCCATGGGAGTACATAAAGTTCACAGAGACAATCTGATATAAGAAGAGGGCCAACTCCTCAAGGAATTCAAAGATGCGAAGTTCCAGTAGAGGTAAAGAGATTAAGCTGAGGGAGCGAATTTAAAAAAAAATAAGTTAAAATTTTCTAAATTATTCTATCTCCTGAATTTTCAAATAAACTTATTTTTATACAAACACTAAAGAAGTTTCTTTTATTATAAAAGATAAAAGCTTGATACTCATTATAAATCATTTAAAATCTATCACAAAATGCAAACTATTCAGAACCTACCATTTAAAGTTATCTCAAATGCACCTGTTGACATACACTGGTTCTCAATCATGTTGCTCAAGAAGAAAACCATCATACATGCATAGACCTAAAAGAAGATATAATTAAGCACAACATGCAAAGTCATTTTTGGCAAATGCTCTTTTCAATCTACTTTAAAAATTCCCATAAAAACTATTACTGCTGTTCCATATGTTCAGATAACATACATAAAGTAAAAGTAAACCAATATTAATTTGCAGCTCTACACATGCTGAAGCACTTATAGATGATATTCATAATGTACTCAGAATTTCTAAGAGATTTCATAATAGCCTTAATAAGCTAAACAAAAAAATATAAGCATAAGAGTTCACTTTACCATTTTTATAATATATGAATTCATAAGAGACTTGTGATGCAAAATTAGTAACTCCATATAATATTCAATACAACCTGTATATGTTACAAACGAATCATTTTAAGTCAAACTAATAAAGTACGTTAGAAAGCACAGGCATATCAAAGTACATTCATTCACCTTTCAAAGGCAAATCTATGCTCTCCTAAAAGTGACTAGGTGTTTCTTGTTGGACAGCAAAGTTTTACGTTAACAAAATCACCAGACTAAAAGTAGGATGCAGTGAGAATGCCAATTCACAGCAAGCTGTTTCAGAAAAATAAATCAAATGTTCACAGCAGATGAGAAAGAGCTTTCCCTACTACCCCACAGGAGCTAGGTGGGGTTTGTTTTTACAGGAATTACTCTACCATTTGGGAATGTTAAGTATATTTTCATGGGAACAATACACAAGGAAATGTCATAAAACCTACCAGGTAGAGATATATTTCAATTAGAAATATCACTTGAAGATATTTATATTAAGAAGTCCTGCCTGTTACTGGAAAGAAATGGTTACCAAAGAAAAAGAAGTACAGCTATGCAGCAGTCCGCTACAGGTATTCAGCCTAGAATTAAAGGACAAGACCAGATAGAAGACTCCAAAAAAGAAGACTTCATAAAAGGAAGCCTAGAAAAATCTAATCCATGAGAAAAATAAAAATTAGACCCATTTTTGACAGGATGGTAAGCCCTCCAGAAAAATTATTTTAAGTAAAATAAATTAAAATAAGAGTAATCTAGAAAGAATGTATGCAGCAACAAGACCCTACAAAGGAAAAGAGAAACAGGACAAAGTTCTTAAGTATATTTATATTGTTTCTTTCAGGCAATTATTGAAACAAATCCATAAACAGAAGAGGCAAAGGACAAAGAATTTAAAAAGAGACAGATGAGTTTTGATAAGAACAAGTTAATGGGAATCCCCTTTTTAATGTGAATCAACCCACTAATATGACATTAATTGGTTTAAAAGGTCTACATTATGTATATATGTTTTGTTGGATATGATTTGACCTAAGTAATACAATCAAAATCAGATAACAAATTATTTTGTGCCTAGGTTATACTAAACTAACACCTCCCTGTCCCCCAAAATTAAAAAGGATAAGACCTAATCATTCTTAATATATCAATATGGAAATAAAGGTCAAGGGAGGTTAAGTGACTTCCCCAGAGATAAAACGGGTATAAATTAAAATAATACATGTTAACAGTTGAATCAATAACAAGTATTCAAAATAAGAAAATCTATTAGAATATTTCATTGACAATGTAAAAACCTACAGTTACCAAAGCTATTAAGTTACATACCTTATTTTCTTGGCCCCACTGCCAGATGCTAGGAGCTTGCATGCCAAAGAAAGCAAAAGGATCCTTGCCAACAATTATTAAGCCTATTAATACTAGTTTGAAGACTGATAGGAAAGATGCTATGTGTCTATCAAAAGAAAAGAAAGAAAATCATCAGAAGCCACAATTTCCAACCTACTTTAAAATTTAGTAATTCAAGTGTATGTAAGGATTTTCTAGACACCAAATCTAAAAGTTACTTATAGAAAAAGCAGGCTGGGTGCGGTGGCTCAAGACTGTAATCCCAGCACTTTGGGAGGCCGAGGCGGGCGGATCACAAGGTCAGGAGATCGAGACCATCCTGGCTAACACGGTGAAACGCCGTCTCTACTAAAAATACAAAAAAATAGCCGAGCGTAGTGGTGGGCGCTTGTAGTCCCAGCTACTCAGGAGGCTGAGGCAGGAGAATGGCGTCAACCCGGGAGGCGGAGGTTGCAGTGAGCCGGGATTGTGCCACTACACTCCAGCCTGGGTAATAGAGCAAGACTCTGTCTCAAAAAAAACAAAAACAAAAAAAAAAACAGAAAGCAATTAAAGTTTATTGTGCAGTTTTAAAACAAAAAAGTTTAATATATTTAAAATAAACTGAAAAATTAACCCACAAATTTATATAGAATTGGTCTTTAAAAATACTATTATTTTATGAAATACAGAATACCAGTTTCTGTAAAAATTTAGGATTGTTATTCTATTTCTACAATTAAAAATACATAGGAAAATACATCTTTAGAAGGGTTGCCATCTCTGAAATGACCCTATTCCTTCTTAAAGAAAAAGCCTTCAATTATATTGAGTCAAATAAACTTGTTATATATAAAACAGCATTCTCTGTATATTATTATAACCAACTAAGTAATTACAATAACTAAGGACAGCTAATTAAACCAATTCACAAACATTTATAAAATCAAATAAATTATTTTCCTTTTAAGTTATTAAAATTTCTTACCTATATATTGGTTGAGGGAGGTAATTCTCTCCTTCAATGCGGATGTCTGGGTACCGCTGGCTGATAACCCGCATGTACTCCTCAAACACCCGCCTATAACCTCAGGAGACACTGTAGAAAAAATAAGTGTTTCTATTAAGTCATTTAGCATATACCTAGATTTATTTTGTAGTTAGATAAAGCCTAAAAATTATCAAGATTACAAATTTTTCTCAAAATCAGTCACAAATTCATAATAACTGAACCAGGATGACAAATACATGGAGTTTTTTTGATAATACATTTCACATATTTCAGTTACCACCCCCTCAAATCCTTCCATTAAGACATTAAACTTTATATATGCCAGTAATGCGGCCTGATTTTTTTTAAGTTAGAAAGAAAAAAAGAACATTAACCTTTATAGATTTGGGTTACTGTTGGACAACAACAAATACCTATTCACATTCAGCATACTTTGAGCTCTCACAGAGATTTGGCCATTTTGGGGGAGTATCAATTACTTGTATAAACAGTGAAATGAAAACAATTCTTCTTATTCATCTGAACTAGAGACTTTCAAATTTGGGACACAAGACTTAAAAAAAAAATCAAGGCATGAGAGAATGAAACTCTGGTTCTTATTCCCATTCTGCCCCTAACCAGGCAAACTTGTTTGCCCAAGCACAACAAAAGGAACTTAGACTTAGATCCCTTCTAACTCTAAAATTTGATTTTACTTTGCAAAGGAAAATGAAGATTGGGAACATAATTTTCAGTAATATGGACAGAAAATCCTTATCATTACTCTAGAGATGAAAGTCTCTAAAGTCTCTTAAGCAACTCACTTTCAGATATATGTTGCACCAGCCAAAAAAAAAAAAAAAAGGAAATGTGCCACCAGAGTGCATATGAGAGAAAAAAGAAGATGGTACCATTATATCAACAGAAGGGCTTACAAATTCAGGTAATATTGTTAAACACTAAAGTTCACTAAACTCTAAGTTAAGGAACAGATAAATATCATAAGGTACCACTTGGTACAGAGGAAGTAGGGTCAGTAATTAAGTTACAGTAAAACCTGAGGTGCCAGCTTTGTCAATCAAGTAAAAAAAACGATAACCACTACTACCAACCCAAAGGAACAGCATGGAGTTTCTATCTGACAGAGTAAAATGGTAAAAAATATTAGTAGATCTCAATTTAAGAAAACCTGTGTTTTTTTTGGGGGGGGGGAGCGGTAATTGAGAAATTCACCAGTCTTTCTTTATAGTGAATCTTTCCTTTACATTTAGAATGAATGTCCCTTACAAGTCTAAATATTTTGCAAAGAGATGCAAATCTCTATACTTAAGTGAATTTATAAATCTCCAAATACTATCCTTAACATCCACCTAATGTTTTATTATTACCATTGTTGTACTTTTTATTCTGTCTCGCTACATGCTGGGCTTTTCTGAGTTCAAATTACTAATTTAATATAATTTCAAATTTACAGGAAAGGTGCAAGAATAGTATAAAAGATCTTACATAAACACTTCATCTAGATTCATCACATATTAATATTCTGCCACAATTGCTTTCTCTGCAAAAAGTTATTTTTTTTTTTTTTTGAGACGGAGTCTCGCTCTGCCACCCAGGCTGGAGTGCAGTGGCCGGATCTCAGCTCACTGTAAGCTCCGCCTCTCGGGTTCACACCATTCTCCTGCCTCAGCCTCCCGAGTGACTGGGACTACAGGCGCCCGCCACGTCGCCTGGCTAGTTTTTTGCATTTTTTAGTAGAGACGGGGTTTCACCGTGTTAGCCAGGATGGTCTCGATCTCCTGACCTCGTGATCCGCCCGTCTCGGCCTCCCAAAGTGCTGGGATTACAGGCTTAAGCCACAGCGCCCGGCCGCAAAAAGTTTTATAAATCGTTTCTTTACACCAAAAAAGCAAAAGCAAACATAAAAAAAAAAGTTTAATATTGCTTTTTACAAAAATAATCTAGATAACCTATAAGCCTAACTACCTTAAAACCAAGAAATGCCACCAGATATCAATGCCCAGGTTTGCACTGGTGTTTACAATGGAGTTGATTATCTAAAATAACTGTATCTTTCTAACTTTTAATGCAGTAATTTCAGAACTAGAGACTTGGTTAGTCAAAACTTGTATTTTATAGATGAAGGGGGGAAAATGAAACCCAGAGAGATAAAGTGACTTTTCCAAAGTTATGCATTCAATGTATTATTTCACTCACTCAAATATTTACTGAATGTCTATTACATGGTAAGCACTGTAGTAGGCAGTGAGTATTTAGTGGTGAGTAACACAGATACGGTCCTGTCCTCACTTAGTGCCAGGGCTGGGACCAGAACACAGTCTTTGTGATTTGGGGTCCTAGGCCCTTTCCATGACACCCCAAATTTAACAATTTGACGATTCAAGAGCCATCCTTCATATGTCCAGGAAATAAGTTCCCTTTGTCCACAATGCCACCATGGGTACCCATAAAATTGGCCTCCTGGGTTTTTCCATGATGAAGATACAGAGATTCTTCTGAGAGGACCAAGCTTATGAGCCCCAAGAAGTCCCTTAAGGGAAACCCTAAGAGACTCAACTAGAGATGTGCATATGCGCAGGCTGAACTAACAGTCAGATTCCCCCTAGTTACCCACTTTTCTGGCTAATGTATTTAGAAGCATAAATCTACTTGGTTCATCAGGCCCTAAATCTTCAGTTAAGTCTTAAAGACCTTTGTGTGAAACTCCAAATAGAATTTAGCTAACAATCTCAGATTCCAAAAAGGACTTTAAAATGGAACTTTTCTTTCTTCTGAAAAATAAAGCAGTTTATAAGACGGCCACAACATATTTTTAGACAAGTTTACTTATGCATATTCCTCCTTATATTTGCTTCCAGACTTGTGAAGAAAAACCAAGGAACTTTTTTCCTATATAATTGCTTTCCCTAAAATAATTTTTCTGTTGTGAAGCAGCAATCACTACTACTAACAGATGTTTTCCAAAATGTAACATACCAAAGTGGACAAATGTTAAAGGTATACATGGTAAAGAGCTAGTAACCATCACCTCTACCACTTCACCCAGTTCTTTCAAATGATTCCACTCTTTCTAGGTCAATGAGTTAAAACTGCCTCTCCCAGTACACCTCCAGATAAATATATGAACATAAAAATGTTGCATCAGCTGCCTATCCTTCTGCCCCTGGACTAAACGTCCTTAGTAATTAAACCTAATTCCTGAAAAGAAATCTTTTTTTTTTTTTTGAGACAGAGTCTTGCTCTGTTGTCCAGGCTAGCGTGCAGTGGCGCAATCTCGGCTCACTGCAAACTCCGCCTCCCGCGTTCAAGCGATTCAACTGCCTCAGTCTCCTGAATAGTTGGGATTACAGGTGCCGGCCACTGTGCCCAGCTAAATTTTTTTTGTATTTTTAGTAGAGATGGGGTTTCACCATGTTGCCTAGGCTAGTCTTGAATTCCTGACCTCATGATCCACCTGCCTCGGCCTCCCAAAGTGCTGGGATCACAGGCGTGAGCCACCACGTCTGGCCAAAAAGAAATCTTAAGCGCTATCACTTTGCAAATCCCTTTCTAGTAATACAGAGATATCTTACTATATGGAATCAACTGTTGCAATTGCTTGATTTAAAATATTTTGGAAACTGTACTTTTCTAAAAGAAGATCTTGCTTACCTATTAGATGATCTATGCATAACAGAAAGGAAATTTTGAAAATACAGCAAAATCTCTTGTCCATGCTATTTTGAATTGATTTTGTGGTTTTTAAAGTCTATCATAGGCTGGGCATGGTGGCTCACATTTGTAATCCCAGCACTTTGGGAGGCTGAAGCAGGAGGAGCATTTGATCCTAGGAGTTCAAGACCAGCCTAGGCAATATAGTGAGACTCTGTCTCTACAAAAAAAAAAGAAAGAAAAATTAGCCAGGTATGGTACCACATACCTGAAGTACCAGCTACGAGGGAGGCTGAGGTGGGAGGATCATTTGAGTCTAAGAGGTGAAGGCTACAGTGAGCTGAGATCACACTACTGCACTCCAGACTGGATGACAGAGCAATATGTGTTCAGCGTCCTAATTCATAGTGCCAACCATCCCACTTGTACCTTCTCTATTACATTTGCTGCTAATTGGAGTCAAATGCCTACTTATATCAAACCTGGGCCAATCATAAACCCCAGTCTCTCGCATCCTCATTAAAAGACAACATGAACAAGATCGCAGATATTTACTGTTACAAAATAAATATTTGTTTGTGGTTTTCTGTTTTCACAATATCTCCAATTCACCCTCCTGTGTGATTCACAACAGTCATCCACGCATAGCGTTGGGTCCCATTTACACAATGAGGCCCAATTCCTTGCTATAGCTGATGTTCCAGAAATACAAACCTGTAACAAGAAGATCCAAACAGAGTTCCTTCTCTAGAAATGAAGAATTGGGATTTTAAAAAGTGACTATCGGCCAGTACAGTGCTATAATCCTAGCACTTTGGGAGGCTGAGGCAGGTGGATCACCTGAGATCAGGAATTTGAGACCAGCCTGGCCAACATGGTGAAACCCTGTCTCTACCAAAAATACAAAAATTAGCAGGGCATGGTGGCACGTGCCTGTAGTCCCAGCTACTTGGGAGGCTGAGGCATGAGAATCACTTCAACCCAGGAGGCGGAGGTTGCAGTGAGCCGATACTGCACCACTGCACTCCAGCCTGGGAGACAGTAAGACTGTCTCAAAAACAAACAAACAAACAAACAAACAAAGAAACAGCTGCAAACACTCTGAATGAAGATAAAAAGCGTGCTCAGTTATTTTATTTTAAGTTACAAAAACAACACTACACAAGTAGTAGCTTATCAGGTTAAGGAACGATATTACATGAGACCAGGAGATTTCTCTTACAGCTGCCACACTCTTACAGCATTACAGTGCCTGCCACTGTAGAAATACACACAAAATGAGCCTAACACGTGGCTTCTAAGACGTAGAAAGTCCTAGCTTCATTATTGGGTTTATTCAAATGTCACCTGAAATCAATCTACAACCAACAGGTAAAAGTATAAGATAAACAGGAAATAAGCAATCCTTCCACCTCAGTCTCCTCAATAACTGGTACTATTGGCATGTGCCACCATGCCCAGCTATTTTTTAATTTTTTGTCGAGATGAGATCTCACTATGCTGTCCAGGGTGATTTCAAACTCCTGGCCTCAAGTGATCCTCCCGCTTCGGCCTCCCAAAGTGCTAGGATTACAGGCATGAGTCACCATGCCTTTTCTGAATTTGTTGAAACAAACTTTTTTTTTTTTTTTACATTTCCATAATTACTAAATAAGAGAAAAGACTGAAGACTAGTTATAAGAAACACAGGTTGGAGAGATGAGAGGGAAAAAAGGAACACAGACTGAGAGAAACAAATGTACTCTGAACATAATATTCCTTACATATCCAGCCTTCTTCTCTCAAAGCAGTCCTCCAACTCAGCTCCATTATTTGCTTTTTCTATTGCAACTGGGCTTATCACCACATACCCATAGCTGCCTTTCAACTATTATAATAATTGGTATGCTGCTTTCCACCTATCCTTCCTCCAATCAATTCAGCTGCCTGAGTGTACATTCCATCATAGTATTCACCTGTGTAAAACCATGTCTCCCTTTGGCTGGGTGCAGTGGCTCATGCCTGTAATGCCAGCACTTTGGGAGGCCAAGGCAGGTGTATTGCTTGAGCTCAGGAGTTTGAAACCAGCCTTAGTAACACGGTGAACCCCCGTCTCTACAAGAAATACAAAAATTAGCTGGGCATAGTAGCATGCACCTGTAGTCCCAGCTACTTGAAAGTAGACATTCAAATAGCACTTGATTAATATTGACACAGGCCCATTTTATTCAAATGACAATGAATTACAGAATCAATTTTAACAAATGTTTTATAGACGTATTTATATGGTCTATATAATTTCAATTGTTTTCCCACTTCAAGCCCTCTGTGAAACAACTCATAAATTCTAAATTAATAATATCTATTTCTTATAAAAAAAATTTTAAAATTCTTCCATCTTCTTACCTACTGGATTGTTCTCTTACCTCTTTCCTATACCTATCAAGGTTCATCTTAATTACCCTGGCTTCTTTAAATATTCTTCCTAGCTGAACTAACCATGAAAGAGAAACCCTGGATCCTAGTTCTAGCTCTGTCACTAAACAAAAATCTTAGATAAACCTACAAAGTCTACTTTTCATATTTTCATGTGTAAGATCCTTTCTAGCTCTAAATTCTACACTACTCCATTCTAAAATCCTCCATTAAAAACAAAACAAAACAAAACAAAACAAAACAAAAAAACCCTCCATTTCTAGTCACATCTGACCTGCTTTTCCAAGCAAGAAACTTCAGGTATATTTATTTTGACTAACATTTAAAATCTGACAAGCTAATCTGTAGCTTCTAAGAATTACTAGCAGGAAGGACGTGCCTTACTTGAGCTTCCTCTCACTAGTCATCCCCCACCTGCCTCCATTCACAGCTCCTAAGAATCTCCACAGAATACCCAGCTAACTCGAATAAAGTTTTATATATCTGTTTCCTTTGTACTTGTTAGCACTCTCATTTTATAACGTTTATTATAACAGCATCTATAAGCCCAATTTATCTTTTTCTAGCACTGTGGTGCCACTACTCAAAACTGTTCAATAGCACCTTACCTTCTCTTGATCCCAAAGCCTTGGATTTTTTAAAAAATAAACATGAAGTGTACTGTCTCTTGATGAATAACTGCATGTGCTTTCTCCTGTGGCCAGGGTGGCTTGATCACCATTCATCTTTTGCATCTTGTACAAAACCAGTAACATATCTATCTGTACCTGTAACTACTGCCAGTCTTCAAGAGCAGAAGAGCCATCTTGCAAAGATCTTCTCTCCAAAAAACCTGTGAATCAATCAAGTGGCCAACACACCATGGGTTGGGAATCTTAGGGAACCTAATGAGATGAATGCACTGTCATGTTAATTTAACCTGAACCTCTCAATCATCTCTGGGTCTTTTTCTCTTAAAAAAAAAAAAAAAAAATTCCCATCTTCTGCATAGTTTAGTGAACAGAACGCTCCTAAAGTATTTAACCTTAGATGCATCAAATTTTACAATTACCTTCCTTTATTCACTTTTGTGCAACTGCAATTTATATGACATAACACTCCACAAAACAAATCCAAAAATGTATTAAGATGTTTGTACTATGTCCACTTTTTCTTCAGAAAACTACCTTCAGACTATTAAGTTATTACTAGGCAATGCTTTCCACATATAACAAGGAAACACGCTTTAACAGTGATTTAAAATTTTAACAGGTATGTTTGTGCTATGGTTTGAATATGTCCTACAAAAAGCATAGGATGAAAAGAAACCTAATGCAACACTGTTGGGAGGCAGGGTCTAATGGGAGGTGAGGCTGCAAGTTCAATCACCTGCTTTCGCTTGCCCTCTCTTTGACCTTCCACCATGAGCTGACTCAGAAAGAAGGCCCTCAACAAATGCCAGTACCTTGACAGTGAACTTCCCAGCCTCCAGAACTATGAGAAAGAAATTTTTCTTTATAAATTACCTTGTCTGTGATATTCTACTATAGCAACACCAAACTACGACAGTTTTTTATGTATAATTCTGCTCAAAAACCTTTAAATCTTTTGGACTCTTTCATCTTCAGGAAGGTACAGTAAAAATGTGAATAATGCCAAGAACTCTAACTTAGATCTTGAAAAATAGATAAGCTGGAGATTGTGTGTGGGGAGGGATTCTGTCTAGAGTCACAAACAACCTTAATGAGAAATATAAAGTATCTTTTAAAAACTCTGCTTCAGAAACATGGCTTTTTGGTTTTAGACAATGTATCTAAAGGATAAGCACAAGAGATGAACATAACCAAAAATAAACTGGGCTAATTAAAATAATAAAAGCTAAAACAAAATGAACTTTGGAGATTGATGCAGAATATAACAAAAGTGGCTTTCTAACTATGGGCAAAATAGAAAGATGGACAAAATAGGCTTACCAGCAGTTTTAACTCTTATTTCTGTTTTGATTCAGCCAACAGGGGAAAAAACATTAAGATTTATCAGATACCTATGTCCTTGAACAAACTAGCTAGCTAGCTATATTCTTACTAAACCCTCAAGACAATCCTTTGAAGTTCTATCATGCCCACTTTATAAATGAACAAACAAACTCTAACTAGTAGGTGGCAGATCCAGAATAAGACTCGAAATTATGTGAGACCACCCAAATTATGACACCAAAATCTAATTAACCTCAAAGGAAAATAAGGCAAAGGGTTTTAACAATAGAAAGAATGAGGAGGCGGAGGTTACGGTGAGCCGAGACTGCAGAGGAAGACTCTGTCTTAAAAAAAAAAAAAAAGCTTAAGTCCCCATGTCACAGTGAGCTGGGTCCCCGCTCCAGGAGACGCTCGACTCTGCGTCCTGGCCCTCAGCACTGTCCACTGTTTCGGCGCCAGCATTAGCAGACCCAGTTGGTGTTCTGCCATGCCGCTAACTTGGTGTGCAGAGTGAACTGCCGCCGAGGGAGCGGCCAGGGGAGTGGGGATTTCTCTCAGCGCCGGTACCCCGGAGCTCGGAGACATGAACGGCTTCACGCCTGACGAGGTGGGCTGTGGTCGGGAGGCGGCAGCCGCAGTGGCCACCGTGCTTGCTGCCGCCTCAGCCGGGAAATCGGGGCTGAGGGGCCGGGCACAGGGGCGGTCTCAGCGGCTGGGCCCCCGGGGGCGGCCAGGCCAGGCTCTGGACAACCATGCTGCCTGCGGAGGATGGTGAGCAGTGCGGCCGGGCAGCAGGCAACGCCAGCTTCAGCAAGAGGATCCAGAGGAGCACATCCCAGAAGGTGAAGATTGACCTGGATATGAGCGCAGGCATCTTTACATATGTGATTATCATAAAAACTTAATTCAGAGTATTCGAAACAGAAGAAAGAGAAAAGGGAGTGATGATGATGGAGGTGATTCACCTGTTCAAGATATTGACACCCCAGAGGTTGATTTATACCAATTACAAGTAAATACACTTAGGAGATACAAAAGACACTTAAAGCCAGCAATCAACCAGGACTTAATAAAGCACAACTTGTTGAGATAGTTGGTTGCCACTTTAGGTCTATTCCAGTGAGTGAAAAAGACACATTAACATATTTCATCTAATCAGTGAAGAATGACAAGAACAAATCAGATCTCAAGGTTGACAGTGGTGTTCACTAGAAGATGTGGAATTGAGACTAAAAACTTGGATGTTAACACTGTTTACTGCTTTTTCACATGTAGAAATGTTCTTTGTGTATTTTTTCTACAAAGGATTTTCTACAAAGGATTTTCTCTGATTTTATTTTGTTTCTGACTCTAATAATTAGTTGGAAACTGATGTAAAATGCGCTTTCCTAAATTAAAAACTATTTTAAATAAAGGTTACTACTATTAAAAAAAGAAAACAAAAACAAATACACACACACACGACTCATGATGCAGTAGTACTGTGGCAAGACCGTTAAATAGAGTCAGGAAATCAGCTCTCTCACTGACCAACAAGACAATGGTCAAGTCCATTAACCTGCTTTTGTCACAGTATCCACACCTGTAAAATGAGTAGAATGACACCTGCAATACACAGGTAATTCTCAGAGTACTCAAGAGATAAGGCATGTAAAAGTGATACATGTATATAGGTAGGTTATCACCATTATTAGAAAAATGTTAACAGCATTTGGATACTTTAAATGTTAGTAAAACATTTTTTAGTCTCCTTTCCTGAAGGAGTTCACAATCTAATTTCAGAGAGACAAATACACAGCAAACCCTGGGGAACAATTATAAGGTAATGCAGAAGCAAACCCAGAAAGCAATGCACAAATTACAAACACATATTAAAGAGCAAGGAGAGAAAGAACAATAATTTCACTGGTGTATCTTTCTATCACACTTCTCTTAGGTCATCAATTGTGTATACTCTATCCTTTCCTTCTCTCTACCAGCAAAACTGAAAATAATGAAACATGAACCCCATCTAATAGACTGATTGAAATATTAAGACTGTTTTTAGTTACTAAGATGCAAATTTTAAGAAAAACCAAACACAGTGACATCCTGAATTTGTAGTGCTGAGATAACCAAATCAAATCAACCTTAAGTAGCTCTGCTTAATGACATAACTACTTATCAAATGAACACCTTGTCAAAATGAAAAGGGTACCTTTACACCTAATGAAAAGACTGTCTTGCTTGAGGTACAAATGCTAGGTTTCATAATGCCAAACTATAACAAAATTAGTTAAGCTACCTTCAAAAGTAAGCACTGTAATGTGACAATAGAGACCAATCATAAGTAAAACAGTTGGGTTTCATTTTCATTCATATAACTACTAGGAACCTTTGATATCATTTGATAACCTTTGATTTCATTTTCATTCATATAACTACTAGGAACCTCTGTTCCTCATTTTTTTCTACCAGCCAAAATTATCTTTTAAAACATTAAACTACTGAAATTCTCTAATGTAATGTAATTTCAGTACATAGCCTCTATCAAATTCTTACTCAAATTCTTACATCACAAAAATTCACAAAAATAAATCGTACCAAACACTGACACTAACAAACAACCTAATGACAAAACCTAGGTGAAAATTATATTAATTACAAGGTAGACAGAAAGGTCAAGATTAAGAAAAATTACCCAAACTCTGCTTCAGGAAAATTCCTGTCTGAAAGCTCACAGATCTAAGGCTCATCCCAAAGGAAGAACCGAATAGCTGGTCAGCTTCAGTGAAGTAAGGTACTATCCATGCTCCCATTCCCAACTTTCTATATCCTGACAAAGGATGTGTTAAAAAGAAAGAAAACACCAAGGCTGGGCAAGGTGACTCCTGCCTGTACTCTTGGCACTTTGGAAGGCTGAGGCAGGACTGCTTGAGCCCAGGAGTTCAAGACCAGTTTTGCCAACATGGTGAAACCTCCTCTCTTACAAAAAATTACAAAAATTGGCCAGGCATGTAGTGCCCGCCTGTAGTTCCGGCTACTTGGGAGGCTGAGGTGGGAGAATGACTTGAGTCTGGGCAGTCGAGGCCACAGTGAGCAATGACTGCACCACTGCACTCCAGCCTAGGTGACAGAGTGAGACCCAGTCTCAAAAAAAGAAAAAGAAAACATCAACAGAATAAATAGCAAGGGTGTGTCAGGGTATCAGGGCAGCAGGAAAAAGACTAGCAGTAGCACAGAGAATTCTGGAAATTTATAGTCCCATCTGTAGAGGCAGGGAGGCCAGGCCGAAAAGTTACTGATGGCGCAGTGTATTCAAAACTTAAGTTTCACCCTCAACGACTTAAAGTAACATACCTCAAAATAGTAAGAGCCATCTATGACAAACCCATAACCAACATCATACCGAATGGGCAAAAGTTGAAAGCATTCCCCCTAAGAACTGGAACAAAACAAGGATGTCTACTGTCTCACCACTCCTATTCAACATAATACTGAAAGTTCTAGGCAGAACAATCAGGCGAGAGAAAGAAATAAAAGTCATCTAAATGGGAAAAAAGGAAATCAAATTATCTGTCTTTGTTGATTATTTCTTTTTCTTTTTGAGACAGTCTTACTCTGTTACCCAGGCTGGAATGCAGTGGCATGATCCTGGCTTACTGCAGCCTCTGTCTCTCAGGTTCAAGCGATTCTCTTGTCTCAACCTCCCGAGTAGCTGGGATTACAGGCATGCATCACCATGCCCGGCTAATTTTTGTATTTTTATTTTTAGTACAGACAAGGTTTCACCATGTTGCCTAGGCTAGTCTCAAACTCCTGAGCTCAAGTGATCCTCCCACCTGGGTCTCCCAAAGTGTGGAGATTACAGGCGTGAGCCACAGCGACCAGTCTACTGTTGATGTATAATTTTATACCTAGAAAACCCTACAGATTCTGTCAAAAGGCTCACAAATCAGATAAATTACTTCAGTCAAGTTTCAGCATATGAAAATCAGTAGCACCAGTCGTGATGGCACCGACTTTGTAGTCCTAAGTACTCTAGGGGTGAGGCCAGAGGATCAACCAAGCCCAGGTGTTAAGGCTGCAGTAAGCTGTGATTGCGCCACTTAACTAATTTTGTTATAGTTTGACATTATGAAACCTAGCAACTCCAGCCTGGGCAACAGAACACGACCCTATCTCAAAAAAAAAAAAAAAAAAAAAAAAAAAAAAAAAAAAAAAAAAAAAAAATTAGTAGCATTTCTATATAACAATAACGTTCAAGTGGAAAAAACAAATAAAAATGCAATCCCATTTATAACCACAAAAGACATAAAATACCTAGGAATACATCTAATCAAGGAGATGGAAGACTCTACAAGGAGAACTACAAAACACTGCTGAAAGAAATCATAGATGACACAAATGTAAAAACATTCCATGCTCATGGATTCTAAGTGTCAATATCATTAAAATGTCCAGACTGCCCAAAGGAATCTTAAAGACTCACCACAATTCTTATCAACTTACCAACCTCATTTTTCATGGAATCAGAAAAAACTATTCTAAAATTTATATAGAACTAAGAAAGAGCCCAAACTGCCAAAGCAATCCTATACTACAATGCTACAGTAACCAAAACATGGTACTGGTACAAAAATAGACACATAGAACAATGGAACAGAACAGAGAACCCAGAAATAAAGCCACACACCTACAACCAACAACGGGGAAAGGACCTCCTAATCAATAAATGATGCTGGGAAAACTGGCTAATCATATGCAAAGAATGAAACTGGACCCCTACCTCTCACCATATACCAAAATCAACTCAAGATGGATTAAATACTTAAATGTAAGACCTCAAACTATGAAAATCTTAGAAGAAAACCTAGGAAATACTCTTCTGGACATTGGCCTAGGCAAAGAATTTATGACTAAATCCTCAAAAGCAACTGTAACAAAAACAAAGATTGACAAGTGGGACCTAATTAAACTGAAGAGCTTCTGCACAGCAAAAGAAACTATCAACAGAGTAAACAGACAAGGTACAGAATGGGAGAAAATATTTGCAAACTATGGATCCAACAAAGGACTAATATGCAGAATCTACAAGGAAGTTAAATCAACAGGAAAAAAACAAATAACAAGCAAAGGACAGGAACACACACTTCTCAAAAGAAGATATATGAGCAGCCAACACACATGAAAAAAATTCTCATCTCTGATCATCAGAGAACTGCTAATTAAAAACACAATGAGATACCATCTCACAACAATCAGAATGGCTCCTATTTGAAAGTCAAAAAATAACAAATGTTGGTGAGGATGAAGAAAAAAAGGTAACACCTAATACACCATGTCCTTTCCCTATCGTTTTATTTTTGTTGACTTTGTTGAAGATCAGTTGGTTGTAAGCGTATGGCTTTATTTTTGGGTTCTCTGTATTTCTCCCCTTGGTGGGACCGCAAATTACTTCAGCCCATGCGAAAAGCAGAAACTTCTCAAAGAACTAAATCAAAATTACCATTTGACTCAGCAATCCCATTACTGAGCAAATACCCAAAGGAAAATAAATTATTCTACTAAAAAGACATCTGTATTAGTATGTTTATTGCAGCACTAATCACAATAGCAAAGACATAGAATAAACTTAGTTGCCCATCAATGGTGGATTGGATAAAGAATATGTGGTACATATATACCACGGAATACTAAGCAAACATTAAAAAGAAAAAGAAAAAGAAATCATGTCCTTTGCAGCAATATGAACACAGCTGTAGACCATTATTCTAAGTGAATTAATGTAGAAACAGAACCAAATATCATATTCTCACTTATAAATCAGAGCTAAACACTGAGTACACACAAACATAAAGATAGAAACAAAACAGACATTGAAGACTCCAAAAAAGGGGAGGGAAGGAAGAGGGTAAGGGTTGAAAAATTATTTACTGGACACTATGTTCACCATTTGGGTTTAATAGAAGCTCAAACCTTGGCATCACACAATATACCCATGTAACAAACCTGCACATGTAGCCCCTGTATCTAAATTAAAAAAAAAAAAAAATTAATTCAGGGTATATTAAAGTACAGAAATACAGAACAGTATTTCATGTTTAAAAATGAAACAATACGCCAAAAAGAATTACAGGCAATATTTTTCTGATCTTAGGGTAAAGAAAGCCTTTCAAGCAGAAAAAGCATCTTAAAAGAAAATTGTTGGTATCTCTGACTGCATATCAATTAAAAAATATCTGTAGCACAAAAAGTACCATAAATTGAATTCAAAGGCAGATAGGAAAAATATATTCAAAATACATTGCACAAGATGAATAGTGTTAGTATATAATTTTTCTTTCTTTTTTTTTGAGACAGTCTCTCTCTGCCTCCCAGGGTGGAGTGCAGTGGCATGATTGTGGCTCACTGCAGCCTCCACATTTTGGGTTCAAGTGATGCTGGTGCCTCAGCCTTCAGAGTATCTGGGATTACAGGCATGCACCACCATGCTCAGCTAATTTTTTTTTTTTTTGTAAAGATAGAGTCTCATTCCATCACCCAGGCTGGAGTACAGTGGTGTGATCTTGACGCACTGGGCGTCTCCTGGGTTCAAGCGATTCTCATATCTCAGCCTCCAAAGTAGTTAGGATTACAGGTGTGTGCCACCACACCCGGTTAATTTTGTATTTTTAGTAGAGAAGGGGTTTCACCGGCCGGGCGCAGTGGCTCAAGCCTGTAATCCCAGCACTTTGGGAGGCCGAGACGGGCGGATCACGAGGTCAGGAAATCGAGACCATCCTGGCTAACACGGTGAAACCCTGTCTCTACTAAAAAAATACAAAAAACTAGCCGGGCGAGGTGGCGGGCGCCTGTAGTCCCAGCTACTCCGGAGGCTGAGGCAGGAGAATGGCGTAAACCCGGGAGGCAGAGTTTGCAGTGAGCTGAGATCCGGCCACTGCACTCCAGCCTGGGCGACAGAGCGAGACTCCGTCTCAAAAAAAAAAAAAAGAGAAGGGGTTTCACCATGTTCGCCAGGCTGGTCTCAAACTCCTGACCTCAAGTGATCCACCCGCCTTGGCCTCCCAAAGTGCTGGGATTATAGGCGTCAGCCACCGCCCCAGCCTAATTTTTGCATTTTTAGTAGAGATGGGATTTTGTCATATTAGACAGGCTGGTCTCAAATACCTGGTATCAAGGGATCCACCTTCCTCAGCCTCCCAAAGTGCTAGGATTACAAGCATGAGCCACTGCACCTGGCATATGTTTTATCTAAAACGAAAAGAATAAACGCCTCAATTTTTAAAAAGAGGCAATAGTTATGACCAGCCAAATCACAGAAAAAGCCATATATCAGAACACATTTAATAATAAATTTAGACTCACTAATAATAAAAGAAACACAAAGTAATTATAGGCCTCTGTTTTTCACTTACCACAAATGTTTTTATTAGTAGTATCAGTACTATTATAACACCAAATGCTGGTTTGATGGTTTCATGGTGTGTAATTATCTCCGAACATATCAAGTTGTATATGCTAAATATCTACAGCTCTGTCTGGGCAGAGTTGCTCACGCCTGTAATCCCAGCACTTTGGGAGGATGAGGTTGGCAGATCACCTGAGGTCAGGAGTTCATGACCACTCTGGCCAGCATGGTGAAACCCCGTCTTTACTAAAAATACAAAAATTAGGTGGGCGTGGTGGCGTACGCTTGTAGTCCCAGCTACTCAGGAAATTGAGGCACGAGAATCACTTGAATCTGGGAAGGAGAGGTTGCAGTGAGCCGGGATTATGCCACTGCACTCCAGCCTGGGTGACAGAGTGAGACTCTGTCTCAAAAAAATAAATAAATAGGCTGGGCACAGTGGTTCATGCTTGTAAGCCCAGCACTTTGGGGGGCCAAGGCGGGCAGATCACGAGGTCAGGAGATTCAGACCAGCCTGACCAACACAGTGAAACCCCATCTCTACTAAAAATACAAAAATTAGCCAGGCGTGGTGGCACGTGCCTGTAGTCCCAGCTACTTGGGAGGCTGAGGCAGAAGAATCACTTGAACTCGGGAGGCAGAGGTTGCAGTGAGCCGAGATCATGCTACTGCACTCCAGCCTGGGTGACAAGAGCTAGACTCCGTCTCAAAAACAAGAATAAAAAACACAAACAAAAAATAAATATCTACAGGTTTTATACACCAATCATACCAAACACCAACTGCTGTCAGTTGTAGGAACAGTATAAACTGGTACAACTTCTTCAGAAAACACTTTAATAATATCTACAAATAGCTTAAACAATGTCCATGCAACTTGTCTCAATGGAGAAGAGTTTCTTTTTTTTCTTTTGAGACAGAGTCTTGCTCTGTTGCCCAGACTGGAGTGAAGTGGTGTGATCTTGGCTCACTGCAACCTCTGCCTCCCAGATTCAAACGATTCTCCTGCCTCAGCCTCCCAAGTGGCTGGGACTACAGTCGTGTGCCACCACACCCGGCTAACTGTATTTTTAGTAGAGATGTGGTTTCACCATGTTGGCTAGGCTGGCCTTGAACTCTTGACCTGAGGTGATCCACCCACCTCCCAAAGTGCTGGGATTATAGGCATGGGCCACCACCCCTAGACGGATAAGTTTTTTAAATGCACTGCTTTTATATAATAAAATGCTACGAAGTTATTGGATGACAGGATTTTTTTTTTTTTTTGAGATGGAGTCTCGCTCTGTCGCCCAGGCTGGAGTGCAGTGGCTGGATCTCGGCTCACTGCAAGCTCCGCCTCCCGGGTTTACGCCATTCTCCTGCCTCAGCCTCCCGAGTAGCTGGGACTACAGGGGCCTGCCACCACGCCCGGCTAGTTTTTTGTATTTTTTTAGTAGAGACGGGGTTTCACCGTGTTAGCCAGCATGGTCTCGATCGCCTGACCTCGTGATCCGTCCGTCTCGGCCTCCCAAAGTGCTGGGATTACAGGCTTGAGCCACCGTGCCCGGCCAGATGACAGGATATTCATCTTCCTTTATACATATCTGTATCTTCCAAATTTTTACATTCTAAATTTTTATAACAGCTACCAAGCTGAAGCAGAGGCAAACCAGGTAAAACCTACCAAAAAGAAACTGTATTGGCAACTATCAATTTATATGCATTAGGGATTTAGTAAGTGGGGGAGGGAATGTGTAGGATAGGTTATTACAAGGCCAACAACAGTGGACTAGGACAGGGTGTGCTCATTTTTTAATATTAACTGATGACAGCTACTATTCTAGGCCTTAGAGATACAATCTAAAGCAAAACAGACAAAAATCTATGCCTTTTTGGCGCCGGCAACATTCTAATGAAGGTACAGTTAGTTAATACCTAAAGCTGTTTCTCTTGTCTTGCTTGAGAAAGGAGAAAAAAGAAAAAAAAACAACCTGAGGGACTATGGAGAAAATGTCACAAAACAAAAAAGCAGTAGCTCATGTCTGTAATCCCAGCTGTTTGGGAGGTTGTGAAGGGAGGATCGTGAGGCGCAGGAGTTTGAAACCAGCCTCAGCAACACAGTGAGACTCCAGTGTCTACAAAAAAGTTTAAAAAATTAGCCAGGTGTAGTGGTATATACCTGTAGTCCTAGTTACTAGGGACGATGAGGCAAGAGGATTGCTTGAGCCCAGGACTTATAGCAAGACCTCTGTCACTTTAAAAAAAAAAAAAGCAGAAACAGTAATCAAAGATTCAAAATAAGCACCTACATCCAAAAACATTCTGCAACAGGCAGAAGAAAAGGGTGATAAAAGAGATGCGGAAGAACTACAAGGAAACTCAAAACCAAAAAGCAGATTTAAAACATATTTTGGGGCCCTCGCAATTAGGGTCATTAGAATGGCCACTATTAAGAGAACAGAAAGTAATAAGCATTGGTGATTCAGAGAAATTGAAACCCTTATACATTGTTGGTGGGAATATAAAATGGTACCAGCCATTATGAAAAACAATATGGAGTCAGGCGCGGTGGCTCATGCCTGTAATCCCAGCACTTTGGGAGGCCAAGGCGGGCAGATCACGAGGTCAGGAGATCAAGACCATCCTGGCAAACACGGTGAAACCCCATCTCTATTAAAAATATGAAAAAAAAAAAAAAATTAGCCGAGTGTGGTGGCGGACACCTGTAGTCCCAGCTACTCAGGAGGCTGAGGCAGGAGAATGGCGTGAACCCAGGAGGCAGAGCTTGCAGTGAGCCAAGATTGCGCCACTGCACTCCAGAATGGGCGACAGAGCGAGACTCTGTCTCAAAAAAAAAAGGCAAAACAATATGGAGGTTCCTGGAAAATGGAATTACCATATAATCCAGCAATCCCACTTCTGTGTATATATTCAAAATAATTCAAAGCAGGATCTTGAAGATACATTTGCACACCATGTTGATCACAGTATTATTCACAATAATCAAGAGGTGGAAGCAACCCAGATGCCCATCAATGAATGGATAAACAAAGTGTGGTATATAGATTTGAATGGACTATTGTGCTGCCTTAAAAAAGGAAATCCTGCCGTTTGCTGTAACATGGATGAAACTCGAGGACATTACATTAAGCAAAATAAGCCAGTGCCAAAAGGACAAATACTGTATGATTCCACTCATAAAGTGGTCCAAATAATAAAAAGTGAGAGTAGAAAAGTGGTTGCCAAGGGCTGGGAGGAAGGAGAGAGGGAGAATTAATGCTTAATGGATACAGAGTTTAGGTGTTGCAAGATGAAAAAATTCTAAAGCTCTGTTGCACAGTAATACAAATATGCTTAACACTAATGAACTGTGCATGCAGAAGAGATTAAAATAATAAATGTAATGTTATGTGTTTTTTACCAAAGTTTTCTTAAAAAACCTAGCAAGGCCTTAAAGAGAAAAAGTAATGTGGTAGAAAAAATTAAAATTACAGATCTGAATAGTATCATTATAGATGAATCTTAATAGACAGATCAAAGCTTTTTTCCTATAGAAAATACCTTATTTCTGCAGCCCACAAAACATTCACAAAAACTGACCATGTTTGTTAGGTCACAAAGAAAACCCAATAAGCAGAAACAGTAAACGTCATTCTCTGATTATAGTGGAACAAAAGAGAAAAATTTTAAAAACCCAACCTGTCAGACCTCTGAGTTCAAGCTAAGCCATTATATCCCCTGTGACCTGCATGTATACATCCAGATGGCCTGCAGCAACTGAAGATCCACAGAAGAAGTGAAAATAGCCTTACCTGATGACATTCCACCATTGTGATTTGTTTCCGCCCCACCTTAACTGATCAATGTACTTTGTAATCTCCCTCACTCTTAAGAAGGTTCTTTGTAATTCTCCCAACCCTTGAGAATGTACTTTGTGAGATCCACCCCCTGCCAGCAAAACATTGCTCCTAACTCCACCGCCTATCCCAAAACCTGTAAGAACTAACGATAATCCCACCACCCTTTGCTGACTCTCTTTTCGGACTCAGCCTGCCTGCACCCAGGTGAAATAAACAGCCTTGTTGCTCACACAAAGCCTGTTTAGTGGTCTCTTCACATGGATGCGTGTGACACAACCCACCTTATCATCTTCCAGTAGGAGTATTAACTAATTCAACTATGTCAATATTTAAAATGTTATACCTTTTGTATTAACATTTTGCTTTTATGCATTTATTTCATGCAAACAATTGGACAAGTACACCATATTCATCTTGGCAAAGTAATTTTGTAAAAAAATTGGGCCAGTATAAATGTTAACCAATAAATATTATGCCTGTTGATGCAAATCTGTATTTATGACATGAAAACATAAGTGGGGGTGAGAAGCAAATTTTTTAAAAAGCATACAACTATGAATTGATTTATGTAAAATTATTTCATATAGTACGTGTCTATATAGAATCATTTTGAAGAAGATTATATAGACACATACTACTGTATTATATAGGATTTTTAACTGTCTTCCTTTTACTTATTTTTATAACTAAAATGTATTATTTTCATAACTAGCTATTTTCACGTTTTTTAAAGCTGAGAGGAAAGTTTTCAAAGGCTTATTTAACAAAGACCTCATCATAGCATTAAACACTATTAATAATGAGGCCGGGTGCGGTGGTTCACGCCTGTAATCCCAGCACTTTGGAAGGCCGAAGCAGGCGGATCACTAGGTCAGGAGATTGAGACCATTCTGGCTAACACGGTGAAACCCTGTCTCTACTAAAAATACAAAAAATTAGCCGGGCGTGGTGGCGGGCGCCTGTAGTCCCAGCTACTCGGGAGGGTGACGCAGGAGAATGGAGTGAACCTGGCAGGCGGAGCTTGCAGTGAGCCAAGACCACACCACTGCACTCCAGCCTGGGAGACAGAGGGGAGACTCTGTCTCAAAAAAAAAAAAAAAAAAAGACAATAATGAAAATAACAATAATAAGCAATAATTGATAAACAGCAACATATAAGCTGAGCTAGGTGCTTTAAACTGATCAGGGGACTTCAGCTTTCCTCATTTCCTGTCCCCACCCCCATATGATAAGTCAGGCTTCATTTGCATATGCTCTTCCCTTAGTTTGTAAAGCTTCTCTGTATCTCTTGGTGGAGTTCTCTCTAACCTTTGAGGTGAATGACAAGTAGCCAAAAAAAAAAAAAAAAAAAAAGAAAAGATTTCCAAGTGGCATTAAAAAAAAAAAAGGCATAAACAAAAATTTAAAATATGTCCCCATCACTACAGGACTTGATTTATCAGCAGTTCATGCTAAAACCTACGCAACAAAATTTTTTCCTCACCAATTCCAGGCTGCTTGTCAGTATTCCTTCCCTCCCACCAAAAACATTCATAGAACTCATTTATTTTAATTATCATTCCAGGGAATGGTGTAGCGTCACCACAGAACTCAGGAATCATCTTTGACATCTCTCACTTCATGCCACCTCTTTTTCCCCACAAACATATAATTCATCATTAAGAGCTGTTAAATTTACCACATAAAGATCTTTCAAATACGTCTCTTTCTATTTCTACCACCTCCTTTCTTTTCCAAGTTCCATCATCTCCTGCCTGGACAACTCCAAAAGCCACCCTAAATGGTTTCCCATCTATTCTTTGACTCCTGGAATGTCTTTTCCACAAGGAAACCAAACGGTCTTTGTTAAGCATGGCCTGCCAAACCCTCAAGCTCTTAAGGGCACCTTCTTTTAGGTCTCTGAGGTCAGTAGGCTTAGGCTTCTCTGGTAAAACTGTGGTCTTTCCTACTATAAGAACACTGCACATGTTATTCCCATTGCCTGGAAATTTTCGCCAAATAAATCCTATCCTTCGAATCTCAGTTCAAAGTTCATTTCCTCATGGAAACCTTCCCTGATCCTGACTAGCTATCTCTCATACCACCACATACATAATCTTTCTTCACAGCACTTAACACAAATTGAATTTTATGTGTGTGGTCAGTACCTGGATTAATGGCTGCATCTGCTCTTGCTGTGAAGTCCATGAGAGCACTGAATTGAATTCTCTGCAGGAAGCAAAGTGCCTGCACAGAGTAAGTGCTCCAATATCTGTTGAATATGCAAATATCAAGTCTACAGTAAAGTAACCAACATGATCTCTGTAACTCACAATTTCTCCAATTCAGCATTTTACTACTAATCTTGATGAGTATCAACATCCAAATCAGTCTTTGGTCTTTATGTTCTTGCTGTCATACTATGAAAGCCAAGGCTGAGTAGTTGTAAATTTAAATAAAAATCTGTTTTTGTAACAGTTTTTCATTTACCTCTTAAAACTATATTTAGAAGTTGGCTGTCCTAAAATTACAGCAGTAGATTCTCAAATTAGCAAAACTTTGAAAATCCTGCCATATTCTACTTATGTTTTGAAATATCAATTTCATTTAATCTTCTATTCTCAGCAATTCAATTGTCAAATGTTCAAGTAAATATTAACTGTAATGGGTGGTAGCCAATAATCTCTTTAAACTGCAACTAATTCAATGCTATAGATTTGATTACATGTTAAATCACAGCTACCTGTGAGGCTGAGGCAGGAGAATCGCTTGAGCCCGGGAGGCAGAGGTTGTAGTGAGCTGAGATCCAACCACCGCACTCCAGCCTGGGCGATAGAGCAACACTCTGTCTCAAAAACAACGGAATTTTAAGCTCTGATTAGAGAACTTCCTTTTTCTATGTTAAATGTTAAACGTCCAAATAAGCGGAATAAATTTTTTCCAAGTATGAAGCCAATATAATCAAAAGTATCTAATTATATTGCTCAATCGATATAATAAACCAAAGACTCAGATACACAAGTAATACTATGCCAGTCTGATAGGCTTCTTGAGATGGTCACATCTCTAGCATATTTAATTCCTGGCATATAGCAGGTATTACACACAGCCTGGGCAACATGGCAAGACCAGTTCTCTACAAAAAATACGAAAATTAGCCGGGCGTGGTGGTGTGCGTCTGCAGTCCCAGCTACTTGGGAGGCTGTGGTGGGAGGATCATCAGAGCTCAGGAAGTCAAGGCTCTGTGATCATGACACTGCACTCCAGCCTGGGTGACACAGAGAGACTCTGTCTCAGAAAAAAAAAAAAAAGGAAGAAAGAAAGGAAAAAAAAAAAAAATGAGAATAGGTAAGTTACTCTACAAGCTTGATCTCTCAGCACTGTGTTGCTATTTTGTTGACTAACAATTGCAAAAGTGGTACAATTACCAGGTGAGATATTGAGGTATAGTTATTTTTGATAAAGTACTCATGATCAATATGAGGGGGAAAAAGTCAGTTGAAATGAAGGTAAAATAGTTCTCTTTTGACTGTTAGCGGTGGTAATTAACAAAAAACTGCATTTTATAATGCTGACTTCAAATGGAATTTTAAAATTCTCACGTTTATCCTCAAATGTATTAGCTTCCTGTCCTTTCTCAAACAAACTTGCAAATTAATGTCAAAAGATTCTAGCAAAACCAGAAACCCAATATTCACTTTACCACAAACAGATTAATCTATGGGGGAAAAAGCAACAAACAACAAGCTAAGGTGATCTGTATTTGGTGGGTCATATTAATAAAGTTATTTCCCATCTACAGATTTAAAAAAATGATCTCTGGTGGATAGTGTCAGAAAAATAAAAATAAAAATAATTTTTAAAATGGAAGTATTTTTGTTATATAACACGCTCAGGGTGACTGTAAAAGAAAATTATTAGGCTTTTGGGACAGGTCTGTACTTAAAAACAAAGAAAAACAAAGTATCAAAAGTTCAAGTGAAGTACTTACTACCTTTTTTTTTTAGGTTTAATTTGAAGGACTTAATACCCTTCCCTATGTTTGTTTACACATTTTGAAAACCTTGCTATGAATAGCCTTGGTGGAAGATACACCTGGTAAATCACTGTGACAAGTGTTCCAAAACAAGCAAATGTAAAAGTGGTATTTTGGAAAAGCAAAAATGCAACCAAGAGATAAAGTAGGATACAGAAAAATTACATAATTTGAAAACTGCAGTTTTCAAACTACTTAAATCTGTAAGTATCACAACCTTTAACAATATTTAGGTTGGTAAAATGATTACTACCTTCTAATTTAAAAATTAAGGAAAAAAGTTAATGGTTAAACCATCCTCCCATTTGCAGTATTACATGAAAGATGATATATTCCAGGCACATAGTACACTGTACAGGGAGGTTTTTTGTTTCTTTTTTTGAGACCGAGTTTCGCTCTTGTTGCCCAGGCTGGAATGCAATGGGGCCATCTTGGCTCACTGCAAACTCCGCTTCCCGGGTTCTAGCGATTCTCCTGCCTCAGCCTCCCAAGTGGCTGGGATTACAGGCATGCGCCACCACGCCAGGCTAATTTTTATATTTTTAGTAGAGACGGGGTTTCTCCATGTTGGTCAGGCTGGTCTCGAACTCCCGTGGTCTCAAACTCCCGACCTCAGGTGATCCGCCAGCTTCGGCCTCCCAAAGTGCTGGGATTACAGGCATGAGCCAGTGTGCCAGGCCTTGTTTGCTTTTACTCAGGAGAAATTGCAATGTTTTTAGTTTTTACTCTAAAAATAAAGTCTCATCATCTTATTTTCTAACTCAAACATCACCTTAAACTGATTTTTAAAAATTATTTTAAAGATTTGCTTGGTCTTCAGTGAGTAAGCAAAAAGCTAGTTGGAGAAGTAGAAAATCTAAACTTTAATATACTAATACATGAAGTTCTTAAAAGAAGGGTTTAAGTGAATGATGGCTAACACCAGCATTCCAATGTATCAGGACTCTGTTGATTTACTAATCTGGCTATCCTGGGATGGTCAGTTTATCCTGAAAAAATGTCATCTTTGGGGGTGTAAGATTCTCATTTCTATAATTTTACAATTGTGGTGTTTCTTCCCCCAATTTTTGGAGCCTTTCAATCCCCACCCGCAACCTCACTTACCGTATAAAATGCATCATTGCCCTGTTCCTAACGATTAGGTTAAAAACAAAATCATTTAAAGAACACTGTCGAAAACTGCCGAGATCTTTTCTGTGAATACACAAGACAACTGAAAGGTAGAACGAGATGCCAGAGCTCCTGGCACCAACTCCTGGGAGGCAGGTGAGGGGTGAATGCGAGCGAACTGTCAAAGTTTAGAAGAACAACGTGCTCCTTTTCTGACACTTCGGAAATGGCAAACAGAACCAGCATCCCCAGACCTCCCCTCCACGCCCTCCAGCTGTCAGACGCCCCATTCGCAAACTCAACAGTCCCCCCAGCAAGTCCTGGAGAAAAACGGTGTCTGTCACTCCCGGATCCTCTCCAACTACCCGAATTAACCTTCACCTAGCCAGGCAACGAGGCCGCCCAACATAACCCCAGAAAAGAAGGCGGGAAAAGTGAACTGAGTGACAAATGCTTGGCGCTCCTCCGCTGACGCGGCGCCTACTCATCCCCATCTCCGCAGGCAGTCGGGGTGGCTATGGCGTGACGCCGCCGACAGGTCCTCCGTACTAACAGGTGTCCCCCCGTCTTCGCCTTTCAGCGTTTAACCTTCTCGCGCCCTCTTTCCCCTCTCCCACTGTTCTAGGAGGCAAAAAACAAGTGAGCAGTTGTACCTGGAAAAGGAGGGAGGCCTGACCGCTCTAAAAGGGCCCGCGAGAAGGCTGGCTGTGGAAGGGCGCCCGCACCGTTCTGCGAGGCCAGCGAAGATGCAGCCAGCTAGGCCGCGAAGCCGGGGCCTCGCGTACCCAGAGGCGCCGAGCAGAGGCGCGGCGGGGTGGCAGGGGCCCACTGCACATACTCACCAAATCTGGAACTTGAGCAGCGGCCCCGTGGCGTACTGCATCTTTAATCTCTTGCTGGGCACGCCGCCCAGATTGGCCGAGGCCTCACTCCGGACCATCGCCGACGCCGCCACTAGGAGAAGCAGCAGAAGCCTCATCTTAATTGAGCCAGCCGCTTCGGCCGCCCTCAGACTGAGACTGCAGCCAGCCCAAAGCCCAGGCGCGAGCTGCTCCCCACTGCGCAGGCGCAATCAGCCAAGGGCGGGGGAGGGGAGCAGTAATGCGCCTGCGCGGCCCGGCGCCTGCGCACACTCCTGAAGGGAAGAGCCGACCTGTTTCACTGTCCTGACTCACCACCATCTTGGTAGTGTGCAAGACTCTGGGACGGCATGAGAAAGGAAGAGAGGGAGCAAAGGAGCTGGTGGGGTGTCACAGGGCCCGTGTATGAGGCAGATTTGAGTTCTGTATCCAGTTTTGCAATTTATCCATTTATCTGCCTGAGACACTTGGAAACACCTACTTGACAGCCCTGATTCAAGTGTTGGCGGATAGGAGGGAGGAGACTCCTGACCCTCAGAATGGTAATGCTGAAATTTTTGGGGTGCCCTGCTTATGGCCTTTTCTTTGATCTTACAATATTGCTTTCTCCTAAAAGAATATTAAACATAAGTTTTAAGAAACCTTTGAACAATTCCAAACGTATATTATACAAAAATAGAGTAACTACCTTAGCAAGCTTTAACAGTTACTAACATTTTGACGTTCTTGTTTTGTCTGTATCTCTAAACACTTCTTCCCTTCCTGGGCATATTTGGAAGCAAATCTCAGACGTCATATCATTTCATCTCTCTCTATATATTTAAACACGGTCTCACTGTCACCCAGGCTGAAGTGCAGTGGCATGATGATAGCTCACTGCAGCCTCACACCCCTGGGCTCAAGCAATCCTGCCTCAGCTTCCCAAGTGGTTAGGAATACAGGCACAGGCAACTATCCCTGGCTTACAATTATTTAAGCACATATCTCTAAAAAAGAACTATTATTTGAAAAAAAAAAATGACCACAGTATCATTATCTCACCTTTAAAAAATAGTAATTGCTTAGTATTAAATAGTGTTCAAATGTCTCAATAACTACTTATTTTCCTACTGTTCATTTGTTAAAATAAGAATCAAAATTAAATTTATACATTGTCATTGGTTGATGTGTCTTTTAGGACAAGTCAAAAACTTTTAAGACCAGGAACACACCTGTAATAGAACAATTTTGTTTATTATTAATTGCAGCAAGAGGGATGCTCTGGTTTGAACATGTCCCCCGAAAAGTGTGTGTTGGAAATTTAATGCCCAATGTAACAGTGTTGGGAGATGGGGCCTATGGGAGGGGTCCACCCTCAGGAATGGATTAATGCCAATTATGAAAGGGCTTGAATGGATTAATGCCAATTATGAAAGGGCTTAAGGCTTCGATTTCTGTCTATTGCTCTTTCATTTTTGCACTCTCCTGCACATTTACCTTCCTCCATTGGACGACAGAATACAAAGCCCCCATAAGATGTGGAGCCCTTGATCTTGGAATTTTCAGCCTCCAGAACTATAAGAAATAAATCTGTGTCTTTATTAATTACCCAATCTCAGTTATTCTGTTATAGCAGCCCAAGATGGACTAAGACGGGGGAACGCACACCACGGGAAACCATGAGAAGACTCAATAAGGAGGTGTTAGGATCTGAGGCTTGATTGGATGATTTGGAAAATAAAGCTGGGGTGCTGAGTGGTTCTATTATCAGAGGTGTTCAATCCAGAGTGACTTCATCTTGAGTAGGGACTAAGTAAAATGAGGTGGATACCTGCTGGGCTGCATTCCCAGGAGGTTAGGCATTCTTAGTCACAGGATGAGATAGGAGGTCAGCACAAGATTCAGGTCACAAAGACCCAGCTGATAAAATAAGATACAGTAAAGAAGCCAAAACCAAGATAGCGACAAAAGTGACCTCTAGTCGTCCTCACTGCTCATTATATGCTAATTATAATATATTTGCATGCTATCTCCTTTACTGCTTATTATATGCTAATTTAACACACTAGCATGCTAAAGGACACCCCCACCAGCGCAGTGAAAGTTTACAAATGCCATGGCAACATCTGGAAACTACCCTATATGGTTGAAAAGGAAGAGGAACTCTTTATTCTGGGAAATTCTTGCCCGGTTCCCCAGAAAACTCATGAATAATTCACCCCTTGTTTAGCATATAATCAAGAAATAACCATAAAAATAGCCAATCAGCAGCCCTCAGGGCTGCTCTGTATATGCAGTAGCCATACTTGTATTCCTTTACTTTCTTAATAAACTTGCTTTCACTTTACTCCATAGACTTGCCCCCAATCCTTTCTTGAGTGAGATCCAAAAACTGTCTCTTGGGGTCTGGATCAGAACCCCATTCCAGTAAAATTAGATTTTTTTTTTTTTGAGACATAGTCTCACTCTGTCTGCCTAGGAGACCAGCCTGGGCAACATGATGAAACCCTGCCTCTACAAAAAATTTAAAAATTAGCCAGGCATGGTGGCACACACCTGTAGTCCCAGTTACTCAGGAGACTGTGGTGGGAGGATCACCTGAGCCAGGAAGGTCGAGGCTGCAGTGAACCCCAATGGCTCCACTGCACTTCAGCCTGAGTAACAGAGTAAGACCTCGTCTCAAAAAAAATAAGATAATAGGTGATACAGCTAGTCATAAAATGTCTTTAAACAATTGCCCCCAGGCATCAGGGGTGGTGTGACTGAAGTTCCATACTCCTGTTTCCCTGGACCTGATTAATTTTGCATACCTTGCCAGGCACAGTGACTCACGCCTGTAATCCCAGCACTTTGGGAGGCCGAGACGGGCAGATCACAAGGTTAGGAGATCGAGACCATCCTGGCTAACACGGTGAAACCCCATCTCTACTAAAAATACAAAAAATTAGCTGGGCGTGGTGGCAGGCACCTATAGTCCCAGCTGCTCGGGAGGCTGAGGCAGGAGAATGGCGTGAACCCAGGAGGCGAAGCTTGCAGTGAGCCGAGATTGTGCCATGGCACTCCAACCTGGGTGACAGAGTGAGACTCTGTCTCTAAAAAAAAAAAAAAAAAA